>NC_084838.1:58115300-58479467 GCF_033115175.1 Lepus europaeus | reverse complement strand
ATGGGGAGGAGGTGGAGAGGGGAAGCCAAGAGGGGGAAGGCTCCCTAAGTAGAGGGCCCTAAAATGTTCTAAATCTTATAGGGAGAGGAGTCAAGGGGAAGGACAGAAAACTTAATTCCTGCTCACATTTCTACAGCGTCAAATTGAACCCACTGAGAATAAAGCCTAGTTAACTATTTCCTTGACTAACATGAAGCTATTGTTATCTAAAATATGAAAATCTATTTGAAAGATTTCTGAAACTTGAAAATTATGTTTCTACCTAGTATGGCTTCTTTGCTCTTCTGGGGTGAGAAGTGAACTTAGAAATTTTCTAACAGATAGACTCATAATAGTCACCAATAACATTTTATTAGTGTATGGTGTAAACAAGAGGAAAGAACACAGGCAAATATTAACATAGATACCTGTGTGGCAGACAGTAAGTAACCTTTCCAAACTTCAATTTCCTTGTTGTTATCCTGAATGATAACACAAAGCAAAAAATAAGGAGGCTCTATGTGTTAGTTAACCAAAGGAGTATTAAGTGTAACTCCCCTATGTTTCTGACAGGTACAAGTGCTAGATACAACTAGACAAATAAACAACAAATATAGACTATATTTGTATAGTCTAAAATATCTATAAATTAAAATATTGACAGAAAATTTTTTGTAAGGTTTATTATCCATCATTTTCACCATTATAATTCTGATCTCTTTAATTATAATGTGACAGACAGCAGGGCCCAGGATCCTACCGGATTAGAAAGGTGCTTCAAACTAAAAGCCACCGAGCCTAACAGCAGTCAGGACCCAGAATCACTCCAGCCTTGGTTACAACCCTGAGTCTATCAATTTCCTAGCTGTGTAATCCTGGGCAAGTTACGCATTCTCTCCAGCTTAAATTTTCACATTTATAAAATGTAAATAATAAGAGTGTCTAAAATAAATGCTTATCCAAGGTAAAAGCCTTGGTAGAACTGTCAAGTGTAAACACTGTAAGGTCTAATAACTGCCATGAGGCTCAGAGATACTCAAACCTACTTACCCAAGGCCAATAAGCTGGTGGCTGGGACAGGACCAGAACACAGATGCTAATCTGCACTTGATTGTCCCCCAAAGAAGACATCCCACCTCCTCTTGCTCCTACCATTTCTGCCATCTGCCTGTTTACAATGTCACCTCTGCCATCTGACAACAGACCATTCAAAGACAGAATCAGATGTACCAATAGTTCCCATGAGTTCTTAGAAATCAGAATTTGTTTATGTCGAATTCTAAAAGTGGATCTATCATTTTGGTTGAGGTGTAAAGGGCCTGGGTCTTAAGTGTCCTTTGTCAGAACAAGTGCATCTTCTCAGAGTTTGTCTGATAGGGGTTAGCCTGCTGCAGGAAGCATTGTTGACAATGAGATAAGAACTAAAAACAAGCCCCTTGCTGGATCCCTCTTGGTTGACCTTTTCAGGGGTCTCCAGTGTGCTATCACTCAACACATTTGGGCTAAGACAGATAGATTTGAAAACATTGGGAAAAAATTTTGGAAATAAACATTCTCAATTTCATTTTTGCCTCTATTATGGGATGAAGCAAATAAATATGCAAGACTTTTAGTTTAGCTCCAGCTTTCAATAGATCAAATGAGGGTACTTGCTACATTTCTCTCCTACCAGCTCAATACATGGCAATTCACCAGTTTTCAGGACCAAGACCCAATGCATCATACTCATGTACTAAGTATGGATCATGACTTCAATTATTGTCTCTACCCAACAGAAAGGATCATCAAAATGAGGTCTGTATTTCCCAAAAGGATGCAAAAGGAAGAGTCACCTTGTGGCTATGTAAAACACCTGAAACATTCTGTGCCGTTGTCAAATATAATTTTACATCTCCCAATAAAATAGCAGCTCATACCAGAAAGACACAGTGTTTTACACTCTTACACGTATATATTAATATGCATACATATATACATTAGCATTACGGGAGCCTCAGAAATCAATGAAAATGGTTGTGGTAGGAGATATTTTAAAAACTGTTTTTATTGTTTTATTGTCCAGTATATAAAGCTATCCAGGTTCATACAATAAGAAACCAATGTGGCCAGAACCAGAAGCCACATTTTCTCACTGAAAATTCTGAAGTTTTTCTACTCCATCTACAACTGGAAGAGCTAACTAAGGACATATCACTTGAATTGTATGAAAAGATGCTTCATATTTCTTAACTAATGTTTTCATGGCCATGGTCACTGATGATCCTGATGAGCCAGAGGTTTCTCTGCCTCACCTCCAGGAATGTAAAATACAAAGATAAAGAAGATGATTAAAGAATTTCTCCCATCTTTTTTTCTGCCCCTTACCCCACCAACTCAGCTCAGCTAACGATAGGAGTTAAAAATCCATGTCACTAGGTAACCTATGATTAAAAACTTGTTTTGTTCTATAAAAGAATGCATTGTTACATGAATTATCCCTGTACCTATCTATTGAGGCCAACTATTAGGCAGTCCAAAGGACAGCAGGTAGCAGTCTTCCAGAGAACACATTATTTTCCTCCTTCTCATTTACCTTTCAGGCTTGCAAAACCAAGGAGTCCTGGAAAACCAGCCCTCACCTGCATACTCACACCCTAAACAGGGGCTGAAAACTGGGTGTCCTACACCAGTTGTTTGCTTCCCTACAGTGACTGAGTCTAGGGAACCAGATTATGCTGCAGGCCAGAAGTAACGTACCAATGCACGCATAGCAGAGCTTGCTCCGGATCCCACACACTGCTTCCCAAACTGCAGAGCACACACCACAGATGTAGGTGGATGGCAAAATCATTCCAGTCGTTATCAAGCATTTATGCTTTAATGAAACAGAACAAAATGCATCACACATATTAAGGATAAACATTTTGTCATGCATATGCATAACTAGTGAAAAAAAAAAAAAGGCTTAAAGCCAATAATCCAAAGGGGAAAGCTCCTAACCCAGCTCTTCTAAGAGTTACCTGGGAATTCAATGTGCTGCCAGTCCCTCCAAGTATTTCAAGGAAAACTGACATGGGGAAACCACACGGGAAGATTAGCTAGGAGTAGGTAAGCTGGAATTTCTCCCAGCCCTGCATTGTAACTTTGTCCCCTTACCTGTCAATTTAATAGGCCCACTTTCCCATGATACACCTGTGTCTCATCTAAGACCAGGAAGGAGGAGACACCATGATGACCACATAGAAATTACACTCCATGTGGAGGCGCCATGAAAGTCCCAAAAAAGCTTCATACACATTAAACTCCATCCTGGCTCCATCTCATAAAAGAGGCTGATAACACAAGAAGGGAATTTTTTTTCCCCCTTGAAAGTGCTCGGGATCCTTCTTCAGCCTCCTCCTCATACTGCCCCTCTTCATTGGCAATTCTCTGGCCTACTCATAATGGGAATCTCTCCATGTGCAGTGGCCCACACTCACATATGAATGTGTGTTCTCGCTCTTAAAAAAATTCTGCTCTCATTTACCTATGCCTCTTCTGTCTGTGGAGTCCAGAATCTGCAATAAAGATTAACATATGTAGGCCTAGAACTCCAAATTGTCATTAGAAATTTTCCCTCAAATTTTATTTTTCAATTTTTATTTTTATTTTTATTTTTGACAGGCAGAGTGGACAGTGAGAGAGAGACAGAGAGAAAGGTCTTCCTTTGCCGTTGGTTCACCCTCCAATGGCCGCCGCGGTAGGCGCGCTGCGGCCGGCGCACCGCGCTGTTCCGATGGCAGGAGCCAGGTGCTTCTCCTGGTCTCCCATGGGGTGCAGGGCCCAAGGACTTGGGCCATCCTCCACTGCACTCCCTGGCCACAGCAGAG
The DNA here is from genome assembly GCF_033115175.1 of Lepus europaeus. Classification (NCBI taxonomy): domain Eukaryota; kingdom Metazoa; phylum Chordata; class Mammalia; order Lagomorpha; family Leporidae; genus Lepus; species Lepus europaeus. Next base: position 58,475,640 of record NC_084838.1, on the reverse strand, counting down.
GGCTGGCCTGGAAGAGGGGCAACCGGGACAGGATCGGTGCCCTGACTGGGACTAGAACCCGGTGTGCCGGCGCCGCAAGGTTTCAATTTTATTTACTTACTCATTTGAAAGGCAGAGAGAAAAAGAGAGAGAGAGAGAGAATCTCCATTTGTGTTTTCACTCCCTAAATGCTTCCAACAGCTGGGGCTAGGCCAGGCCAAAGCCAGAAGCCAGGAACTCAATCCAGTCTCCCAGAGGCAGGGACCCAACTGCTTGAGCCATCGGTGCTGCCTCCTGGTTGTTCATTAGCAATATCAAAATGTTGGAATCAGGAGCAAAGCCAGGACTTGAACCCAGGCACTTTCAAATGAAATGCAGGCATCCCAAATGTCATCTTAACCACTGCACCAAATGCCCACCCCCTGTAAAATTGTGTTTGCAAACGATGTACATGCCAAAGCAAACGTCTGAAGGCTGGACTTAGTGTTATCAGCTTCAAAGAAAGAAAGAAATGAGGCAGTAGAACGATCTAAAGAAAGCACAAAGGCAAAGCACTCCTGGGAAACCATGTGCAAAAGCACTGCCAAGGCAACACCAGGCGAAGAGGGCAAGAACAGCCCTTGAATGAACACATGAGGATGCATGTGGCCCTGGTGAAAGGGGCAAAGAAATAGAATCCCAGCAGGCCTGGTGGTTTCTGTAAAGTTTCCCTGAGCTGGGTTGGATGATGGGGTGGAACTCTCAAACAGAAACTCACCCTGATCTGCCCTGCACAGGTACACACAGTACTTTTCTTTTAGGGCATGTGAAAAATAAGTGAACCTAAGAATTCCATCGGAAGTTGCATTTGAGAGCTAAACCAGAAGGGCTCTCTCTGCATGCCCACCCAGTTCACCTCCCTCAGCTGCCTCCAGAGTTCACTGTGCACCTGGAGAACAGAGCCAGGCCTGGTGGGGAGGTGCCCTGCCGTAGGCTCGCCCTCAGCTACCTGGCTGGCCACAGCAGGAGGACCTGGATCCTCACTTTCCAGGCTTCCTAAGTGACACACCTGCCTGGCAGACTACACTCTGGACTGATGTGATGGATTTGGACTTAGAGGTTAGTGGGACTGCATGGGACTTCTTCACCTATCTCCACTCCAGAGAGAAAATGTACAAAACCAGGGAATACAACCCACCTGCAGTCTCGTCTATTTGGAGTCTTCTGTGCAAACCGATGGCCCCCAGCCTGCAAGCTGGTCTTGCATCAAACAGAAAGCAAGGCCAGACGCCAGCTCCAAACCCAGCTGTTTCCCATGCTCATAGTGCAGGTGTGAGATCATCCCCATGAACCTCACCTGCCTGCAGTTTGTCACCTCGATGTCATTACCCCAGGCAAAGATGCAGTTGGGGCTTTTATTTTACTTCACACCAGGGGGAAGTCATTTTTGGAATTTTTCATCTTAAATAGTTTTTTCTTAAATGTATGTGACACATATTCCTCACAGGACCTAATAAAATAGATATTCCTCATGCCTGGAAAGTAAACTACAGCTGCAAGGAATGAAACAAAATTTATTCTTTAAAACTAACATTTAGGCTAGAATCATTCAAAATACAGGTCTAACTGTAATTTCTGGAAAAGTTAAAAAAAGGAACTTTCTCAGTAAGTAGTTTTAAAATAATGCTAATTAACAGGACAAAGAACACTTAACAAAATATACATTTACTAGTATATGTTGGTGTCTGTCTATAAGAAAAATAGTATTTTAAAAGTATTCACACAGTATTTGAAGCACTATTTCAAAAATACTCTTTCAAAGCAGGGGAAATTCCTAAAGCTCTTTCTTTCCACATAATTACCATCATGGAAGCAAGCAGGAAAACCATTATTTTAAGATTCTTAAAAATCCATCCTGAACCTGATATTTCTGTGAGACTGGAAAGAGGGGGTGGCTAATCATATCTCCAAAGCTTCTAGTTGCTATTACAGAAAAATACAGAAAAAGCAAGCCCATTTTGTTGCCAGAGCTTCGGTTGAACTGTATAATGGAGGTATTCTTGGATGTGCCCTCAATGCAAACAACTTAGGTGCCTTCCCTTGGTTGGATTTTTATTTATTCGATTTTTGTTTTTATATAAATCAAACGTATTCCCCATCTAGTAAGTGTCCAGTAGAACTAACAGTAATGGGAATGTGGTTTTCATGACACTCTCAGGGGACTTCAAGATCTCCTTGTCACTATCGAGACTGCTACAGTGACAACAAGAAACAAGCCTCTGGGACTCCATAACCTCCCCAGACACAGTGTACTAAAAGGATTTGGCTTGTCTCGTCTCTCCTGATTATGCAATATATGCTAGAAGCAGAAGAACGGTGACACGGACCACTGGGCTGTGGACAATGTTTTCTGGTCCCACTTGTTTCATCTCCCTATTTACTATTTTCTGTGTTGCCCTGACACCGGCAGTGAGATGAGGGTGGACGTTAACTCCAGGCAAGAGCAATAAGAAAATGCTTGTGGCTTATCTACAAGGCAAAGAACACAGGGAGTTTCATATGTACATACTTAGTGGGCCTACAGGCGAGTACACAGACACAATCTACCTATAAATCCGAGTACCTAATATGGCTTTATGGGTACAGATGTGTAGAAATGTCTAGTCTTGCACAATGAACATTCTCCTTCAAAATGTGATCATTATTTTGCTACTCAAATATCCAAAAACATACTAAAGCCTTACTACTTAAAAGAAATATATTATGGACTCTTTCACACATCAGTGTTTACTTTCATAAATAATCACTCCCTAAATTGTCCAGATCTGCATGTATGTGTTCAGAAACACTATGCAAACCAAAACATCAGAGTTCACCGTTAAATTTTGTAACATTTCACCTCACAAGTAAATAGGTGACACTACTAAGTGGCAGTATGCGAGATAATACATCCCATGGATATGGTTCAAACATGAAAAACAGCGCAAGGATTTTTATTTGGTACAGAAGCAGGGAAACTTAACACAATGTGCCAACTGCCACACCCACAGTGTGTCTAGGGGAGCCTCATCCACGTTACAGGGATTCCACTCTCTCACAGTCTTACCAAGATAAATAAACCAAATCTGGCCAGTGGGACTGGCAAGTGCTTTTTGGTTCCCTATTAGTTCTGAGGCACTCTGAGAAATAATGCTACTCTCTGTACCTCAGAATCTCGAAGGGAGCCCACACTTCAGATGATTATCTCCAGCTAGCATGCCACACCCCCACCCCTCAGAGTGTAAGTATGCAGTGCAAGGAACAAGCCACCATGAAAACGAATTATGGGGAAGACCCCATGAAACTACTAACCACATAATCAACAAGACTTACACTCCTGTTGGACCAGCCTCTGCAAAGAGGCTGCCCAAGTCAAACTCTGAAGCTACCCTGGGAACCATGGTCCGAGTCTATGCCAGCAGGGAGCCAAGTCAGTGTCACACAAAAGCACAGGATATGAGCAAATCAACTTTCAGATCCCATCTTGGACATTTTATAAAATCATTTGAAGGAACTGATGCATATGACAGTCTGAGTGATTCCACCATGCCCAGCGATCATAGCCATGGTGTCTGCTGATTCTGACATAGCAGAAGTTGGGAGTTGAAATTGAGATAACTAAGTACTGTTAAATGCTTTTTAAAGTCATTATGATCCTTTTAAAATGTTATCATTTAAATTCACTTCCTTAATGGAAAACAAATTCATTCCTTCTGAACCAAAAGAAAAAATTCTTAATTCTGCTGATCCATATTTTTAATAGAATTTTCATTATTATAACTGGATATCCAACTTTGATAACAAAATAAGCTCACTCCTAGTAATAAGGAAAAAGCATGATGTGTCAATGGAGGACACTCCTCAACCTCCAAGAAAGCAGGAAGATAAAGACAAAAACTTGGCACCATGACTGTGAAGCAAAAACTGGCCGCATCTTCCTTGAGATCAGAAGCTGCTCACCCCTTTGCTCCCTCATTTGACCTAAGCTTTATCTCATCCATTTATACCTTTCTTTCCTCATTTTCCTCCACAATAACCAAGGTCAAGTCTCTAAAGGAGAACATGGGTGGAGGCAACCAAGGGGAAGATGAGAGACAGAAACTACCACTACTGGTACTGATATGGTAATAGCAACAATAAACTAAAAGAAGCTAATACATACAGTTTGCAACATTGCTGTACAACAGATATAATTTGAGACACACATGGAATTTGAAATTTTACAGTAACCACGTTAAATTTTTAAAGGATGAAATCTGAAAATATTTTATCTCACTCAATATGTACAAAATATTATTTCACCATGAAATCAGGGGCTGGTTCTGGTGTACTGGGCTAGGTCTGAGGCACTGGCATCCCATATGGGTGCTGGTTCACGTCCTGGCTGCTCCTCTTCTGATCCGGCTCTTTCTATGGCCTGGGAAAGCAGTGGAAGATGGTGAAGTCCTTGGGCCCCTGCACCCGTGTGGGAGACCTGGAAGAAGCACCTGGCTCCCCACTTTGGATTGCCTCAGCTACGGCCACTGGGGCCATCTCAGATGGAAGACTTCTCTCTCTCTCTCTCTGCCTTTCTAACTCTGCCTCTCAAATAAATAAATAAATAAAATCTTAAAAAACATGAAATCAATAAGAAAACTAAGATTTTATCATTATTTTTTAATATCAAATCTCTGGAATCTACTGTGTATTTTCCAGTTATAGCAGATGCCAATTTGAACCTGACAAATTTCAAATGCTTATTAGTACCTAGGAACTAAATTGGACAATGCAGCCTTCTAACCTGCCAGGTGTTATCTGAAGTGCTTTAAACATACAAACTCATTTCATCTTCACAGCAATCCTACAAGGTAAATACTATCATTATTCTCACTTTACAGATGCGGTACTGAAACAAAGAGTAGAGACCCTCAAATCACATGCTGGGCCAAAATTCAAAGCTTGGCCATCTGGCTACAATGACAATGCTGGAGTTCCCTAAGACCCTGTTTGTATGTATGACACGCACAGAGTCACACACCTAAATAAACTCTCTCACGTTCTCCCCAGAACCCTAAGAAATCAATGTAAATACTTCTACATCATTAGTAAGACATTTAGATTAGTGATATCATAACTTCACAACTGTGATAGATGATAGTAACAACGACCGTTCCACAGGTCCTATGCTAAGCAGTATAAAGTTTTCTGTGAGAATATAAAACCACTACAGAGTAGAATGAAATAAGAGAGAAGTGCAAAAGGAGAGAGGTGATTTAGAGGGAAAAGTCTTATCCCATTAAAAGAACTGACAAGGCCTTCATCAAAAAGGTGATATGTAAAAAGAGCTTCATTATATAAGTGAAATAAACATTTTGAGATTCGATGATTGTTCACAGCCCTTGTCTTTACTGTTGAGGAACAGGGTTTTCTTCTTACCCTCTGTTGAAAGCTTTACTTAGTGTAGGGTTAATCTTATGAGTATAAAGTAAACTGGGGGCCAATGCTGTGGCATAGCAGGTAAAGCTGCCGCCTATAGTGCTGGCATCCCATGTGGGCACCAGTTCAAGTTCTGATTGCTCCTCTTCCAATCCAGCTCTCTGCTATGGTATGGGAAAGCAGTAGAAGATGGCCCAAGTTCTTGGGCCCCTGCACCCACGTGGGAAACCCAGAGGAGGCTCTTGACTCCTGGGATAGGCCCAGCTCTGACCATTGTGGACATCTGGGGAGTGAACCAGAGGATGGAAGACCTTTCTCTGTCTCTCTCCCTCTGCCTCTCTGTAACTCTGCCTTTCAAATAAATAAATAAATCTATAAAAACAAAACAAAAAAGGTAAACTGAAGATAGATCTTTGTAAAAATTAAGAGTGGGAATAAGAGAGGAAGGAAGAGGAAGGGTGAGAATGTGGGCCAGAGGTAGGGTAGGGTGGGAAGTAGCACTATGTTCCTAAATCTGCATATATGAAATATATGAAATTTATTTACCTTAAATTTTTTTAATTAAAAAAAAAGTTCAGGATTAAAACACTCCAAGAGCCTTACACTGTACTGAAGGAATGAGTAAAACAGATTAAGTGTGGCTGGGGTGTGGAATACATGTATAGTACATACAAATCAGATGTGATGGCTGAAAACTCAAACTCTGTGCAAAGTTTGAAGTGACGGATCAAAATTGAGCTTTAAGTAAAATTTCTCTAGCAGCAACGAAAAGGACAGACAGAAAAGGAGAGATTAGTGGTGACAGGTTGGCAAAGGAACTACTGAAAGAGTCAAAGCAGGCAATAGCAATGGTCACAAATATTAAGACAAAACTAAGTGTGAGGCTATGTGTATGCAGAATCCTTAATGTCTAGAATCTAAGTTTGAGTTGATAATATTGTCTGAAGCCTTGGTAACGAATAGAGTAATGGAATCATTAAAAGAAACTTTAGATATAATTCAACTGTACTTTGTTAACTATAATAAGTAGGAGGTTTACTTCTCCTTTGTTATTTTAGCTCAAACTTCCTGCTTTATCCATGCTTCCACATCAAGATTCATACTCCTACATACTGGCTTTATATGCAGCTCTAACTTTAAAGAACTCCTTTCCTATCAGATGAATAGTTTGTAGTTAGCAGAAAATGATAAGGGACACTCCTTTCAAATAATAAAAAATAAACTTATATCTCAAATTCTTCAACTCAAAGAGAAGACTCTTGGATTCAGATTTCCAGCACTGCTGAACAATGCTCTGTAAGGACTTAACAAGCAGCCATGCCTACAATATTGGCCTTTTGCTACAGTTCTTAATGTTTCAAAGGAATAGGTAAAATTTTCTTACTGCTTACTTGCCTCTTGCCTTTATTTATTATTTTTGTTTAATTAAGAAAACACTCTATTAAGTAAATACTTCCCATTTTGTTCCTTCAATTACTCAACAAACGGTAGTAGAACTACATCAATTTTGCACAACATTAAAGCTGGAGTATAGCCTAATCACTACTGTGGAACACTGTCAGGGCCAAGTAAAGCAGAACATACCTATCTCGTGTGTGAGCAATGCTTTAAATACCTTCATTAAGACCTCCTTTGCCCCAGTGTTGATTCTGAGTAACCCCCTTTCCTGACTTCCGTGGGAAATCTGGGTGTTCTTTACACCAGCACTTCAAGATAAAGGAAATGAATCGAATGCAATGGAATTCAGGTGTGCACACTACCATCAGTAGAAACCACAAACACACATGCCAGTCCCATACCATTAAATACGAGCTTGGACAGCCTTTCCTTGATTAAACTGATTTTATTCTAGACCAATCAGGCTTCCCTGTTGCTTTTCATAAAGAAGATATCAAAGCAAAGTACTGAGATCAGGTAGAAAAGTCAACAGAAAACAAATACAGGTAAAATAAACACCAAATGGAAGTATTAAGCAAATATAAAGATAAGCTAAGAAATATGGAGACATTAATGACACTTATATAAAACAAATTAATCTCAAGGTCAAATAAAACAAGATACACTCAAACACAGGTGACATGTGTGTGCTTTTCTTTTACCTTAAGAGGCCCCACTCCAAATTCTTACACTCAAGTATGTAGTCTAACATGTGTGGTCTAAAGATGCTCAAAGCACTCTTCTTATCCCATAATTCAATCTAGTAATAAAAGTATGGTGCTCTGCAAGAGTGGATTCAGGGCAGCTGGTAAGTTTCACTGGAATCAGATGATCTCATCTGCTAACCATCCAGGACTCCCAAAGTTTGGAAAGTGCTCTTCTGTCACTGGCCATCTCTCCAGCAACCAACAAGGGAAATGAAGAGGGTAGGCAAGCAGCTACCTTCCCATTTAGGGAAATATTCCTACATTTCTAATTCACTTTTCCTTATATATATTATATATATAATACATGTGTTGTATTATATAATACGTAAGTTGTATTATATGTATATATAAAATACATAGGTTGAACACTGTGATACCAACTGGAAAATCTTTGCTTGAAATGGGTAGCTGGAAGGGATTTCAGGTTTGCATAGTGCTCAATCCTCTTTGAGGTGGGTGGCTGCAATCTCAGGACTATGCCACAAAAGCCTGGAGGTGATAAGGACAGTGATCATCTCTTGCAGTGCTACAGATGTTTGCAAAGCACAAAGGTTCTAGAGTCAGAAAGATTCCAACTAAATTTCAAACTTCTAGGACAACATATTTAAAATTTCTGAGTTCCCATTTCTTCATCTGAAAAATCAGAAGAGAGAAAACACAAAAATCCAGAAAGCTGACATGGAGATAAACTGAGCTGCGGTGACAGAAGCACTTGGCACACTTAAGGTATTTCTTGAACATTCGTTCATTGCTCTCCCTTCCCAGAGTATAGTTCACTGTGCCTTTAACAAATCAGGGAGAACTGTCCCACAAACATACATAGATCCAGGATTTATGGCTTTTGCTCCTATGGGAGGCTTGTATTCACTCAGCAAGCATTTGCTGAGTTCTTGTTGTGTGCCCAACAGAGTTTGCAGAATTTGGCATATGAGGATAGTTCAAAAAGCTCAAGAAAAATGGAATTTTTAAAGATAAATTTACTTTGATGCAAAAAAATAATTTGAAATCATAGTCTTTTTGTTAATATGCATTTTCATAAACATTTTGAAACTCCTGCATATACATGGATATAAAATAATCTTTTTTTTGTTTTCCATGAACTATTCGAAGCACCTGCATATATTTAATTTCTACCTTCGAAGAATTTCATTTTAGTTTTTATGGACATGGACTAAAAGCAAAATTTCCTGAAAAAAAGCAAAGCAGTACTAAATAATACCCATTTTTAGGATCATGATGACAGGTTATTCACCTTACTGTTTTGCTGTAAGCATGATTTATATTCATCATTTGTATTGTGAGTCTGACGCCAACCTAAATGTCACAAAAAAGGCAAGATTAGAAAGGGGACTGGAGAAGGACCAAAATTGCTACAATGTGAAATCGACAGCAAAAATGGTAAATCTCCAACTATAAAATGAAAGTGAAAAATTATAAACACAGAAAGGAGGAGGAAGGACAGTAAATATGAAGTTTAAAGAGAATGCCAAAAATAGAGGTGGGCATTTGGCACAGTGGTTAGGAAACCATTTGGACACCAGCACCCTGCCTGGGATCGAATCCCGGCTCCACTTTCAACTCCAGCTTCCTGCTAAATGTGTATCCTGGAAGGTAGCAGTGATGCTCAAGTACCCGAGTTCTTGCCACCCACATTGAAGACCTGGATTCTAATCTGTCTTTAGCTGGGTCAACCTCAGCTGCTGTAGGTATTTGAGGATGAGGGTGGGGTTGAGTGTGTATACACGTCTGTGTGTTTGCGTCTGCCTTTCAAATTAAAAAAAAAAAAACACCAAAATGGGAACTCAAGTATCTCTAAAGGTAATATTTAAATCAGGTGAGGCGCTCATGATTCATATAAAAGATATAAGTGTGATGGCCATTAATAAGGGCATTATTATTTTGATGTCACCTCTCTGACCTTGTTTTTCTCAATCATTAGATAAGTTGGGAAAGGAATCTGGAATTCCAAAAATTCATTAGAGGGGTAATACTTTTTTAAAAATTGAGAAGTACTCAACTACACAAATTGTCCATCTCTTCCATAGGTTTCCTTTTTTTTTTTTTTTTTGACAGGCAGAGTTAGACAGTGAGAGAGAGAGAGACAGAGAGACAGAGAGAAAGGTCTTCCTTCCATTGGTTCACCTCCCAAATGGCCGCTGTGCCGATCCGAAGCCAGGAGCCAAGTGCTTCCTCCTGGTCTCCCATGCGGGTGCAGGGCCCAAGGACCTGGGCCATCCTGCACTGCCTTCTTGGGCCTCAGCAGAGAGCTGGACTGGAAGAGGAGCAACTGGGACAGAATCCGGCACCCCAACCAGGACTAGAACCTGGGCTGCCAGCGCCGCAGGCAGAGGATTAGCCTAGAGAGCCATGGCACCCGGCTTCCATAGGTTCCTAACAATCTATTATGACGATGTACTCTGCTTCCCTTGATCCCCGAGCCTTTGCAACAGAAAAAAAATTAAAAAGTTCTATAGTCACTTGTCCCATCAGAAAATCAAACAAATATTCTAACAAAAACAAACTAACACAATGAGGGCCATTGCATGGGCCAATGACAAAAGGGGACCATGAATTAAGTAGTGAAAGTAACATAACCCTCTGTGCCTGTTTTTAAAAAAAAACTGCAAGCTATCTATTCAACAAATCCTCAAGGGAAAAAAGCAAATTAAGTAGTGACAATATCTGACAGATTTAGCAGAGTTTCTAGTAAAGATTACCATCTCTTTCTTTTTGTTGTTTATTTATTTATTTTCATCTATTTGAAAGGCAGAGAGAGAGGAGGAGAGAGAGAGACAGAGACAGAGACAGAGAGAGACAGAGATTGTCTATCTACTAGTTCATTCCTCAAATGCCCATAATAGCCAGGGTTGGGCTAAGCTGGAAGCCAGGAGCCCACAACTCCATTTAGTTCTCCCATGCAGGTGGCAGAGGCCTATGCACTTAAGCCATCATCCGCTGTCTCCCAGAACATGTGAGCAAGAAGCTGGATCAGAAGCAGAGCAGCTGGAATTCAAAGCAGAAATCCAATATGAGATGCTGGTGTCCTAAGCAATGGCTGGACCTACTATGCCACAAGGCCCACACTTGTTCTGTCTATTTCTACTTAAGAAATACTACTTGGAAATGTATGATGTTTAACTTTTATCTATTTTCATTTTATTAAGAAGGCAGACAGACAGAGGCAGAAACAGAGATCATCCCCTGGTTTACTTGCCAAATGCCAGCGGCAGCTCAGGTGGGGCCATGCCGAAGCAGGGAGCCCAGAATCCAACCCAGGTCTCCCAGCTGAGTGACGGGGATCCAAGTACTTGAACCATCACCTGCTGCTTACTAGGGTATGTATTAGCAGGAAGCTGGAATTAGAAGCACAGCTGGGACTTGAACCTGGGCTCTCCCATATGGGATATGAGAGTCCCAAATGGCATTTTAACTACCATGCCAATGCCAACGCTGTATCAGTTTTTGATGGCTTAATGTAGACAACTATAAAAATAATCACTGAAGACAGACACACAGTCTGTGCCAATATCCACAGAAACTTAAGAATTACACACTATTAAGGCTCCATTTGGGGCCAGCGCTTTTGCATAGCAGGTAAAGCCGCACCTCCAGTGCTGCCATCCCATATGGGCGCCGGTTCAAGTCCTAGGTGCTCTACTTCCAATCCAGCTCTCTGCTATGGCCTGGGAAAGCAGTAAAAGATGGCCCAAGTCCTTGGGCCCCTGCACCCACCTGGGAGACCTGAAAGAAGCTCCTGGCTTCGGATCAGCACAGCTCTGGCCACTGCAGCCAGCTGGGGAGTGAACCAGCAGATGGAAGACCTCTTTCTCTCTGCCTCTCCTTCTCTCTCTATGTAATTCTGACTTTCAAATAAATAAATAAATCTTTAAAAAATCCTCTCCATGTATGTTAAATTCTAGTGGGTATCTAAACCAGGCACTCTACAAAATCACCTCGCTTACCTCCACAATTCTGAGATATGTAGCTTTTATATCCTTTCAATGGCACTAATGACAGCATTCAAAGAAGGTAAGGCTTTGCTCAAGCTTACATTGCTAGGAAGAACCACAACTCAGATGACACATTTATATGGCTCCAAAATCATGTTTTTAAACAATGCATCTACTCTCAGTAAGAGTCACCCAAGGATAAACTCTTTGGCCTTGAGGTGAAGGCACCACTTGGGATACCTGCAGCCCACATTAGAGAACCTGGTTTCCAGTCCCAGCCCTGCTCCTGATTCCAGCTTCCTTCTGACACACACCCAAAGATGGCTTATGTGGGGCTGGCACTGTGGTTCAGTGGATTAAGTTGCTCCTTGATATCCTGGCATCCCATATCTGAGAGCCACCAGTCCCAGTCCTGCCTACTTAGCCTCTGTCCAATCCAGTTTCCTGATAATGTGTCTAGGAAGGCAGTCGAAGATGACTCAGACCTGGCTGTTATGGACACTTGGAGAGTGACCCAGTGTGTGTGTCTCTCCCTCTCTCTGTTCCTCTGATAAATATTGAAGAAGAGAAAGGAGAAAGGAGATGGAGAAGAAGGAGAGAAAGAAGACGAAGAAGAAAAAGTGGCAAGCACTTGAGTTCCTCCCTGCCATCCAAGTGGGAGATCCAGGTTGAATTCTGGGCTGCTGGCATCAGCCTAGCTCAGGCCTGGCTTTTCAGGCATTTGGAAAGAACACCAGTACATAGGAAACTGTCTGTTTGTCTCTCTGCATTTCAAAACCTAAAAAAAAAATGTATGCAACCATGGAATTGTACTACCCAAAGGGGAAGTTTATTCCTTCCAGAACATGTCACTATTTGTTCCATATCAATGATATCTCCATATCAAGCTCACTGTGATCACTAATAATGTGGCCCTAAAAGAGAAACTTCTCACAAATTATACCATAAATAAAATTGATCTTTTGTTAAAGTAGACATAGCAACTGGTCAACCTTAAACTAAAATAGGACACACATATACAGAGAAAGGAATAATTATGAAAAAAATAAACCCAGACTACAGGGAGATGTTACTCAGTTTGTGAATCAAAACAGCAGTGGGAAATTGCTAGAGCAAGTGTGCACTAAAATAGATTTAAGAATTCTACTTCACTACAATAGATAATGAGTTCCAAAATGGATTCAAGAGGAAATAAGATAATAAGGTATAAACAGAAACAAGGTCTGCAAGTCTCAGAAATTTCTATTTTACTTTTACATTTGTACATTCTATTATTCTTGGGGCAGAAGGAAGTTGTTACAGATGTTCATTTGCCTTAATACCTTAATGACATTTTATTATTTTAAAATATACATTTTTATAAAGATTTGTTTATTTGAAAGTCAGAGTTACAGAGAGGAGGAGGAGAGAGAGAGAGAGAGAGACAGACAGACAGACAGAGCTTCTGTCTGTTGGTTCATTCCCCAGATGGCTGCAATGGTCTGGGGCGGGCCAGGCTGAAGCCAGGAGCCAGTAGCTTCTTCTGGATATCTCACATGGGCCATCTTCTGTGGTTTTTCCCAGTACTTAGCAGGTGGCTGGGTCAGAAGTAAAGCAGCCGTGATACAAACCAGCATCCATATGGGATGGTCACCTTGCGGTGGCAGTTTAACCCACTACGTCACAATGCAGCCCTCTATAAAATATTCTTATAATATAAAATGTTACTATATAAAACATAAAATATGTATTTATCCAGAAACTTTTTTTTCCAATGCAAGGCAATGACTCAGAAGTTACTGGCTTGTTGGAAAAAACATTATCTCTTCTATAGATTTTGAATGACTTCAACGCCTTGGCAATCAGCATCTTACTTACCTCCACAGGATTGCAGACTGTAAATAGCTATAGGTTTTGGTGAATCAGGCTAAATAGGTGATGTCACAAGTTGTTGGGAGAAAGTATTACAAATAAGAACAACTTTCAAATCCCCAAATAAGGCATATACAGGATTATCAAATTCTCCATCAGGTTGCAGGAAAAAAACTTGATGCTATTCTGTTAGCCTACCATTTTTCTACTTCCATCTCTCTAAAACAAGAATTATAACAAATTTATGTAAACGAAGTTACAACATGTAAGGTACTACCACTACATTAAACAAGTGTGCTTTGGAACTACAGAAATACACACCAAAAAACTCTACAACTAAACCACCTATAGGGAGGGTTTTAAGTGTTTGTGTGTGTGGTTGATGCATATAAGATCTCATAACTGAAAGTTAATCAGTATATATCACTAAGGCTATTCACTGTATTCTTCTTCTTCTTCTTTTTTTTTTTTTTTTTTTTGACAGGCAGAGTGGACAGTGAGAGAGTCCGAGAGAAAGGTCTTCCTTTTTGCCGTTGGTTCACCCCCACAATGGCCACTGCGGCCGGCGCACCGCACTGATCCGAAGCCAGGAGCCAGGTGCTTCTCCTGGTCTCCATGTGGGTGCAGGGCTCAAGGACTTGGGCCATCTTCCACTGCACTCCCAGGCCACAGCAGAGAGCAGGACTGGAAGAGGAGCAACCGCGACAGAATCCGGTGCCCCGGGACTAGAACCCGGTGTGCCTGCGCCGCAGGCAGAGGATTAGCCTATTGAGCTGCAGCGCTGGCTATTATTCCTTCATTTATTAATTATTATAGCCTTCCAGGGAATCAAGCTACCGAAGTAGAAGAATGAATAAAAAGAAATATACATATACATATATGCCCTCTACACAAAAAAAAGAAAAAACTGCACAACTTTTCAAAGTTAACTACTACATTTCAAAAATGAATTGGGTATTTGACCAAAGCAGCTACAAACACAACCCTCTAAACATAAGCATTATCACAGGACTTTCCAACTTGGATTGATACATCTTTCACTGCCCAAAGCAGGCCTGAGACACTCAGACCACAATGAGAGATTGCTTGGGTGTGTGTAAACACAAATGTAGTGGTGAGTGGAAGTGCTGCTTCCTCCATCCTCAAATAAACTCAGGAAATCAGGGAAAATTGAGTATTAAAATGTATTAAGTTCAACTTAAGTCATTATAATTTTCTCCTACCTTCTTCCCAATTCTCAGAAGACTATTTGTGGTGGCTCAAGTAAACGAAGGAAAACATACTGGGAAGTCCTATGTCAGAAACACAAACTAAATGAGGCATTAAGAATGTAATTTGCAAATAGCAACTTTTACAAAGTATTGTACTCAGAATCTGACCACTCCTCAAATATTCATAACCCATTTAAATTTCATGCCAATTTTCTATTTAAAGTATGATAATAATAATTATCAAGTATTTCTCCTCTTTTTACTAAATGTTAGACTTCAAGTTAAGTTCTATGTTCAAATATGACCTCGTTTTACTCTCACAAGAGCCATAAAACAAGCCCAACTTTAATGTTTGAAGAAACTAAAACACAGAAGTTAAAACTCGCCCATGGTCATAGAACAGTTACTAAAACCCAAGTGAATCTAGATGCAAATGCTCATGCTTTTAATTCCCAATAGTGTTTAAAGTAAGGCTTGTACAGCACTATATGAAGAAGTAGGTAGTTTCTTACCGTGTAGCCTTTAAGGAAAAAATTTACAAAGAGAGATGAGGTAAGGAAAGCAATCCATTAAGAACTTGCTAGGAAACTGCCTGAAGCTGATTTGAAGGCTGATTTCTGGAATCAGAGAACACTTTAAAAACATAAAGTTGTTGTCATTTACCCAAACGTGTCAGATGCAATAAAGCAAACTTCGTCAGGTCATTTTTTAAAAAATACCATGTGAGAGGTAAGTAAAAAGGATTAACAAAGTGTTGGGTAAATGGAAACATTCTAGCTGAAACTGACTATTCTAGCTTAGAACCTATTATGTTCAACTACATGGGGTATTAAAAACTAAGCAAGCATTCTAATATTACTATTCTGTAAACACAAATTATATACATCTTAGGCCAAGAAAAATTACAGAAGCCCTGAACTCAGACCTTACTGTGAACTTAGTTTACTAGCACTTAGGATGTAATACTCTCCTTTTCCAATTATTTTAACTGGTCAGATAGTTTTAGGAATTTAGAAAATGGCTTTTGCCTCATTAGTATAATGTTTTCCCCTCGCACAATGACTGAAAACCAGTTAGTTCTCAAAGTTATCAGATGAGTCTTTATATTAGGAAACTGAGCTAAGTTCCCTAAAAAGAAACACCTAGATTGTTGTTTCGTTTACAAGAATCCTTTTAAATAGTTTACTAAGAAGCAAACTTGTAGTACTCTTACCTGTTCAGTGATTTCCCTAACCAGCAAACTCTTAATCTAAGATAGCAAGTAAAGGCGCAAGCACTCGGCACAATGTGTAAGACACCACTTGGTACACCTGCAGACCAGAGTATCAGAGTGCTTGTGTTCTGCTCCCAGAGCCACTCTCCACTCCAGCTTCCTGTTAAACCACACCCTGGGAGACAGCAGGTGATGGTTCAAGTACCTGAGCCCCTGCCATCCACAGCGGAGGCACAGATTGAGTTCTAGGCTCCTGGCTTCTGCCTGGCCCAGCCCCAGCTGTTGCAAGCATTTATTGAGTATACCAATGGATAAGAGACCTCTGTCTCTGCCCTTCAAATAAATAAAAATTTTAAAAAGAAATTTTTAAAATATTAAGTAGAAGTCTGAATGTCAAACACTCCATATAAAATAATTCCACAGTGTACTAAGAATTATTCTATAATTATTATATAAAATAACTCTATGGTATAGTAAAAATTACATATTTTAACCTAAGTAAAACAAGTAAGTTAAAATAAACTCGGGAAAAGTTCTGATTGCCTTCCTTTCAAATAACTACAGGAATACCCAGAATGAAATCGCTTCTTTGTTAAACAGGTGATCTTCGACTACCCAGAAGACTGAATTATGAAAAAAGAGAAAGTTCAAGAAGTAACTTCAAGCCCTGCCCAGCAAGAACATTTACTGACTTCCTCTGAATGCCTTTTTTGCTTCTCTGTGGAGGTACTTTTGAAATTTCATTCAAATCCCTAACAGCTCCTATCAAATTATATTAGAATTGTGACCTTATAAGATGCCTACAACGATTCTAATTAATCTTAGTTTGTAGAATGGATTAATAAATGCATTTTGTAGCTCTTTGCATAGATTACACACATGTCCATTAATTAGCAGTGAGAATCTAAGAGTAATTCCTGAAAAATCTACAGAGAACCCTGATGGTGAGCAGTAATAGGAACTGGCTGACACATTCCCTTGGGAACCAATAACAACCATGGGCTCTGATCGCTATGGTTGATAAGGTAACAGTGCAAGTAAGAGGAAAGAATATGTTATTTATAGTCTCTTTTCCCTAAAGTGTCTAGTTGAAGGGGTTTTTGCTTTTTTTTTTTTTTTTTTTTTTTTTTTTTTTTTTTTTTTTTTAAATTTATTTGAGAAAGACACAGAGGGAGAGAGCTCCCATCTGCTGGTTCACTCCCCAGATGCCTGCCCAGCCAGGAGCCAGGAACTCAGTCCAGGTCTCCCAAGTGGGTGGCAGGGGCTCAGCTATTTAAGCAACCACCTTCTGCCACTGGGGTCTGCAACAGCAAAAAGTGGGAGTCAGGAATCCACTGGGATGCAGGCATCCTAACCAGCATCTTTTATATATATATATATATATATATATATATATATATATTTTAATTCGAAAGGCAGAATTTCAGAGAATGGGAGGCAGAAAGAGGGAACTTTCCATCTGCTGGTTCACTCTCAGCTGGCTGCAACAACCAGCACCAGGCCAGGCCAAAGCCAGGAGCCAAAAGCTTCTTCCAGGTCTCCCACGTGAGTACAGGGACCCAAGCACCTGGGTGATCATTCATTGCTTTTCTCAGGCCACCAGCAGGGAGCAGGATAGGAAGTGGAGCATCTAGGACCCTAACCTGCACCCATATGGGATGCCAGTGCTGCAGGCGGTGCCTTTACCTGCTATACCATAAGAACAGCCCCCCTAACCAGCATCTTAATGCCCCAGTTTTTTTTTTTTTTTTTTATGTTTGGTCATTTTATGGCATCACAAGTGCAAAAAAATTAAAAGTTTAATGGCGAAACTTAAAAAGATTTGAAACTTCTGTGAATCCAAACGTCCTTTCTTCTGTGGCTCCACACAGGTTGTTTGCATTCTTTCTTTCTAAAGGTCACCTATATGACACCCTTTTAAGAAAAATGTACAACAAGAAAACAAAGAGGAAAGGCACTGGCCCATCCTCAGCCACCTCCTGGCCGCTTTTCCCTGTTATCTCCACGATAAGCAGCGGTGCTCTGAAGCGCTTTCATATTCTCAATGCTCCACAGGAGCGGTGACGGAGAGGCCCTGAGGCACCACAAACCAAGGCTGTCACTTCTAGTCACTGCTCAGCCCAGCTAATGCCAGGCCTGTCATGACAAGCACCAGCCACCTTAAGGCACCACACCTCTGCCTCCACAAAACATACCTTTGAAGAGGTATGAGCTGCACAGGGAAGCTGTTTAAGGGGTTGCCAAGGGAGGCCAGCCTTGTCTATAAACAGCAAATAGACAGTGAACCAGAGCCCAAAGCCACAGACATACATGACTGCTAGTCCTGAGTGCAAATAATTGCTCCACTTCCTGTGAATGAATTGGGGGCGAGGGGACAATGATATATTAAGATACAGTTCGACCAGTCTAAAGTGGGTTTAGTTGTCAGCCTAAACCTGCCATCTGGTGTTAAGATATAGCAGATCACACCCCAGATGTGTTCCTTCAAACAAATCACATCTTTTTTTCTTACCCCTCTTTTTTTTTCCTCTTTCTGTGAAGACAGCGGTGCCTGCCAAAGATACAAATCAGCTGAAGTTTACTCTAAATTTAAAAAAAAAAGCTCGTTAATTGACTCAGCCAGATGAGTAGGTATGTCACTTCACACACTCACACCCCAAAAGCCATTTTCTAAACTGGTATCCTCAGAGGCTGAGCAGGAAAGCATTTGTTCACCACTCATCCACCCTGAAGTTGGGGCTATCCTTAGGTCCTTAGTCATCCAAAAGCCATTTCATCTGAAAAACGAAATTTGTTTCAGTGAAGGAGAGTTCTGAAAGCCTTGGCCTTTTTTTTCTTGGTCTCAATATCTCATTCCACAATCGGGGTGGGGAAGGGCTGTGCAGTGCTATCATTTGCACCTCATTACACTTGGGCTGGAGCTTTGAGAAAGCTGATATTCCCTCTAAATTTTTACAGATGCTTCTAGTTTACCAGTTCATGACTGCACTACTAGAAAAGACTTCCTGCCTCTAAACTGCTTGCTGGCATGGATGCTGAATTTCAAAATCCCTGAAAAAAGTAAACCTTTGTGGTGTTCTAACTTTCTTCCTGGGGGAGGGGAAGAGAGAGTCACCAAAAGCCAACCAAGCAAACGCTTTTTGTCGTAGAGAGTGAGCCGGGATCTCTTAGGAATGGTCTCTCCAAACTACTGACTTTTCATCTCGATTTGGACGAAGATATTCATTAACAGAGTCGTATTTATGGAAGGTGTTTTTCATCATAAATCATGATTGTGACACGGTCAGTAAGTTAGGGAAATAATTCAGCCACAGCCAGCCTTTCACCTGAGCACATCCATGTGCTTCCCTTTATTTCCTACGTGTCATTTGAAAAATACTTGGGAACAGAGAGAAGGGACACCTTCTAAACCACCACCCCTCTTTGTCTAATGGCTCCAGGGTTTTTCAAAGTTCAGGGCAGGTGACACTGGTCTGGTCTTAATCTTGACTGTGTTAGCAATGTTAAGGCTGATGACGAGGGACACAAATCCCCTGATGGAACTGAATGCATTCCAAGCTCCCCGACCCACTCAAAGCCGTAATCCCCTGCAGCTGGATCTTACTTACCACCATGCACAGCTAATACATTTTTTAAAAGCTAGTCACTGGTGACAAATGTAAACTGGACAGAGCAGCTCCCCGTCTCCCTGCCTCACTCCCTTACCCCTCAATCTTCCCTCATAACCCAGAGACTCGCTGTTTCTGTGATGGATAGGACCTGCCTTTTAGAACCACCAAGACAGTGCCGTAGAACTCTGCTCTAAGTGACTAGAAGGCTTTAAAAGCATCTTCAGCTGTCAGACTGTAACAAAAACAACAAAAAGTCATCCTTAACACAAACATTTCACAAGTGAGAAAACGCTGTAAATTGAGATGATCATGGCCATACCGAGTTCACTATTTATTTAGCCATCACACATAGGCACCTTGCTCTGGCACCCCAGCTGCTGGGCTGAATTAAGCTGGTGCCATCGTCTTGGGTATACTCAAATAAATGCAAAAGAAAAATTTAAACTTGAGGATTTCTTTTAAAGCTTGATATATTTACTTGTTTGAAAGGTAGAGTGAGAGAAAGAACGTGAATCAATCTGCCATCCACTGGTTCATGCCTCAAATGCCTGCAACAGCACAAGCTGGGCCAGGCAGAAGCCAGGAACTCCATTTGGCTCTCCCATATGGGTGGCAGGGGCACAACTACTTGAGCATTCATCCACTGCCTCCCAGGTGCATTAGCAGGAAATTGGACTGGAAGCAGAGGCAGGACTCAACCCTAGGCACTCTGATATGGGATGCAAGCATTCCAAGTGCTGGCTTACCCTATGTGTAAAACTTGAGGCTCTTTTGTGATGTGCTTGTTGGAGACCTTCACTTTTCCCTTTTGGCAGAAGCGTGACAGAAATACAGCAGACAAGTAGACTTTTATGGTGGGCAAGTATAGTTTACACATCATGGGTTTTGATCATCCACTTAGAAAGGAAAACAGAGTAACCCAAATGGACAGTAACAGCTCTGTGCTGGATGAAATCTCCAAAAAACCAGGGCAATATACCTCAAAAAAAAAAAAAAAAAAAGTCAGCCTAAAGATGCTGAATGATGAACAGATGGATATACAGAGCTATCAAGAAAATGCTGTGTCAAATGGTATCAAATAAGCATGTAACACAGACGGCATTTTGATAAAAGGACAAGGTCCCCACTTCATCTGATACAAAAAAACCTAAGAGTTTGAACAGAGGTACCTTTTGGAGTGGGGAGGGGGAGATTATTCTAGTTCCCAGATAACTGGCAATAAGTGCTATGATTTAAGCGATATTACCAATTAGACTTGGAGATAGCTGCCACAACACTGCTCCAACGCTTAAATTGCATTATGTTTAATTACTGCAAAGTTACATCTGGAGAGGGAAACATAATTTTACAACCACTCTCAGCATTCTAACTTGAGCACAGCCCCTGCATGACACACATTTGCCCAAGTAATTGAGGCCCTGAAAGGCACACAGTTAATAATGTGTAACTAGCAGAAACACAAGGAGAAGCGACAAGCAGGTCTCCGTGAATTAAATTCACATCTAATTATGTGACCTCTCTGTGTCCTCCTACCCTGAGAGCAGGTACTCCAAAGCAACCGGGTGACCAGCCTCAGCAGGACCCAGGGAACAGGAATTCGGCTGGGGGTGGGTGGGAAGCCAGCCACTGCACTGATGGGAAAGAAGACAATGTGCTTGAGAAAGGCCAGCTCTGACTGTTGTCACCCACTGTCACAGTCCCACAATCCAGAGAACTGGGTCAACATGTGAGTACTTTAATCAAAAGGGAAAATTACAATATAACTCTTGTTCATGGTAACTCTACTGCCTTGAGATTAAACTTTTAAAAGGTGGGTACCCTGTGTACTACTTCACAGTGCCTGGGTCTGAGTTTCAGCTGCACTCCAACTCAGCCTGTGTTGAGTCCCAGGCTCCCAGCTTTTGCCTGGTCTGCACTAGCCATTGCAGGCATTTGAGCAGTAAGCCAGAGGATGGGAGCTCCCTCTGTCTCAGTGCTTCTCAAATACATACAATAAATAATTGGGGAAAGTACATTAGAGAGTGATGGTAAGAGAACAAGGAAATGAGACTAAGAGATCATATGTGCACACAGGTATAGAAGAGTATTTTGAGGTACAGGTGGTTGAAAAAGTGTAAAATACGAATAGGTTACATGTTTTAAGGCTGAATTAGAGAACAAGAGTATTAAAAAAGTATTAAAAAAGGAAAAATGTACAATCTTTAAATTTCAGAGTTATGATTAGTGGAAACATAGTTAGTTTGAATCTATATTATACTCATATGTACATTCACCCAAAAAACCATTAAGATATGTTTTATTCTTCATGTCCCCAAAGATGGAAGTCCTTTAACAGCATTACTATATATATACATATATATACATATATATATACACACACACATATATATACACCCCAACTAATATTTCCATTTCATAATACAAAATGATCTCAGGTCAAAATTCCTACATCTGCAAATCTGCAATGATATGTTTACACTACAAAATTGTCAAAAAACCTACACAAATTATAAAACGTTAAGCCTCAAGGGGGACAAAATTGAAACCAAATGTCTGCATGTTACCAAAAACGTGACAAAAATGGAGTTTAATTAATCAAACCTTTAAGAGTAAAATATCTGATTATTGCACCCAACAAAAATCACAGGTATAAATAAATTTGTAACTGATCCGGTGATCAATTTGATTTTATAGGAAAGCCACAACAAAATACACATTACATTTATCTCAACTTCCAGATTAGAGTTGGTAATAATTAAAAGAAAAAAAAACTGAAAATGCTTGGTGTGAAGCATGAATCCTTCTAGGGCACCTCATATAAAATGAATCCTGTCTCTTTAAATTGAAGGACCTGCTATAGTTAGGTAGCATGAAGCCAAGAAAAAGTTCTGAAGTTTAACTCTCAGGAGCAAACATTTTCTACTTGTGAAGTAAACTCTGTTGAAAGACAGCAGACTACGGTCCCACCAGTAAAAACAGGAAAGTTTGCAGCCAGTGACAGCTTTGCCTACAGAGGGGGAAAAAAAAAAGTGTCATAGGCTCACTTTATTAAACCATATGCTCATTGCCCTGTGAAGAAAGCAGGGTCACTAATTAGTTCATTCTGTGAAAGAAGCCCTTCCTGATCCCGTTGACTTTTGTCCCCCTGGTTAGCTCCAGCTATTTCTGTCATGCAACTTGAAAATCACTGGAGGGAGGAAGATCGCCATAACAACCGCTGAAATGATCTTGTGGAATGTGTCTAGTGGCACTGGAATAACCTGAATATGTGCTCCAGATGTGTCGGCTGTCAGGAAAAAAGTAAACACATCTGATGGACAGCGTATGACTAGATGGCCTCGCAGCGACTTCGCGGCTGGGGGGAGGGGTGCGGGGAGCCCCCGCGCGGGGACCCGCCGGCCTGGAGAACTGAGCGCGACTGTTCCGCCCGCGTCCCTCCCCAGAGCGGCCTCTGCGAATTTCCGTCTGGCACGGACTTGCGAGCGTTTGGGAGCAAACTCAAACATGAATGCTGAGAGGAAGGGGGAAGAGAGGAGCCGGTTCAGAACACTTTCTGTCTTCAATATTGATGGCAACGTGTTTTTAAAGCATTCCGCCTTCAAGGGAGGGCAGTCTCCGGGCCCCTGCCCTCCCTCTTCACCAAATGAAAGGTTGTGCTTTCTTGCCCTGTGTGTGCCTCTGAAGCCCTCTATTAGGTGACTGCGGGATCACATTTCCCCATCTGAAAATGTTGTCTTTTTTTGGTGGCGGTGTTGTTCCATGCACAAGTTGGACAAGCGGGTTGGTTCCCTAACCCCAAACGTTTTTTAAAAAATATTTTTCTAATGAAATGCATAGGAATGATGAGAAAACATGACAGAGGCCAAAACACATTTTCACCTTAGTTCATATTCTCAGGGGTGTTTGCAAAGAGGGTTTAGATCTCTGCCCAGTGCTGCTGCTGTTCACAAAACAACCCAGCAACTCTACAAACATCAAGCACACAGTAGGCACCTGCCCAACACTTGCTGACTCAAATTAGTTCTTAATGTCCAGGATTCAAATGCTTCCTGGGTCCTACATACAGTGGCAAGGATTACTTTAAAAAACGTAACCAAGCTTTAAAATACTTAAGAAAAATAAGTGAGAAGTTTATTTCCCCAGAGGATCAAAAATGCCTGCCTAAAGAAAATAGGAAACACCATATCCACACCATTGTACACAAACCACCTACTTGTGCGTGAATTCACATATTCAATGCTTACTGCTATTGTAGTAGTTAGTAGAATGGGACTCAAGTTATAAAGAATACGCACAAAAATATCCACTGTGCTCCTCCCATAAATGCTTACATCTGTGAAAAGACTACAAAGGTTTGTGCAGAAATTTAGAATCTATGTCAAAAGTGTTTCAAGCAACATATTCCAGATTTTCTTTCAAAAATCCTGTACAGTTGTATTTCAATAAAATTTCTAATGGTTTGGCAACACAGTCTAAACTGCACTGAGGGCAATTACCTCTGTAAGATATACAACTAAGGTATAAAATTGCTTATTTAATATTTAAAATCCTTAAAATTGCTCATGCTTAACAGTCATTAAAACCAATAAATTATATCAAGGCAAGGCAACGTTCACCTGGTACTTTCATTCAAGGCAACTGCCAACTTACAAATCTTGTTTCAATTTCTAAGTATCTAAGTACATTTTCCTCCTTTGATAAAACTCATTTAGTGATTCAGATTCCGAAAGTAGATCACTGAAGGGGAAAAGAAAAAAAGAAAACTCTAAGAAATTATTATTTGAGAGCAGGAAATGGAACAAATCTTCAACTTACTCTTTCCTCTGCAATTCACACATTTAACCTGGCAGAGAAACACCCCAAGGATGCTTGGAGGCTGAAGGACTTACAATTTGAAGAAATAGGTGAAAGCACAACAAGAATGAATGGCACTGCTTCTGCCTTCTAGAAATTGGATTCCACTGGCAGCTGGCTGAATGAAGCCAATAACAGATTCATGGTGGTGGAAAATGTTTCATCCTCTAAACGAAATGTCGTTATTTCCTTGTAAAAGAAACTGTACTTCTTGACAAGTTAGACAACCTAAAATAATCATTGCCAAGGTTCAATTTATAAAATTTGCTGGCAATCTATAAAAAAGAAATAATCTAGGTATCTGCAATTATTTGCAGAGCATACTTTATTCCAGCCTAATCTAGCCCCCTCCCCAAGTTACAAGACTTCAACAAGGGCCAACAGATTTCCACATAAAAAGCCAAATATTTAAAAGCTTTTATAAAACAAAATCATAAGCGTGCACATTTGTACAATGAGGTGCCAAATGTCTAAAAGATGGATGAGCTTCGAGGACCATTTTCATTCTCCTTGGTCTTACTATTCAACCAATAAGCAAAACACTCATGTTTACCCAAAGAACTGGAATGTATCTGTACTTGCATGAATTCGCGTGATATTTCTTATCCATCCACAAGTTCTTAAGCTGAACTTGTAATAAACTTTTCTAAGAAAGATGGCAATTAAAGCATTGGATCTTACATCAGACCCAGAGTAATGGTTTTTCAGTGAGTTTTTGTTAAGAGCATCAAAAGGTCAGAAAGGAATGAAACCTGGGGTTACAAAGGAAGTAGCCAAGTTCCAAGAGTTATATGACACCCATATGAACAGATTTCATGGCTGAACACTGCACTATCAAGCCTGTGGTTAACATCAAACTTCATATGGTACATGCATTCTGCCCTTAGTCTACTCTGGTTCTAAATTCCATTGAGTGTTTGTGGATTATGGTTTCTCAAAGCAGCAGCTTCCCTCAGTAGACAATGACACCTAAGCTCCAAAAAGACTCTCCCTAATGATTTCCTATTTTATTCCACTGAGTAAGTAATGACAACCATTACAACATTCACTATTAGATAGGCAGACCTATCGAGTAAGATCTAGGAAATTCTGGGGAGTTTACCAGCAAATTTTTTATTACCTTTTTTCTCTATAGCATTACAGACCAGGACATAATTATCAACAAGCTAAAGATGGCCAGAAAAATTGAATATTCAAGCAAAACAAAACAAAAACTAAGAGGGCAACCAGCAACCCAATCTATTAGAATTCCAGCTGGCTATGAGTAAAACACTGGATGTAGTTTCTTGGCTGCCGGCATTTTTAACTGTCCATGTGGTAAGCTTCATTCACGTGGCACTGTTTCTCGAGCAGTTATAAGAGAAAGTTACTAGGATGAATGAAATCAAACTCTAGACTTAAAACAATGGATCTATTTTGAAGAAAACAACATAGGTTTTTGAGAACATTTTTTCAAAAGGAGCTGTATGGGATCTCCTTATTAGACCCCTAATAAAACTATGAGGAAGTCTTCAAAGGAAAAAATCTGAAGCTATTACATGCAGTTAAATGCCAACAGAATAAAAGAAAAAAAATCCAGAAGGTTCTTTGAGGTTATCAGTCATGTGTCATGCTATCAAGGGAAAAGAAGCTATGAAGAAGCACAGAATTCCAGGCAAAAGCTGGCAATCTGTGACACTGAACGCAGAGCACACAGTATGTTCTGCCCAGTTTCAGAGCCCTGAAAGAGTCCTGTCAAGGACATAGCTGTGACACTAGATCTGCTCAGTATAATGTCACCCGTTGAAGCAAAAATTTCTGAAGCCCTCTACCCAACTCACCCTCTGACTATAAAACATGTGAGTCAGTGAGTCTTATCCCAAGTTTTATTACAAACAAAATATTCTCTTAAGGTGCCTATGAAATCCTCAAGACAAATCATAACACCACACACTAATTTCTAAAATAAACATTTTCCATACAGCACTAGGGGGAGAAGCGAGAAAGTAGTGGGAAGAGCTGAGCAAACCAGGGAGAAGTCCCTCAGTTCAGAATTTCTTGAAATCAGGATTACAGAAGTTCATTGATTCACCCAACACCACACAGCTATGTATCAGTAGAGGAATTGGCACAAAAACCCTCATGACAATGATACATTTTCCTACAAATCTGCTCCTCTCTTGCCACTACTAACTTTACTCCCTACCTCCAAATGAAAACTGGTCTACTCATCAGATGATGAATTCTTCTCTCAAAAGCTCTCTGCCTGAAGAGGAGGGCCAAGATTAACAAAGAAATCCAAAAACATTCTTCTGGACAGTTTCAACCTTCTGTCCCTATAAGCATTTTACCAGGATTGTTAAAAAGTAAAGAAAATACCCACTTTGAATTTGAACTCCATTCTTTTTCCATTTCCTGGAACAGTGGCTTTCATGCAATGAAATGCCAAGAAGGAAGAGAAAAACGCTACACTGAGAAGCTGAGAGCTTTGGGGTCATCAGCCTCAGAGTGCTAATGGTTGACTATTCTCCTTTATTGTTCCTTTATCCTTAGTTCACTAAGAGCAGAGAACAATTTTGTTTTTCTCTGCCTATTTTCCCATCGTTGCTGTTCTTGCAGGCCTGTCATGGGACCCTGATATGCTGGGAACTGCCGATCATTTGCCCACTGGCCAAATATCATTACTATTACTCATACAACAGTGTCCCCAGATGCAGGAGGGCCACCTCAAAAAGACCGAAAAGTGGCTTCATTAGTTCTTCAAAAATAAATCACCTGAACTCAAACTCTGCTGAAAATCTTCAGCAACTTCCCAATTCATGTAGTATTATGCATGCGGTCCTTTCCACGGCCTACGAAGTCTCTCCTTGCATGATCTGATGCCAGCTCACTAGGCTGGCCATGCTTCTGTCCACATGCACAATGTCCAAGCTTCCTCTGATCTCAGCATTTTGGTCCTTTTGGAACACTCAGCACACTGCACCATGCCTGCAGACAACTTAGTACCTCTCATCCTTCAGATCTCAACTCACACAGCTTTTCAAAGAAATCTTCCCTGACCCCAGAAATTTCAGTCGGTGGTGTCTGCTTTGTATTTGGGGGTTCTGAATAATAACCCATGTAGAAACAGGGCAGAGGTATCAAGGCTCAAAAAAAGTTTGGCCATCACTGGAGAGTTTCAAATATCCCTAAAATCAAATAATTCTGACATTTCAAATATCTAATTTCTACTCAAGTTAAACTATACTGAAAAAGGATTCACTGTTATAAATTCATAGATCCTCAAGTCCACTTATTAGGGTCAATGTTCATTTATTTTCAACACTCCAAAAATTGATCAACACTTTTGAAAACTGATCACTTTATTCCTTCTTTCCCCCTTGTTGGTTGCAATGAGTGGCAAAGGTTGAACATAAAACCCAAAAGGTTTAGAGTCTGACCAAGTCACAACCAGTCACTTACCAGTGGCTGACCTAAGGCAATTGTACCATTTTCTCTGGGCTCATCTACTCTTTTGTAGGAAGACAGAAACAATGATAACTTCCTTAGAGGATTCTGCAGACATATAAGTGGAAGGCAGCATTTGCATTCCTAATATCACAGTCACTATTTCACATTTTTGCCAGATTGCCAAAATTGTATTGGTCTCCTCATCTGTTATGTCAACTCCATAAGGATAAAGGACTTTTAATCTTTTATGCCCCACCATTAAATCTCCAGAGCCTAATACAATGTCTGCCTTATACATGTTAAGAATGCAACAGTGTATTTTTCAACTTTATTAATTTGAAAGGCAGAGGAACAGAGAGAATGATCTTCCATCTGCTGGCTTTACCCCTGCAAATTGCCTCAATATCCAGGGTTGGGTGAGGCCAAAGCAGGAACTCCACCCTGGTCTCCCTCTCGGGTGGCCTAAACATTTGAGCCATCATGTGTCACATTCTCAGATGCATCAGCAAGAAGCCAAATCAGAAGCAGAGTAGCTGGGACTTGAATAGGCATTACCATATAAGTTGCTGTACAATCAGCAACTTAATCTGTTGCTCCAAAGAGCATAGCACCAGCCCCCAAAGAGTTTTAAAATAAATACATTAAAAACAGAAAGCTGGCGCTGTGGCACAGGTTAATCCTCCGCCTGCGGCACCACCATCCCATATGGTGCTGGTTCTAGTGCCTGCTGCTCCTCTTCCAATCCAGCTCCCTGCTATGGCCTGGGAAAGCAGCACAAGATGGCTCAAGTGTTTGGGCCCCTGCACCCAAATGGGAGATCCAGAAGAAGCTCCTGGCTTTGGATCGGCGCAGCTCCAACCATTGTGGCCATTTGGGGAGTGAACCAGCAGATGGAAGACCTCTCTCTCTCTGCCTCTACCTTTCAAATAAATAAATAAATCTTTAAAAAAAAGAAAGAAAGAAAAAAGGCCAGCACCGCAGCTCACTAGGCTAATCCTCTGCCTGCAGCGCTGGCAGCCCAGGTTCTAGTCCCGGTTGGGGTGCCGGATTCTGTCCCGGTTGCTCCTCTTCCAGTCCAGCTCTCTGCTGTAGCCCAGGAAGGCAGTGGAGGATGGCCCAGGTCCTTGGGCCCTGCATCCGCATGGGAGACCAGGAGAAGCACCTGGCTCCTGGCTTCAGATCAGCGCAGCGTGCTGGCTGTAGCAGCCATTTGGGGGGTGAACCAACGGAAGGAAGACCTTTCTCTCTGTCTCTCTCTAACCCTGCCTGTCAAAAAAAAAAAAAAAAAAAAAAAAAAAGAAAGAAAAGTCTAATCCATATGTCTCATTCACTCATACTGGCTTTGTTCCACAAGAATACATGTTTCAAGTCATTGCTCACCAAGAAGAAACTCAGCTACAGTGTACAGTGATAAAATCTGTCTTTGTACACAAATAGAGAAAAAATTCATATAAGCAAGATGTTACTGACAGCACCTTCACACAACAACAGCAAGCACTGCTTTTTCTGTGTTAATGAAATTTCTTTTATGTCAATCAGCAACTGATTTTACAATCTATCAAAAATGTTTGATTTTTCTGTGTTATATCTGTTTGTATGTAGTAAACTATTTAATCCTCACCACCATAATCCCATGAGTCAGGTTCCATTATTAACCTTATTTTATAGAGGAGGAAATTGGGCCTGTATTGCATTTGTGCTTATAAAAATTTTCATTTAACATCTACTTAGCATAAAAATAGTATGTGTAAGGCGCAGTTCTTGTATTATATTTTAAATAGGAGATTTAAGTCTCTTGCCAAGAAAAACACACTTAAGTTAGAAGAGGTTTCAGAAGAACTGGTGTCTAAAGTTGTATTGCTTTTGCCGAAACTTACCAGTTTTGAGATTTGTTCTAATAGGATAAAGCTTTCAACTATGGGGAGTCTTCAGGAAAATGCAGCACCCATGTCACCTAGTTAAGAATCCTGGCACTAGCAATCTGTTTCACCCCACTCAGAGGGCTGTAGTGCATAATTATTTTCATCTGGTCATAACACAAGGTGGTGAGTTTAATCTCTAAAACCCTACAGGGATTGGTTTTAGCAGGTTTAGAAATTGCCTCTCACGCTATGAATGTGCCTCACAGCAAGATGGTCTTGCTAATGGTTCCCAGATTAAGATTTGGAGGACCAAAGGCATGGCTCTCTCCTCTTCATAAATTCCTTGCCTTTGTGGGCCGGGTCTGTGGTCATTCAAGGTATCCTCATGGCCCTCCTTTCAAAAACAATTTGTTCTGATTTGGACCAAAAATGAGATTTTTTTAAAAACTTATTTAAAAAGTTTAAAAACAATTACTATTTGCTGGAGTCCAATGAATGTGTATGTAAAGTAAACCATGAGTAACATATTCTTAAAAACACAGAAGTGTACACACAAACAATAACGTGGCTATGAATGTGAAATAATCTCTAACTTAACCTTGATTTTTAA
Organism: Lepus europaeus; assembly: GCF_033115175.1. Lineage (NCBI taxonomy): Eukaryota > Metazoa > Chordata > Mammalia > Lagomorpha > Leporidae > Lepus > Lepus europaeus. The sequence continues at coordinate 58,445,493 of NC_084838.1, read as the reverse complement.
AAATTTTGCCCAGTTTTTCCTTCCAGGAAAAAAAAAATTCTAGAAAACCAATTCAAGAATGCAACTGAATTTCTTACTAAGATCCACTCTACTCAATCAATGCTAATTTTTCCCAGATTCTAAAGAACCGTCACCATACAAAGTCATGAAGAATGAAAACATGACGATCTGAAAAATCAATTTTTAAAATGTAGTCACTAGAAATACGGGGACTAACAAATCCCACAAAGTAAAAATGATGAAAGAGCCAAACTCAAAAAAAAAAAAAAATATATATATATATATACATATATGTGTGTGTGTGTGTGTAAATCAAACATCTCTACTATATAGGATTTCAGAAAAGGCTTCTGGGCAGTGCCCAACATTTTGAGTGGTAGGAAGCCACTTTTATTAGCAATGACAATGACATGACTAAAAACTATTGGACTTACACACCTGGTTCAACAAATGTTAAAGTATTTTGTTTCACCAAAAAATATTATTATATCACAAATTCCCTCCCCATTATCATAGTGTATACATGAGGTAGGCACTACATAGGTAAATTCTGAAAGTCAGATTTTAATAAGCACAGAGAAGTAACAAAACATTTTCAAATTATGCTTTCTTTTCATGTCTTTGGAACTCAAACTTGACCTACGACCAAGATCTCAGTAACATAAAACTGAAAAACTAGGAAACATAATCTTAGAGAACCATAATTCCTCCAGACTGGAAAGTTGCTGGGGGACTGCCAAGTTCTTCCCATCTCCAGACCTAAAGGCAATGTCTGGCATAAAGAAGGTCCTCAGATTTTATTTGCAGAAAGAGATAAGTAAACCACAGAATTACAGTCTTTAAAGCTCTTACAAACACATTATCCTACTGTTCATCCTAAAGTATAAAAGACAGGTAACCTCATGGCACTTCAAAGATGACAAACCAGCACAGGAGAGCCACAACCATCTGATACTAGGGATCCAAAGGCACTGCTTTCCACTACCATCAGCTCTGAACCACCAGCGAAATGGCTCAGGGCCTCTCCTCTGCCACTTTTGCTCTACTCTCTGTATTTTATGATCTAGGGTGTAAGTTGACCAGATCATTCAGACGCCAAGCCCTAACAAGATCCACTACTGTCTTTACTGCTGACCAAGTCTGAAAGCTCAGACTACCAGATGTTTCAGTCTACTTAAATAAGGCACACATAATGCTATATTTATACTGTACACAAGTTTCAACCTACCACATATTTTTAACCAAAATTGTTTCTTTGGAATTTTTATGCACAGATCTTTACTGACAGCTTAATTCTAGATAGACCTTTACACTTTACAGGAAAACAAAGCAAAGAAATGCAAGCTGTTATCGTGTAATTCCCAGGTTCTGTGGATTTCTCATAAAAACTGGTCACCACAAAACCTATCAAGCTAACATATATGAAATGCAGGATAGAAAAATCCAGTATATTTTCAGATTCCACAACTTAAGACTTCAAAGTGGACATAATCTTCACCTGATCTTCACCAGCAGGTAGCACACTGTTGCTCTTAGGTAAAACTATTTCAGTGATCAATTCAACATTTATGGACTACTTATTGCCTGCTAGGCTTATGTTAGATTTGGTGGTTTAAACATGAATAAAATATCACTCCTGCCCCAGGGTAGGGACAATCTTAATGGTGGTTTAGACAGATACAATCAAATACAAAAAGGCTATTGTATTGTCCTATATGTGCCACAAATGTGGTTGCTACACATAATTTTGTAAGGAATGCACAAGAAGGAAAACCAGTAATTTAATTAGTCAGTGGAGGTGAGCCTACAGAAATTAGCACTGACACATGTACATCCTTATATAAGGGGCTGAAACATAAAAGTCATTAAAGCATGGCATTCCTAACACTGTGCACTGAATCTTGAACAACTACGGGTAACTTCTTAGATAAAAAACGTAAGGACTCTTTTCCTTAAAGTCAAGCAATAATTGTTCAATAGTGTGTATATATCTGAAAGTAGTCTCATTTGTTCTCAATATTGCTCAGCCAACCATAACTGGCACAAGCTAGGAGCTCTGCATTTTGTATTGCCCTATTTGCAATATGCTGCAGATCAATATGGTAAAAGTTATATGCTATCACCCATTTTCTTACTGTCTTCCTTCCACATCGGAATCAAGTACTACTTACCTCTGGAAGTTACCCTAGAATAGAAACAAATGTATTATACCAATTATTAAGCAATAACCAACATTGGAACAATTTGGTTCATTAAATGGCTCCTTTAAGAAGGGATCTAGGAGGTTGATTCACACAGACCTGCAAGTTAGAAGACAGCCCCACATGAGTCCATTTAAAGTGTGCTGTGCACTCTTCGGCTCTGACAGCAACCACTCCATTCCTTTCTACATGCCATCGCTAAATGCTTTTCTCCTCGGCATTCACAATACAGCCAGTAACCCTCTCTCAGCCAGAAAATATAAAGGTTGATTAGAAGAGGATCCTCCCAACCCTACAGCCAAGAACACTACCATCTCTGGTGCATGATTTGAATTGAAAAGGATTCTTCAATTGATTAGTCAACAAATGTGGTGCATGTACCTACACACATGCATTCCTGCAGGCACACACCCACCACCTCCCTTGTGGCAGTCATCAGAAAGTGCTGGACTGGTCCCAGAACGCCTTCTCAGTGTCCTAGGGCTCTGTCTCCAAATTCTCTTTAAGTAGACATTACCAATCTATCAATATGGCATGAGAGCTGAAACCTGTTTTCCATCTTTAATTTAGTCTAGTGTTCAGATAAGGAGCTCTAACGTACCAAAGAAGTTACAAAGATCAAAGAGCTAGTCAGTGACAGAGTCTGGGTTAGAAAAAGCCCAGAGCTTGTGTTTTCTGGTCCACAGCACAGGCCTATCTGGAATGTTTATCATACACACCCTAACCTTTACCATTCTTTGATTTCTGTGTCCTGATCATTTAACTTCTTATCTCATTTTGGTTGCCACATATGCTCCTCTCCCTTCTGCTTTTAGAGAATTCCATGTCCCTGGCATAAAAGGGGAAGAAACTCACTGTTATTTCCAATGCAGGTAGCTAACAAATGCCTACCGTTAACTTGGTATCTCTCCCATTAAGCCCTCAGCTGCCCCTCAAAGGTTCACTCCAGAGCTTGACATTTGCTCCTGCCCAGAAGTATTCACCCTATTGAGAAAGTGCTTTGACCTTTAATGGCATGGTGGCAAAATAGCACAATGGCTGTGTGTCTTTCCAAATAGGCATATTTGTGACAAATACTACGTAGTTTTGTCACTAAGACACAAGAACTTAAACAGTAAGATTACACCAAAAGCAAAAAGGAAGGAGCTAGTCAAGTGACCAAAGAAAATTGCTATTCCTACACTTAACTACTAGGCATAGAAACCAAATACACAATCCATATGAATCCAACACCAAATGAACACTACAACTTCATTCTACTTTTCCATTGTAAAATGAGCCTGATATGGCTCATCAGAGAAGGGTTACCACATACATCATGTTCTCCAACTGGCAATTTTCTCATATTTATTACTTTTTCAATACCATAAAGCACTTAGTTACTTAATAAACAGACCTAACTATAAACACGTAGTCTATTTCCTTATAAGGGGATGCAGAGAATTTTTTGATTGAAATCCTATAAGTTCTACTGTTGTCACCTCAGTTAGGCTAAGTAATATTGTTGTTGCTGGGAAGGTGTTGTGGCAAAGTGGGTTAAGTCACTACTTTGGATGCCCACATCCCAAATCAGAGCGCTGGTTACAGTACCGGCTACTCCACTTCAGATCCAGCTCCATGCTAATGCACACAGGAAGGGAGCAGATGGTGGCTCAATTACTTGGGTTCCTGCCTGCCACCCATATGGGAGACATGGGAGGAGTTCCTGACTCCTGGCTTTAGCCAGGCCCATCCCCAGCTCTTGTGGAAATTTACAGAGCAAACCAGTGAATGGAAGCTCACTTGCCAGCTCTCTTAGTCTGCATTAAATAAATAAATATATTTTTTAAAAATATAAATATCATTTTTCCTCTTCAGATTTTTCATTTGAACACCAGTCTCTACTTCAAGCAGAAATAATCAAATGCCAATATTCTAGGCAAATAAAAAGAGGTTACACATCAACAGCAGGCATCACGGGCCTAGAGTCCTTCCATTGAACAACATATAAGGAAATTTGAATGACATCTCTAATTTTAATGTTTTATTTTATGTCAGGCACTGTGCTGATCCCATCAAACCCTAACCAATGACAGTTGTTCTCCTCTATATTGACCAATGAGGAAACTGAAGCTTAAAGAAATTCTGTCCCTTGTCCAACCTCCCATAACACAACTGGCATGCAAACTCAGGCCTCTCTGACTCAGACCCTGTCTACCCTATGCTATCCAGGCTGCTACCCACAACACTATAAATATTTGGAAACATTTGTAAAAACTGTGGTAAGGCAATCAGAGTCACAACTGACTAATTATTCCTCAAAAGGCAGATATCTTGAATAAACAGCATGTCCACAATCAAACCATCATATCATCAAAAGCTAATTAAATCCAGGTTATGAGGTACGTGTCTGTCACATCAGACACAATGGAACCCTTATGATCCTTGAGTGGTTTTACCACACTGTAGTATTTACCATGCTTTGTTATGAAATCAAAAATACAAAGCTTGAAAATGTTTAAACAATGAATACACAAAAAGTGTTAAAAAATAAAAGAAAAAGTACTTCAAAATAAAAGATTAATCAATGAAATGATCTGCATGGACAACAGGTACGCACTGCAATAGATCGACAGTTGCAAAACACTATTTAACGCATGTAGTTTCTGGACTTCTGCAGACTGTTTTGCCCTACATTAGTATTTTGCTGGTGGTGTTTCTGTTTTGTTTTTTTTTTTTTGTTTTTTTTTTTTTTTTGGCGGGGGAAGCACAGAGAGTGAGTTTCTATCTGCTAATTCACTCCTTAACTGTCCGTAACAGTAGGGGCTGTGCTGGGCCAAAGCTGGGAACTGGAACCTCCATCAAGGTCTCCCTCATGGGTGGCAAGAAGCACTCACTTGAGTCATCGCTGCTGCCTCCCAGGGTCTGCATTAGCAGGAAGCTGGAATCAGGAGCAATGCTAGGTATGAAGCCAGGTACTTCAATATGGAAACAAGCACCTTCACTGCTAGGCCAAACATCTATCCCATATTAGTTATATTAACATCTGAAACTCCACTGTATTTTACCTATCTCGCCTACTGTTGATCTACTAAACTAATAAGAGACCTCTAATTTAGAAAAGAAATGGCATCACAGTTTCCAAAATAATTTGTGTAGACATAAGTATGATGATTTCTGTTTCTGTAATAGGGAAAAAGAAACCAATGCATGTTTGGCACTTGCACTGGACACCATAGCAAGCATATTTACATGTTATCTTAGTATAAATGCTAATATATAATTATAAATACTATTTTTTTTATACAAGAGAGAATGGTGGGTCAAAAGTAAAAGATGTTAAAGGCTAGGGAGGGGGTGAATGTAGGAGTTAATTGTTATTTCAACATAGTTTTTATTTTGGGGTAATGAAAATATTCTAGAATTGAGTATATTCCACAACCAAAATACCACTGACTGTACATTTTAAAATGGTGAATTTTATTTTATGTGAGTTATGTTACTATAAAAAATGCACAGTCACAGTAAACATTAACATTTTGGAAATACAGGTGAAGGGTATCCAGGAATTCTTTGTACTATTTTTCCAACTTCTTAATAAGCCTGTGCTTATTTCAAAATGAAAACTTTGGGGGCCAGCATTGTGGTTCAGTGGGTTAAGCCATCGTCTGCAATGCTGGCATCCCATACTGGACTGCTGGTTCAAATCCTGGCTACTCTGCTTCTGATCCAACTCCCTGCTCTTGTGCCTGGGAAGTCAGGGGAAGATGGCCAGGTACTTGGGCACCTGTCACACATGTGGGAGATCTGGATGGAGTTACAGGCTGCTGGCTTCAGGCCAGTCCAGACTTGGATGTTGTGGCCAACAGAAGAAAGGTATCTCCCTCTATCTCTTTCAAATGAATCTTGTTTAAAAGTTTGAAATTTTTTTAAAAAGTCACAATTATGGCTAACATTACTGAACTATACACTAATAGAGGTAAATTTTAATTTTAATTTATATATTTACATTTATTTTTTTAAGAGGCAGTGAGTAAGAGACAGATCTTCCATTGCTCATTCACCACACAGACACCTGCAACAGCTAGGTCTGGAGTAAGCTGAATTCACAAACCCAGAACTCAATCCAGCTTTCTGATGCTGGCGATAGAGACCAAAGATCTTGAGCCATGATCTGCTGCCTCCCAGGGTGTGCATTAGTAGGAAACTGGATCAGAAGCAGAGCCCAGGTTGAATTTTGATATGGGAATATGGGCATCCAAAGTGGCATATTAACTGCTGCACTGAATGCATACCCCAAGTTACTATTTTTTAATAAATAAAAACTGCAACAAGTGAGTTTTATTGAACATTTCTGAGCTACTTCCAGTTGACTGCAAAAGAGTCCAATGTGAATGGAAAGAGGAGAGAAGGCTTGGGTACTGTGCTGCCTATTGAACAGTTACTCTCAATTGAGCTTTATTCATAACCAAGTAGTCTTATATAAGTTCTCTTCCCAGCTACAATTTTGCAATTGATAGTTGAAAGAAATGAACATGTAAAAATATTTGTTTTCATAAAATTCTGGGGTTTTATAACCTCTAAAATTTTTTTGAGTTGATTTAAAAATCTTTTACTGGTTTACCAATAACTCACAGGATATATATTTTTTAAATTAGAGACATGTGTTTCAACATACAATGTGTTAATTTACAAAACGCTGACAAATAATATGGTGGGCATCTGCATAAGTGGGTATATCTGGGTTTGATTTGGAGACATATGACTAAATATCTTTAGTACGCCAAGTATATAAAATATCCATATGTCTCTACAGAACTCATTTACTCAAGAATGTTAAGAAGTGGAATTTGGGGTTCCACTTCTTAAGTAGCAATCAAGTATGTACTTCAAAACAACAGAAAAATTCCTTTTGCTAAAAAAAAAAAGAGTATCAGGTATGTATTCTGAGAGGAAAAGAGAAATATTTTTATCCATATTTTTCATTTCTGTATCAGTGGCTGACCGGTGATTCCTAACAGATATGTTATTGCTAATCTGGATGGAATGATTCACCACTGTGTCAACTCTGCAATCTGTACCCTGCAGTGTCCTCGGCCTGCTGAATAGGAGACACCACCACTCCAGTCCTTTGTGACAAAGAACACATCTCTCAGGATTTCTAAACATCCTTCAAGGTGGCAGTACCCCCAGGTTCAGATCTCAGACAAGCCTTAACATCTCTACCTTTTTGTATTTCACAGTCAACAGATGAGTGGGAAGCTAGTCCTATCAGTCAGGCTGAGGGCCAACCCCTCTTGCACTGTTTTGAAATAACCCTTTCTCTTCCTGGCCTATCAGCTGCAATTCTCATTTCCATCATCAGTTATTCTTCAAATTGAACACACCTACACTAATTTGATGGACATCACAAAAACCATAAGAGAAATGGATATTTTTAAAAAATGGAAAAATTCTTTTTTTTAAACACTTGCTTTTTATACTCACAGCCCTCAAAAATAATATGGCTTAGACCACCTAACTTTTTTAATGTAACAGAATATGATATACTGTTTAGAAAAAAACCACTGGGAATACATTATTCAAAACAGAGAAATATTCAATGAGTTCAAACCTCATTTTCCAGAACACAAAATGTTCATGTTCCAGGCCCACAGCGTGGCTCAGTGAGTTACGCTGCCACTTGCAAAGTCATATATCCTGCATCAGAGTGCCAGTTGCAATCCTGACTATTCTTCTGATCCAGCTTCCTGCTAAAGCACCTGAGAAGACAGGGTATGTCCCAAGTACTTGCATTCCTGCCACCCACCTGGAAGTCTGTGATGGAGTTCCTGACTCCTGGCTTCAGCCTAGTCCAGACCTGGCCATTGTGTCCATTTGGGGAGTGAACCAGCAGATCTCTCTCTCTACCTCTATCTCTACCTGTAACTCTGAAACTCTACCTCTCAGTTGTTCTGGCTTTCAAATGAATAAATCAATTGTTTTTTTAAAAGTTCATGTTTGGGACTGGTGTTGTGGCACAGTGGGTTAAGCTGCTGCCTGCAATACAGCTGCTCTACCTCCAATCCAGGTCCCTGCTAATGCACCTAGGAAGGCAGCAGAAGATGGCCCAAGTACCTGGGCCCCTGCCAACCACAAAGACATCAGAATGTTGTTCCAGGCTCCAGGCTTCAGCCTGGCCCAGCCCCGGCAGTTGCAGCCATCTGTGGAGTGAACTAGTGGATAGAAGATCTCCCATCTCTATAACTCTGCCTTTCAAATAAATAAAAAAATGTTTAAAAGTGATGCAGTTTTAGAAAAATGTTCAAAAATTTTAAAAAGTTTATGTTCAAGACTTCTGCATATTAAGTTGCCATATGACAGAAACAATATAGAATTTCTAAGAATTAACTTGGTATAAATAAAGATAGGGCTAAGTTTGAAAGAGCATGAAACAGTTTTGTTTTTAACCGTAACAAAAGAAAGAAAAAAAAAGACACTTCAAAGTAATTAACACGTTAATAAGAGAAAAAATTCAGCATTTTCAGTATTGAATTTTAAACAATTATTAATAATGGAATTGCACAATCTTTTTACTATTTAAGCAAATCCCCAAAGGCCTGTTTATTAATTTTAAAAAAGCCATTGTGTATTTCTTGCTGCAAAAATATGTAACTGTCTTAAGTTGTATGGCATATTCTTTCCCAAATTCTAGCTAGAATAGCCTAATAACACACGGAGAACTCACTGTGCAACACAGCATAAGGTTAAATACCACAACCTGTCGCCAGCCTTAACTGCTCCTAGCCCTAAGACTTTAATTTCTACTAGGTTGCAGCTCGAAGACTGAGAGCACTGAAGTTCTCTTTCAGCAGGCATGGACAAGGACCACATATTTTCACACATGCTGGTGCATATAACACTGTTGGCTGCCCTAGTCACAAGCATGTCCATGACAGAACTACTAAATCAGCCTGTGAAAATTACTTTAGATCAACCCATGATGAATAGGTGACCAAAATACCAGCAGGTTTTCTATAAACCATAATCTTTTGAAAAAACTTGTAGAAAAAGAAATACTACAAAATTCTTCTGTGACAACACTAGTCTATCACTTTGATTCACAGATGAAATATCTCAGTCAAAATTGCAAAGTCAGTATTAGCATTTAATTACCGGAAAAGACAGATTCACAGGTAAGAGCACCTGAACATTTTCTTCCCTGAAAGTACACTTTTTCTGTAAAACACTAAGTAGAAGAAACATTCAATATAGTAATATCTGTTCACAATGTCAAATTGCTGCATGGTAGAATTCTTGATTTCTGCAGCAGGTCCTTAAGATAAAACTAAATGCTAAAATGTATGCTGCGGTAGGTCTATTTTCCAATTACTAGAAGTAAGTCTACAAGAGATATAATTAGTTATGACACTAGGACAGGCATGCATGTTTCAACACACACGCAGCTCAGAACAAAGTTTTTGGCATTATATGACAGAGGACTTAAACCAAAGACTCAAAGAAAGGTTATGGAGTATGCTTTTTTTAATTTAAAACTTGCCACATCAAATTATTTCTTTTAAGTTATAAGCATATTTTGATTTGTGTAAACATCTCTTTAAAGATTTCTCAGGGGTGAAAAACACCCTGTGGCTTTCATTGAACCTACATTACAAATTAAAGAAGCTGACTTCATAAAAACTTCATTTGTTAAAAAAGACAAACTTTACAAAGAAGACTGCTTTTTAACCCAGCACCTTTAGGAAATTTTGGTAATTCTAGACATATTTACTCAATCAGGAATAAATTGCTAAATTCTAAAATTAAAAAAAGTGCAAGGGAGTATAATTTAATTTTTACAAATAAAAGTTTGTCCAAGATATATCAAGATACCCTGAAACCATAACCATTCATTGAGCAAGGCTTTAAAAATTAAAACTTGATGGGCTGGGCACTGTGGTGCAGCAGGTTAAAGCCCCAGCCCACAGCATCGGCATCACATACATGGGCACCAGTTTGAGTCTCCACTGCTCCACTTCTGATCCAGCTCCCTGCTAATGCTCCTGGGAAAGCAGCGGAGGATGGTCAAAGTCCTTGGGCCCCTGCATCCATGTGGGACAGAGCATATGGTCCCTCCAAAGAGGGTGATAATTATGCCCTCAGGTTTTGGCCCAGCTGAGTCTTGAACCTTGTCACAGGTGCTAAGAGCTCTCTCTACCTTCAAGATCTACATGGGAGGCCGGCGCCACAGCTCAATAGGCTAATCTTCCGCCTGCAGCGCTGGCACACTGGGTTCTAGTCCTGGTCGGGGCGCCAGATTCTGTCCCGGTTGCCCCTCTTCCAGGCCACTCTCTGCTGTGGCCCAGGATTGCAGTGGAGGATGGTCCAAGTGCTTGGGCCCTGCACCCCATGGGAGACCAGGACAAGCACCTGGCTCCTGGCTTCGGATCAGCACAGCACGCCAGCCGCAGCGGCCACTGGAGGGTGAACCAACGGTAAAGGAAAACCTTTTTCTCTGTCTCACTGTCCACTCTACCTGTCAAAAAAAAAATCTACATAGGAAATACAGTATAGTAGTTATGTAAAAGACCTTTGAATTTGGCTAAAATACCCAGCAGGTTGTAGCTACACAAGAAAAACTGACCCTAACATTTGCTTCCAACACAGGTTGGTTTTTACTTTTTTCCAAATTAGAAAGTTCCAAAGTTTCAGAGAATCCCAGGGGAAAAAAGAAACATCTAAAATTAAGTTTTCTGGAATTTAATTTAAAATGTATTTGAAATTTCAAAATGTATTGAACTCTCAATTCCTCAAAAATTGTCTACAAATCTTTTAGGTAGCATGTGACTTCATATAATAGACTAAATTTTCAAAAATGCTTTTTATATTTTTAACCTTAAAATGATTCCAAGATCTACAGATTTCATGCAAAATTAGTTTTTAAGGTTCATGTATTTATTTTTATTTGAAAGGCAGAGTGAGAGAGAGACCTTCCATAGCCTGGCTCACTTCTTAAATGCCCATCAGTTACAGCTGGGCCAGGCCTAAACCAGGAGTCAGGAATTCCATCCCAGTCTCCCACGTGGGTGGCAGGACTCCAACTACCTGAGCCAGGGTGTGCATTAGCAGGAAACTGGATGGGAAGTGGAAGTGGAATGGAGTCACTCACTCTGATGTGGGATCACGTGTCCCAACTGGCAGCTTACCTTGCCACAACACCTGCCCCCAAAATTGTAGGGTTTTTATGATGTAGAAAAATGTTTGTAAGATGAACTGGAGGAATTTCAACAACACAGATTTTTTTTCCCTCAAGAAAGCATTAACTAATGCTTTTCTTAATTGAAACCAGGAAGTCTTAATAAAGAAACTGGTAAGAGGTATCTCTAACTTAAACATCTTCAACATTTTAAACAAATCTTAACTCATAAAGAAACAAAATTGTATTTCTCTTCAGTAACTATTTTTCTTTGACTTTTGTCAAATATCAACATTTTGCAAACAAATCACTTTAGAAATAGTACATAGGAACATTTGTGTACTTCATTAGCTTTCTCATTTCCAGTATCCCTCTGTGTTGCTTATGCCTGACACACAAAGATTTCCTCCACTAACAGAAAATACATAACCTAAGTTTCGTACCAAGCCCTCTCATTTCAGCCTACAGCTCTACACAAGTGTTAAATACCACCGTGCACTCACGCAGTCTCTTCTTAAAACTTTTTTGACTTTTCAACGAGGTGGTGGAGCAGCTCTGCACACACAGAGATGCAGATCTTTGAGAAGACCCTGATGGGAATGACCACTACCCTGGAGCTAAGCCCAGAGAAACCATCGAGAATGTCAAAGCCAAACTCCAAGACAAGGAGGGCATCCCGCCCAAGCAGCAGGGTCTGATGTTTGCAGACAAACAGCTGGAGGATGGCCACGCTCTATCAGACAACATCCAGGAAGAGGCCACCTGTACATGCTGCTCCACCTTCGAGGTGGCATCCTGGAGCCCTCTTCTGCCAGCTCACCGAAAGGACAACTGCGACAGGATGATACCCCCACCCTAAGAAGAAACGCAGCCACACCACCACCTCCGCCCCAAGGAGAAGGTCAAAGAAAGCCATGCCCCCACACGGCAGCCTCCTGCTCAAACGCCATGGCCCTGTGACCTCAATAAAGTTTCTCTATCAATGACTGGAAACAAACAAAAACGTTTCTTGATATCCTTTGCCTTGAGAAGCCTTCTGGGGCAGCATTTGGCCTCGGTGTTAAGTCTCAGCTGGGACACCTGTATCCCATATCAAAGAGTCTGGGTTACAGTCGTGAATCCACTAATTCCAGGTACTGCTGATATACACCCTAAAAGGTGTCAGCTGGTTAGATCTTAGCTGCTGCATGGTAGACCTGGATAGAGTTCCCAGCTCCTCACTTCAGCCACTGTGGCCATTCTGGGGGAGTAAACCAGCTGATGAGAGCTATAGCATGTTCTCTCGCTCTCTGTTTTTCAAATATTAGAAAAAAAAAGTCTTCCAAGCCTCTGACCTATAACAATTTAGCTCAGCATCCAAAGTATGCACTCTAAAGTAGAACCTATCAGGTTCTTCCCATATAGAGCTGGTTATATACAAAATAATGACAATCTGGAGGATGGAAAGATGCCTATAAACATTCATGCACAGCCTGTGCCGTGGCTCACTTGGTTAATCCACCACCTGTGGCGCCAGCATCCTATATGGGCGCCAGGTTCTAGTCCCGGTTGCTCCTGTTCCAGTCCAGCTCTCTGCTGTGGCCCAGGTGCCTGGGCCCTGCACCCGCATGAGAGACCAGAAAGAAGCACCTGGCTCCTGGCTTCGGATGGGCACAGCACCAGCCATAGCGGCCATTTGGGGAGTGAACCAATGGAAGGAAGACCTTTCTCTCTCTCTCTTTTACTGTCTCTAACTTGTCAAATAAATAAAAAATTTAAATAAATTTCATGCACAAGGAAGCCTCAAGAAGTTCATAGAAAATGTTTGATACCATATAAATCCATTTTCCATGAACTTTTTGAGCCTACTCATAATGAACAATGAATAAAATCACACATCAAGTCTTATATAGCTAAATGAATTTTTAAAAATTTAAAGAAGTTCTATAACTGATGAGGGGAAAGAATCAATGTCAAAATTGTCACCTCAGGACAGTACACTTCTCCCAACAATATTACCACTGTTCGAAACTAGAATTCCTCCATAACTACTTCCAGAGTCAGCTGGTAAACTATAGGTGAAAAATAAACTTCTTTTTTTTAATAAAAAATGGAATTATCTAGCTTTATCACCTACCAACTTCATCAGGTTTAACACCAAAAGACTTTTGAATCAGAAAATCAAAACGGATGTCTCAGAGAATTTGCTGGTGCCAAAGATACTCAGCAGAATTAGATACAGGGTATGAATTGTATGGTAGATGAATTATATTTCAGTAAAACTGTTTAGAAACATGTAAGTGACAATAACTAAATGGAACCAGTGAAGCTTCATTAAAAAGATTAAACTATTCAAAATAATAAGGAAAACATATTTAAAGATTAATCAAGGCCTGCACCTTGGCTTAACAGGCTAATCCTCCGCCTTGCGGCGCCGGCACACCAGGTTCTAGTCCCGGTTGGGGCGCCGGATTCTGTCCCAGTTGCCCCTCTTCCAGGCCAGCTCTCTGCTGTGGCCCAGGAAGGCAGTGGAGGATGGCCCAAGTGCTTGGGCCCTGCACCCGCATGGGAGACCAGGAGAAGCACCTGGCTCCTGGCTTCGGATCAGTGCGATGTGCCGGCTGCAGCGGCCATTGGAGGGTGAACCAACGGCAAAAAGGAAGACCTTTCTGTCTGTCTGTCTCTCTCTCACTATCCACTCTGCCTGTCAAAAAAATAAAAAATAAAAAAAAAAGATTAATCAAAAGCATAGATCACCCAGAAGCAGACCAATCAGGTAGCAAGCTTCCTTTCTTTTTAAGATGTATCTATTGCCGGCACTGTGGCTCAATAAGCTAATCCTCCGCTGCGGCGCCGGCACACCGGGTTCTAGTCCTGGTCAGAGCGCCAGATTCTGTCCCGGTCGCTCCTCTTCCAGTCCAGCTCTCTGCTATGACCTGAAAAAGCAGTAGAAGATGCCCCAAGTCCTTGGGCCCCTACACCCATGTGGGAGACCTGGAAGAGGCTCTTGGCTCCTGGCTCCTGGCTTCAGATTGATGCAGCTACATCCATTGTGGCTAACTGGAGAAATGGCTAACAAGAGGATGGAAGACCTCTTTCTCTGCCTCTCCTCCTCTCTCTGTGTAACTCTTTCAAATAAATAAATAAATATTTATAAAGAAAAAAAAAAAGAAACATACATGGGGGGCCAGCACTGTGGTGTAGCAAGTAAAGCTGCCGCCTGCAGTGCTGGCATCCCATATGGTTCAAGTCCCAGTCACTCCACTTCTGATCCAGCTCTCTGCTATGGCCTGGAAAAGCAGAAGATGGCCCAAGTCCTTGGGCCCTTGCACTTGTGTGGGAAACCTGGAAGAAGCTCCTGGCTTTGGATTGGCGCATCTCTAGCCGTCGCGGCCATTTGGGGAGTGAACCAGCAGATGGAAGACTCTCTCTCTCTGCCTCTGCATCTCTATGACTCTGCCTTTCAAATAAATAAATAAATCTTAAAAAATAAAAATAAAAAATATTTGGATATACCCATCCATCCATGCTGAATTTTACATATAATAGTTTTCCAACTCAAATGAGATTTGTGTGATTTTCTGAATGGCAGGGCCAGATTTTACGCTCGCTCTTAGGAGTACAGGACCTTATTACTCAGAAGCACACAATCTCTCAAACAATCTGACTAGAGAGGCACATTTTTCCTTAAAGAAATTAACCATCCTGGCTGGCACCGCAGCTCACTTGGCTAATCCTCCACCTGTGGTGCCGGCACCCCAGGTTCTAGTCCCGGTTGGGGCGCCAGATTCTGTCCCAGTTGCTCCTCTTCCAGTCCAGCTCTCTGCTGTGGCCCGGGAGGCCCATGCAGGATGGCCCAAGTGCTTGGGCCCTGCACCCGCATGGGAGACCAGGGGGAAGCACCTGGCTCCTGGCTTCGGAGTAGTGCAGTGTGCCGGCCGTAGCAGCCATTTGGGGGGTGAACCCACGGAAAAGACCTTTCTCTCTGCCTCTAACTCTGTCAAAAAAAAAAAAAAAAAAGAAAAAGAAATTAACCATCCTTGGCCAGCACATTTCAACTTGTAGTCTTAATTTTGTTGACTCCACAATGTTCCCTTTATACAGGTCTTTGTACTGTGACATCCTCTACACTGCAAAATATGCAAAAAATAGAATACAAACCCAACTGTGCTAGTTTCCCCACATATGACAGGATGATTTCTGTACACTCAGAGTGCTTACACCTATCCCAGAAACCACTCTTCCAACTGAGCTAAGCATAAGCAGTTCAGAAAAGTACAGCAGCAGATGCCATTAAGAACTCTCCATGGAATAACAGAGAATGAGAAACACTGGTAAAGAATTAACTCATGATCATAAGGACAATCATATCTGGGTTCATTCATTCAGTCATTCAATAAACACTTGTCCAGGGGCCAGCGCTGTGGCTCACGTGGTTAATCCTCCGCCTGTGGCACCGGCATCCAATATGAGCTCTGGGTTCTAGTCCCAGTTCCTCCTTCTTCCAGTCCATCTTTCTGTGGCCCAGGAGGGCAGTGGAGGATGGCCCAAGTACCTGGGCTCCTGCACCTGTATGGGAGACCAGGAGGAAGCACCTAACTCCTGGCTTTGGGCTGGCCTGAGCCCGGCTGTAGCGGCCATTTGGGGGGTGAACCAACGGAAGGAAGACCTTTCTCTGTTTCTCTCACTGTCTAACTCTATCTATCAAATAAATAAATTAAAAAATAAATAAATACACACTTGTCCAGTATTCCCCAGGCACTGCTACAGGTAGCAGAAATTCAAAAACTAACAAAACAAGCAAAGGTCTTTGTTCTGATATAGTTTACATTCTAGGGAAGAAAATAAGTAATACACTATACAGAAACAAAAAAATCATATAATTTCAAGTGGTGACACATGCTCTAAAGAGAGGGAAAAAAGCAAAGTAAATAAGTAACAGTTTTTCAAGTACGGAAAAAAAAAAAAAGCACAGCATGGTAACAAGCTGGGGAAGGCTCTCAGGAAGATCATTCTGAATGGTTGACAATGGAGGGGGGGATCCTAATGAAATGAGAGAGGAAGCTATGCCAGAGTGTAGGAGAAGAACATTACAGATGCAAAGAGCTGAGGCAGGTACACGTTCCTCAAAGTTCAATGAGCAGGCAGAGTCAGGAGGAGGAAGCTGGGTTAGAGAGACAAGTAGGGAGCATACACTGCACATCCCTTACAATTATAGAAAGGAGTTTGGACTTCACCTGCAGGTGTGATAAGAAGTCACTGGAGGGAGTTGAGATAAGCAGAGTATCTCTGTGGAGAGTAGTCTGGGTGTTGGGGGTGGGGAGAGGCAGGACTGGAGGCAGCAGGCCAGTGAGAAGATACTGCAGTGCGCCAGAGCTGCTGTCGGCAGCTGAGGCAGCAAGTGCGTGCGGGTCATCAGAAGACAGATCTCGCAGGGCTTGTCCAGCAGCTGAAGGGTGCAAGGCGAAGAGACAATAAAAAAAAATAGTCTGAAAAATCACAGTGAAAATGAATGCTGGGAAGCACCTAAAGATAAGTCTAATGACAGGCATGTTTACTGGCCCTTTGTTTCTCATGTATCTAATTATATTTTTCCCAGTCTTCCACCTCTGTCGAATTTCTCCATTCTCTCCCCTATCATCTCTCACTGTATTTTCAGTTTGGACACCTTCTGAAATTAAAATTTTAGGAGCTGGTATTGTGACGTAGAGGGTTAAGTTGTCATGCCTTTGTAATGCAGGCATTCCCTAATAGAGCAGTGGTTCTAGTCCCAGCTGCTCTGCTTCCATTCCACTTTCCTGCTAATGTGCCAGTGAGTAGCAGACTTCTGCCTGGCCCAGCCCCAGCCATTTGGGGAGTGAATCAGCAGATGAAAGATTTCTTTCTCTCTCTCCCTCACAATCACTCTTTCAAATAAATAAAATAAATCTTTTAAAAAAATTTAAAATGTGGGGCCAGCGCTGTAGCACTGGCCTGCAACGCCAACATCCCATATGGACACTGGTTCAAGTCCTGGCTGCTCCTCTTCCTATCCAGCTCTCTGCTATGGCCTGGGAAAGCAGTAGAAGATGGCCCAATTCCTTGGGCCCCTGCACCTGTGTGGGAGACCCAGAAGAAGCTCCTGGCTCCTGGCTTAGGATCAGCTCAGTTCTGGCCATTGCAGTCATTTGGGGAGTGAACCAGAGGAATGGAAGACCTCTCTCTCTCTTTCTCTGGTTCTACCTCTCTCTCTGTAACTCTGTATTTCAAATAAATAAAATAATTCTTTTAAAAAATTAAAAATGTACTACACTCTGTCTAAATAGTAAAATTCTCACATTAAGCACTGTACCATGAGTGCTCTGAAACGTAACGCATACACTGGAAATATGGATAGAAGTATAAAATCCTGCACAAAACCCAGGAAACCAGGACAACAGGACACTCCCTGCTCCCTCGATTTCCATCTCTCTGGATGTTATCAAGTGGATGCTCACAATCTTATCTTTCTACCTTCTCTTCCTGTAACAAATTCTCCTTAGGCTAATGAATTTTAAAAGGAACAAAAGAGTGACAGAAAAAAAAAAAAAAAACAAAACTAATTGGGAAGCTTCTGGGATTAACCAATGGGAATGGGAAACTGAATATACAGCTTTAACTTCCTGTCTTCTATCCCTTCCTTCACTTCTATCCCCAAACAGCAGCCAGGCATCAAGTATTTCTGTGCAACAATGGTGATTAGATCTATGGAATTTGTACGTGCGTGTGTGTGTCAGAGTATCCATGACATACAGTGGTTTGTAACTTCCATATAATGGAACATAGAAGGCTGAGTCATGTGGCTTGCTGAATTTTTAGTAGGGTGGGAGGGGATGGGTTTAACACAGCACATACGGGACTTTTTTTTTTTTATATAGTTTTAGGCGTGTTTATATATGGATGAATATTTAGTGTGTCAGTGAATGCTTTACCAGTATTATTGTCAAATAGTATTTCTAAAATCCACATATTGCAAACTAATAAATCTGTTAACAGCCAGCAAATAAATGTTTGCTTGCCATGTGTAGGATAACTCGTTGCAGATTTGAGTGGAACAACATTAGATGACTGTGTATTGATTTGGTAAAAATTTAAAAAAAAAGTGTTTATTAAAATTGCTAGGTTTAGCTGTACATTTGGCCTAGGAGTTGTAGTTCCCTTCATTTTCCAAAGTCTAACACAGCTTTTAAGTATATTAGGTAATAAGAAGGCAATAAGCACTTAGCTTCTGTGGTATGTGTGTCACTGTTAGGTGGATTACAGATGAAGCAGGAGCTGTGACCATTAAGGAACACAGAATTCATTGGCAGGAGGGTACTTGTTGCAAAGGAATAACTGCAGGCTACCGTCTGCCTCAGGTCTTCATATGCCTAGAAACCCAATTTCATCAAAGCCGTGATGACCAACACAGACATAAACCCTGTATGTGAAAATGTTTCTTACAAAGAACACTGATGGGGTGAAAAATCTGGCTGATGTCCTGTAGAATCTCCAAGTTGAAAAAAATCTCCACTTTTTAATATCCTTTATAGTTAATCCACTCTGAAGCAAAGTTAATATTTTAGTATCAAAACACAGTTCAAACAAATAAGTTTTATTGCTAATCACCACTTTGAAGAGAAGAATCTGAACTTCATAGTAAATTTCCAAAGCGTATCTGTTAGCATACATATGAACTTGTCCAAGTCATTGGATGGTGGAATGTGTGATACAGGCAGATTAGACACCACAGGACACAGAACTGAGCAGCCTTTCTTTGTGTGGCTGCATTGTTGCAGTTAGTGATATTCCTTATGTCCCCACACTATGTAAGGTATCAGTAAGAGTACACATGATTGTCAGTCCTTATATGTAAAATGTATCAAGAAGCAAACGTCAAAATATGAACAATTTTTGTTCCACATGAACAAATGTCTCATTTGGAATAATGGAATTTACATGTAAGTAAAAAACATGTATCTGGTAAAAATAAAATTTTCTACCATACTGCTGTTTATAGAAGATTTTAAATACACTACAGAATATTCAAAAGAGAATAAGATGTAGATTCTCAAAATATGTCCTAGATATTATTTTTAAATTAGCTAACTACTGTTTACATATGTAAACACATAGGAGGTTAAAAAAAAAAAAAACACATACTCTCCACCTGTAAATTTGATCAGTTCATCATCTAATTAATAGTTGATGCCAGCTGAATAATGAAACTTTTGTGTAAAATAACTGGCAAAAGGCCAAAAGCAGTTAAGACAAGAATGGCCCATTAGAACAGTAGAAAAGTACTTTCTTAGATGGAAATAAACACAAGTGTAAGTCCTTATTAGCATGAATAAAGAGAAAATTAGAACTCTGAGGGAATAAATATTTCTTTGAATTCAACAATGATACAACATAATTGCTTCCAAATTAAGTTACCTTCCATTTGCTCTCAAGTTACTTAAATTCAACAAATGAAGTATTTTACAAATTTGCCAGGTAAAATGTAAATCAAGCTCAGGGTTCCAAACAAGCCATTCAAGAGTTGAGCACTGTTATTTATTTAAAACTGAACTGGACCAGTTCTTTGGGGTTTGGAGATCATACAATAATTTTTAGTTTTATCTCTGCTGCTGTTTTTCTAATAGTGATGGATGTCTGAGTAGGCAAATTTTCTCAATAATGTTTTTTTTTTCCTTTCCTTTTGAGGTATTTATAAAACCAAAAACAATTATTTCTAGGTATTTAATTCTACCCTTCAGGGCATGAAGTGTGTCTGTTATCATACAGAACACCTAAAATGCTTTTAAACTGAATGATAATTAAGAAACATCAAAGTGAAACCCGGGTGTTTCACAGGGAACTAGGAGTTATCATCTTTTGGCTACCAAATGACATATTTCTTGTCCCCTGGAGTACCACCAAGAGGTTTTTACCTAAACAATAGAATGTACTTTCTTAACGCAGCCTTTACTCTCCTGAGGATCAGATAAATCTGGGCCTTAAAAGTAAACTGCTAAAGGCAATAAAAGCAAGAATAGACAAATGAAACTACGTCAAACTTAAATACTTCTGTACAGCAAGAGCAAAGGAGGTCATCAACAGAATGAAGGGATAACTTTCAAGACAGAAGAAACTATTTGTTAATCATATTTCTTATAAGATATTAATAACTGCAATATATCAAACTCCTATAACTCAACAAGAACAAAATTATAATGATTTAAAAATGACAAAGGATTTGAACAGGTATTTCCCCAAAGAATTAAGACAAGCAGTCAACAACCAGATAAAAATATGTTCAATATCACTAATCACCAAGTAAAAGCAACCCAAACAACAAGGAGCTATCGCCTCACACCTGCAAGGATGGCTATTATAAAAAAAAAAAAGAAAACAAGTGTTCATGAGGATGTGGAGAAATAGGAACACTTACGTACTATTGGTAGAAATGTAAAATGCTACAACTGCTATGGGAAGTTCCTCAAAATATTAAAAAGTGAACTATCATATGATCCAGCAATACTACTTCTGGGTATTTATCAAAAAAAAAAAAAATCTAAAGCAGAGGGAGGTAGCAGTTTAGACACTGATTGGCACACCTGCATACCCTTTGAGTCTGAGTCTCGGCCCCATCTGGATTTCAGTTTCCTGCTAACACACACACTGGGAGGCAGCAGGTGACAGCTGAAGTACTTGGGACCTTCTATCCACATGGGAGACCTGGATCGAGTACTGGGCTCCTGGCTTTGATACTGCACAGTACTCACTATTGAGGGCATCTGGGAAGTAAACCAGTCCGGAACAGCTATATGTCTCTATCTCTATCTCTCTCTGCCTTTGAAATTAAAAAAAAAAAAGTTTTAAAAGAATTGGACACAATCTTTTTTTAAAGGTTTATTTCATTTGAAGTCAAAGTTACACAAAGAAGTAGAGATTAAGAAAGAGAGGGCTTCCATCTGCTGGTTCACTCCCCTAATGGCTGCAACAGCCAGACCTGTGCCAATCCCAAGCCAGGAGCCAGGCGCTTCTTCCAATTCTCCCATGTAGGTGCAGGGACCCAAGAATTTGGGCCACCTCTGCTACTTTGCCAGGCACATTACAAAGGAGCTGGATTGGAAGTAGAGCAGCCACACTCAAACTGGCACCCATATGGGATGCTGGTGCTGTAGGCCAGGGCTTTATCCTGCTGTGCCACAGCACTGGTCCCTGAATGCAGGATCTTAAAAGCATATTTGCATACCCATGTTCATAGCAACATTATTCACAACAGCCAAGATGTGTAAGTAACCTGAGTGTTCATCTACAAATGAAGGGATAAAGAAAATATGGTATATATACACAACAGGATACCATTCAGCCTTTAAAAAGGAATCTTGTGATATGCTAAAACATGGGTGAACCTTGAAGACATGCTAAGTGAAATAAGCCACCACAGACACATACCACAGATATTTTATGATTCCACTTGCATGAGCTATCTGTAGTATACCTTATTTCTACAACTAATTAATTTTCGGGCAGGGTACCAAGGTAATCAAGTGGAAAAATAATTATCTTTTCAACAAATGGTATTAAAAACACATATCCACATTCAAACGAGTGAAGTTGGTTCCCTACCTCATACTATATACAAAAGTTAACCCAAATAGACCAAAGATCTATGAATCTGCTTGGTAGGAGCTCAAACTGTAAGACACTTAGAGGGAAACACAAGGGTAAATCTTCATAACTTTATGCTAGACAACGGTTTGATAGAGAGCATAATAAAACCACAAACAAAAGAAAAAGATGGACGTCATCAAAATTTAAAACTTCCAAAGACACCATCTAAAAAGTAAAGCAAAACAAAATACTCTACAGGAGAAAATATTTGTAAATCTTAAATCTAATAAATGTCTTGTATCTAAACTATATCGAGTTCTTACAATTCAATAATAAAGACAACCCCAATGAAAAATGGGCTCTGTTACACAAAGAAGATATACAAATAACCAATAAGCACATGAAAAGTTGCTCACTATCACCAGACATCAAGGAAATACAAATCAAAATCACTAGAAGATACTCCTTCATATTCACTGAGATGGTTAAAATTGACAGTAACAAGTGTTGCACAGGATGTGGACAGATTGAAGAATCAAACAATCAGTGAGAATGTTAAATGCTGTTGTTGCCTTGGAACACAATTTAGTAGTTCCCCCCAACTGTTAAAGATAGAACTGCAATATGACCCAGCAATTCTACTCTTGGGTATACATCCAAGAGATATGAAAACGTACATCCACAGAAAACTCATTCACAAATGTTCACAGCAAACAATGCTCTCTCCCTGCCAAAAAGCTGTAAGCAACCCAAAATCCATGAACTGATGAATAAACAGTAAGTGATATATTTACATATCTATATAATGGAATACTGAGTACTAATACACTTTTTTAATTTGAAAGGCAGAGAAAGAGAAACAGACACAGAGCATCCATCCATTGGTTTACTCCCCAAATCCCTATAACAGCCAGGTCTGGGCCAGGCCAAAACCAGGAGCCAGTGAGTGGCCAGGCCCAATTACTTGAGCCATCACTGTTGACTGCCAGGGTCTGCATTAGCAGAAAAGCTGGAGTCGGGAGCTGGAGATGGGTATCAAACCCAACTTCTCCAAACATGGAATTCCTTAGCCCCTTAGCCAAACTTGCTGTCCCTTACTGTACACATTAAATGAATGAATTGTATGATGTTGAGAATTAACATTTAATAAAAACTGCTATGATTATATAATTGCATCACAAAAATATGAAATATCCCAATTGGAAATAAACTAAGAAATTATTGAACTCATCTGTTTTATCAGTGAGGGATAGAGGCTTTGAAACGTAGGGTAATCACATGGGGCCTGCTCCTTCACTCATGATGTTCTCACTCCTGAACAGGCAATGGTACAAATGTCTACCAGGGCAGAGTCGGACAGCTTGTACGGAGACACTGACTGGATACGGAATGTATCAGGAGACCTGTAGTAGTAGCTACTGCTATACAGTCCTTTCTCTTTAATTACCACTTAGCCGTGGCCTAGTTCACCTAGTTTTAGGGAGCCTGGGAGAGGAAAGGTCAAAATTTTAACTCTGATCCTCACAAGTCCCTCTTGCCTCTTCTATTACCCTAAGGCAAACCAAAACAAATGGAAGCAGGACTACAAGAATAAAGAAAGTTAAGAGGCTTCTACTTTGTCACTGGGAAGGCCACCAGGTCAGATGATCAAGGCAGATCCACCTCAACACAACTTACACAGCAAGGCTGCTCAACAGCCAAGGGACTGGGGCGTGGCCCCAGGCTGGCTAGGCACTTAGCTGTCAATTATTCAATCTATGCTTCCCCGGAGAGATGTATCACACTTGAGGGAAAGGGACAGAACAGCTCTCTCCTGCCAGAGAGTCAACTTAGCCCATTAATTCTTTCACAAGACACCATGATGGCTTACTAGAGAAAATTTCAAGTGTAACTACTAAAAAATTAGTCTTGGCTAAAAAGAAAAAAAAAAAAAGGTAGGGTCAGGTAAAAATTATAAGTAACATTATAGGCATTTGATGATGTCACAAATACATTTAAATAGCCATCAGAGGGTACCAATGAGTTTATTAGAGAACTAATAAAAATTATTTAAATTGTGAAAATAAAAACACTTTATTCACCCATGGTACAAATATTTATTCTAGTTAAAAAAAATAAACTTTTGGTAAAGAGAGATGAAAGTACTCTCACTTACCATTTTCTATTCAAATGTTTTGAGAATTCTTAAAAGTAACTCTATTACCATTCTGAGATGTTGAAGAAATAGTTTGCAAGCTGAAATCTGTATTTGTATTTATTGTTTGAAAATGATCCACTGATAACCCTTTCTTTCCTTTGCATCAAGACAGCTAGGAAAATACATCTCCAAAGAACCAAGTAAAAATACCAGTCTAAGCTAGGGGAAAATGTAGTGTAGAAAAATTCATAGGCTACATTATTTTTGTATAGGCTGAAAAAAATATGAAGCGTATTTTAATTCTTTTTGAGATATGTAAAAATTAAGATAGATTGCTAATAGATCTATTCATATACATGATCCAATCATTTAAAAAAAAAAAAAAGACTTCTAATGTACTAATCACCAGAAGTACTGCTTTTGTCCTGAGATTAAAAAAAGAAAAGAAAAGAAAAGACTTTGCATTGCTGTCAAACGTATTCAATTTTCCCCTCAGATGAAGTTTAGATGAAAACAATGTGACTGACAAGCTCCGCACAGGCAAATCTTGGCAACCCTCAACTCTGTCTATCTCCTTGGCCTGTTAAGCAAAATTCCTTCACAAACTGTTGGTCTCTGCAATAACTCCTACAAAGCTCATTACTGCCAGCGTCGGTCTATCCCCCATGTTGTGCATTTATCCCTGGGATGCATATCAACATGTGGCACATGTCCTTGACATGCACAGAAGAGCTGCACCACAGGACAGCAGCATGCACGACAATAGTGTCGACTCTCACTTCTTTATGGTTGCTGGGATGTAACCGAGAAATCTAATAACTGTGACAGTGGGGCCTTTCGGTTTTTCCTTGCCTTTGCAGACAGTGAAGCTGCACAGACACTAATGAAAGGTTAAATGAATAGGAATAGTTGACAAGAGGTACAATAAAGAAGGAGCTTGGTAATCCACAGACACTGAGCAGAGATCCTTGGCTCAAGCAGAGAAAGGACAGCACATCGTCGAGTCACAATATTTAAAACAGCTTGCTATACACAGAGGCTTTTGTGTCTGGGTACACGTCTGGCTTTGGACTAAAAAAAAAAAAAAAAGATACTGAAAAGGAATTTCAGCATGGGGCACTTTGGCAAATGTAAGGTCATAATAAGAGAAAAATGTTTTGTGTGGGTTGTTACATCTTTGTACCAAACACAAAAAAAGCAGGGACTATGAACTCATGAACCTCAAGTTACAAGACAATGCTGTACATTTTGACAACTATTAAATACTGTATCTAGAAGCCTGGCCTGATGCAGCTTCCCACTGGTAAGATATACATCCAGTGACTCAGTCAGCAGTTCTACATTCTGCCTCCCTTTGTGGAAGAGTTACTAATACTCATCTTATTAGAGTTTTATAATCAAGCTCTAGTCTTTAGTGAACATGATCTGTTACAAATACAACCAAAATTCTCAATCATCTACTCATTGCAAAACTTCCCAGCAATTACTGTAAAGGAGGCTGAATTTATCATGCAAGCAATTTATTAAGTGCAGGCAAACTTTTCATAACATAATTCCAACATAATTCCAAGTGACTACAACTGTGAAATGACCTCCACTAAAAACGCTAAAAATTCTTAATTATTGAACTGTGTGTGTGTGTGTGTGTGTTGGAAAGGGGGACTGTCCTCACTATGCCTTGAGAGAAGTTTGTAATCCTTGGGGAAGTGATTTTAAATTATTATAGCAAAACAATGTAAATCACTCAGGAAAAAAAAAAAAAAAAACGCTCCAGAATGTTAAGGGGGAAACAGAGGAAAAGAACAAAATTGACACTGTAATAGATAGACAACTTTTTTAAGAGAAAAGAAAAAGTTACAACTCTGCTGTAGCAAACTTTAAAAATGATATTTGTACTAACGTTCTTAAGCGTACGCATGAGTTAGAACATAGGTTCACAACAAATGGTAAAAGCATACTGAGAACATGTTTTAAAACAAGGGAGGCTCTTTGGACAGCCAAATTAAATTACAGCTGAACTCTAGAGTGTACTGAGGGTTCTAATAAGCAACAAATAAAGACTATTACTGGATAGCGACATAATGAGTGCTACTGTGCAAGAGATTTTAAAAAAAGACAAATCTAGGGAGTTTATCTCAGTGGATTATATTATTTACTTAAATGGTAAATAAGTTTGTCCAAAGTAATGCTCCTAAAAACTAGCATATAAATATTAAAGAGCAATTATGACCCTGACTCTGATATAAACATATCACAAATTTTAGTGAAAAGGCTGATAAACATGAAATTAAATGGAAAATCTCAAACATAATATTAATTCCTTTTTTTACATTTAACTTATTTATGGATTCCTAATATATCAACTTTATAAATGGTTAATTATTTATGCTTATAACAGGAAGCATTTATTTTAAAAGTGCTTTTGATCCAAAATATCCAGGTGTATGTGGTACTACTTCAAAATCCTCATTTTCAGAACAAGGGTTGTCATGAGTGGACTGAAAAGAGGGATGGGAATTTACTTCTCATGGGACTGCAAGGCTGGCTGCCTAACATGAGGCTAACTCCTTCAGTTGACAAAACAAACACCAGTCAGGTAAACTGAAGCATTTAAAATATATTTGGTTGCCTTTTGCTTGATCTTCACATCACTTGGATAGTAGAACCCTAGAAAGCTCAGAGGGAGCCCTGACTGCTCTTTTACAAAGTTCTGTTGCTTCTTCACAGATTTAAACACAAAAACAAAAACATAATCGCACGCCCAAGCCTAAACACTTAGCCAGTATTCATTACCTACTCTTTTTGTGCAGGATTCTGATTGCTAGAGCACACTTCTTTTTTTTTTTTTAAAACATTAAGTATATCTAGTGAAATCATGAGGCTCCCTCTAGCTCTTCAGAGAGGAGGTTACTAACCAGTGATCCTATATAATTCCCATCCAACAAGAAAGATTGGAGCAGACTGCCTCCCCTTCCACAAGAAAGGTTGTTTTCAACTCTGTTTCTTGTCAGGATGTGGATGGTAAATGAGACCACTGCTAAGGAATTCAGAAAGCACTGCTCCTCACATCATGCATCAGGTTAAGAATTTATTAATTGCTTCCAACCTAAGCTTTCTAGGCAAAATTCTATGGAGAGACTAATGTTTAAACTATATGTACATTCTCAACTTAGTTTTACCCACCTTGTCTAAAATTAATTCTAATCTCAAAAAAACAAATTGTAAACATCCACAGAAATTCAAACTTGTGATCTCGGTTCTAAGGGCCTACAGTAAATACAGAATCGCAAAAATAAGCAAAGGAAAAAAATTTCACATTATGAGCAGTGTATCTCTGGAATCCATGTAAAGCAGAGATGCTGATGGTAACTTGCAGAAAGCATTTTCACGTACCATAATATTTATATACAACACTGGTAATGACTTTTTTATTGTTTAATCTTTTCTGAATTCAGTATTGGATATCTGGGGTTTGTAGTTATTTAAAAGACTATAAATAATACAGTTGAAGTATGCCATTGATAGTCCATCTTCCAATAGCCATAAAAGCCACATAGTCGAAAGGCAAATCACTTCAAACAAGTGAATGTGAACAATGCTAAATCGAACTTCATACAGTCACTAAGGCCATCTTTCAAATATTTAAGGAATATTTAAAACAGTGCTGAATGTTAACTCTAAAATTAAAAGCAAAGGAAACCACTAACTTCAAGTCATCACCTATTTTGGACTCCCTTAATATAAGAAATATTCCCAGGCACAACAACAAAAAGAACAGCTCCCTCTACCCCTCTCACCCCCACCCCTTTTTGAGGCAGTGTCCAATTTCTTCTTTTCTGAACAGCTGTATTATCCAACTTAAGTTGCTCTGCTAATTTCAGTCCCACAAGGACTAACTTGGAAGGCAAAAAAATACAAGAAAAGATCAATTTGCTGGGAAAGATCAAATGAGAAAACTGTGGGGACAGCACCAGGTCAGCGTGTGGAGAACTAAGCAGACCTGTTCTTCATTAACTGCGGCTCTCTGGGGATGTCACACACTACCTGTCCGTGGGCTTTATTGAACCGCCTAACCCGCCTCTCTGTTCCATTCTTCTGGGCCCAAGTGAATCATATCCTGCTGCTGACAAGTTAGCAGGGGACTGCGGCTGCAACATGAAAGTACTTTTCTTTCTTGTCTAAATCAGGCAGATTTCTGAAAAGACGACACAGCATTGACTCGTGACATGGCAAGATGAAACGAGAGGTCTGGGCCGGTCTTGGAGCTGTGCAGATAAAAGTAATCAAATGACACTCCTGGAATGCAAATTGGCATTCTTGACTGCAGCAATTGCACAACCATGAAACATCCCTGACAGCAAGCAAGATTAGGACAAAATGTTATGTAAAGCACTGAACTCAAAAACTCTCACTTGAAAATTCAAACTGTAACACTTACATTTTAATATAGCAATAGTCAGCTCTGCTTTTGTCTGCTTCTTTTTGGAATCACATAGCCCTGCTGCCTGACAGATATCGTACAACTCAGGTGAAAGGGGAAAAAAATCATCTATCAGGAATGCTAATACTACTATTAATATTTCCTTAATATTTATTTTCAAAATCACGTGGGGGTGGATTCTTATTCACAGTTTTACATGCAAATACTACCCAACTCAACACTCTCAAGGGGGAGACCGTTTCATACCTTTCTCACAAGATACTCTAAATAAAGTTCACATTCACACTCGCTATTACTTCCCTCAGGTGAAGATACTCCTGGTACTTTGGTAAAGTAATTAGCAATCTGGATTTTAAATACACTGCTCTCCGGGAACAGAAAGACTAGCTACCCCTAAGAACTTCATTAAGACTGAACAACCTAAATGAAACAGCTACAAATATAATAGGAAACACAGACACCCGCTAAAGGTTCACAAGGGATTTTTTTTTTTTTGGGTGATTCCAAAGGGTAAAGGAAGTTCTAATAACTTGTACAAGGTCTCGCTTCTCA
Source organism: Lepus europaeus (assembly GCF_033115175.1). Classification (NCBI taxonomy): domain Eukaryota; kingdom Metazoa; phylum Chordata; class Mammalia; order Lagomorpha; family Leporidae; genus Lepus; species Lepus europaeus. The sequence goes on along the minus strand of NC_084838.1, from coordinate 58,416,430 downwards.
AGTACATCTTCAGACCAGACACAGTAAGTAGCCCTGCCAGAAATAAATTCCCCACTTAAAGCATGTATGTACGTGCACGCTAACATCTGAAGCTGCAGAACTCACAGCAGCGAATGACAAACGGGCTTAGCCACTGTTCAAAGTGATTAGTACAGGGGCATAGATGGGTAGACAAATACTACTGCAGGCTAGGGGGAAAGGGAAGAAAACTACAACCTACAACCAGCCTTTACAGCGTTCTGGCGTAAAACGCCGTTAGAAGGGAATTTCTGAAGCTCTCAGCAGATATACTGAGTATTTTGTTTTGATGTGTCTCTTATATACAGGTTCCAACCACTGCAACTGTCCACGAAGTACATAAAAAATAATAAAACAGGCCACTTTCTGCCACTTTAATCCTGGGTACACAGGATTATTTTATGATGTCTTTTTACATCACTCTTACAACAGCTTGACTCTAGGGTAAATGGGAACCATCATAAATCGCACTGCTGCTTTCAAAACCACTTTAATTTCTGTCAGCCTTACTGTAACCACAGTCCTGGGCGCATGCTATTGTGTGTGAATGTGTGTGTGTGCGTGTGTGTGTGTGTGTGCGCGCGCGCGCCTGCGTTTGACAGTCGCATTCTCCTATACTCCCGTTGTGACTTTGATCACTGAAACAAGAGATGTCACGTTAGGGGAAGGGAAGCGGGGAGGGGAGAACGCCACCCCGTTATTACCCTTCTCCTTCCATGCTCCGTCTCCACGCGAAACACGCTACAGCAGATGCCCAAGTGGGGCTAACAATAGCAACTGGGTGGAAGCGAACTAAAAAGGAAGGGAGTGGTCAAGCCCCACTTCTAACAAATCACTTCCCCGAAAGCGGACAGCGCGGCGCATCCGCGGGCAGGCTAACTGCTCCCTGCCTCGCTGCAGAGAAGCCGCTCCGCGTCCAGGGCTGCGTCCGAGCCTCGCTTCGCAAAACCATCCCATTCCCTCCACCTTTCGCACTTGCAACTTTTCAAAAAATCTCAGCCTCACTTCACAGAGGACTTCACCTACTTTTGTTTTGTAGGGTGTTTTTTATTTTCCCCCGCTCTTAAGCCCTTTTGCCCTCCTTCTGCCCCCACCCCGAGCCCCCAGTCCCACTCTGCAGCCAGTGCGTTAAGTAAAACAAATTGGTTTCCTCAGACCTGCGCTTCGGAAGCGTCTTTCGGTACCTCCAGGGCTGCTCTGGCCGCCCTGCGCTATGTGCACATTCTGCCTAGGACCTGCAGGAGCGGTGCCTACATCCCCGCGGACGAAGCGGGGTCCCGAGCGTGCGGGAGACCGGTGGGGGCGGGCAGGCGGGCCGGGGGTACCCGGCAACGGTGCCCCGCGCGGCACAGCGCCGCTGTGCGCCCTGGCACCCACGTCCCGCCGCCGGCCGCTCGGTCGCAGGCAAGTTGTGAAAGTTCCCGCGGGTCCCCGCCGCCAGCTCCACTCATCCCCCGCGTCCCTTCCATCGCGTCCGCCCGGGGCTCGGCCCCCCCAACCCCCCCACCCCGGAGCCTCCCGCTCGCCAGCGGCTCACCTTGGCTCGGACGCCGCCCGAAAGGGGCCACCCTGGGCGACCCCCCCCAGCCCCCGCCCCTCCGTCCACACACTCACACACACACCCTCCCACCTGGAGCTCGCCGCGGAAACTTGGGGCCAAGTTTAGGGGAGGATTTCGGGAGCGCAGCAGGGGCCAGGTTGGACTGGTGTGGGGAGGTCTCCTGCCTCGGCTGCCCCCCCCCCCCCCGCCACGGGACTGGAGGAACACGCAAGCCCCCGGCGGCCCCGGGGGCGCTCGGGCGGCCGGGGTCACTCCTGGCCGAGTCTAGAATAAAGGGGAAGGAGGGTGGAAACTTCTTACCATCTCGGCATGCTGGTTGTCAAGTGCAGCCCCCGCCTCTTGGTCTCCTCTTAGCGGCCGCGCCTGGACCAGCCCCTCGGCCGCCGCTCGCTCCTTCAGTCGCGGCCTGGCTCGCCCTCCCCCTCCCGATTTCCTCCGGGCCGCCGCGCTCGCCGCCTCCGCCTCTCCCCGCCCGCCCGCCCGCCCGCCCGCGCGCGCCCTCGCCGCGGCCCCTCAGCGCTCAGGTGACTGATTTACACCCGCGCCCAGGGTCGCCCTCGCTCCCCACGTCCCAGCCTGCGCGCTTCCCCCGCGGCTCCTCCGGACCAGGGGAGGGAAAAAAAAAAAAAAAAGGAACGGACTGTCCCAGGAGGGGGCTGCTCCGGGCGCTGTGTGTGTGTGTGAAGGGGGTGGCCGGAGGCGAGGTGACGCGGGGCGTCTCTGCGAGCCCCGCAAGTTCTCCCTCTCCCTGCAAAACTGCCGCGACTACAATGTTGCTTCCCCTTTGCAAAGTAGAAGTCCGCTTGCTCTGTTGTTGTTTGTGCTCGGCGTGCGAGGGGTTTCGCGAAGGAGGATGTCTAGGTCTCCCTCCCCCCACCCTGTTACTTTTTTTTTTTTTTTGGTCCTTTCTGGGGGATGGAAAAACAACTTTAGCGCCCCCCGGGGGGTGCGGGCGTGGAGGTGGAAGAGGTGGCCGCTAGCGCCCAGCTGTCAAAGAAAAAAAAAAAAAAAGGTAGGGGAGAGTGGCAAGCTCGGGAGAGGAGGCTGCGAAACGCCGAGGAAAGGGCGCGAACTTTACCCAGACTGCGGCGAGCCGCGGCAGCCCTTTCCTTTTCGGGCGCTCGCCCGTCGCCGTCCCCCTGGGCCAGTTCCTCCTCCCCTGTCCGTCCCCGGACCCGCCGCGGCCGCCCGGCGCCCCTCGCCCTTCGGAGCCCAGGTCCTGCGCGCGCCGCCGGGGAGAAGGCGAGGGGCGCCGGGGCAAACCCTGGGGACCCCCACGCGGGACGAGGGCGAGCTGGGAGAGGAGGCCAAAAGTTGCGCGCGGCTGGGGAAAAAAAAAAGTTTCTGGTGGCGGCGTGTTCAGTGCCGGCCCAGACGCCGGCTTGCGGCGAGGGCTTCCTTCCCCTTTCCCCGGTGTGGGCCGCGGGCCTCGGGCTGGAGCCGGCGGGAGGGAGGAAGCAGGCTGCCGCCCCTGCGGGCGCCCGCGGGGACAACACGGTCACAGCTGTGGGCGACTCGGCCGGCCCGCGTCGCCCTGCCCCGCAGACACAGGAAAGCGGGTTGCAGGCTCCCAGCGCACACGCCGGCAGCTGAAGGACATTTCTTAAGTGCAGGCAAAACATGCTCCCCGGCCGAAGGGTGGTGGGGCGGGGAGCGGGGGACTTTATCATCATCATCATCTTTCGAACGTCCACTTTGTGCCAAAAACATCTCCGCGTCGTGCAGATTGATCATAGCTAGAGCAAACTTTCTGCTTATCTGACACGGGAGGACGGCACAGGTTTCTAGCGGACTCCCTGAGCGCTAAGAAATCAGAATCGGCGAAGACTTGCTTGGCAGAACAACAGGTTTGGTTACCGGTTCCTACTGAAGAGAAAGTCTTGCCCCTTCCCTTCTCTCCTCCCCAAGCAGAGAGAGAGACTGCTTAATTGCATTCAGAGGTCAGAATTAAATTCCTTTGAAAATATGTAGCCTTGGAATTGCAGACTTATTTTCTTTGATGCGCAATCTGGTCTTAAGTTTAATATAAATTTTCACAATTGTCAACTTTTCAAAATATTTCGAGGGCCGTGACTAACTAGGTCCCAAGTAGCCACAGCTGCCTTGAAAATGTGATTGGGCTTATTATTCACAGGGCTCCAGCTTTTTAACAACGGGGCCACCACACCTGCATTTCTGTATTACTGATTAGGTCCAAATTCCTGACAGTTTCTAGGCCCTTTCAAAGCAAATTTCAAGTCATATCTGCATTTGTGGATTCCATGCATCACTTTTTTTGCAGTGCAAAAAATTTGTCTGGTAAACACTTCTCTCGTGGTAAATACCTTGGAGTTCAAGGCACACTGTTCATCTGGAGATTTCCTATGGGAATACTATTACTTCTCTCACTAGAGCATGAATCAAAGTATAGACTGGCTAGCTAACGACCATCCATATGTGTTTAAATGCATGTTATCAAAGAAGGCTCATCTTTAAATTATTTGATTAAGGTGTGGGGCATGTTCTCTTATTCTCTAAACATAACTGTAACATCATCCTATGGTTTGTAGAAACTGATTACACAAGGGATAATGATGACCAAATGTGCGTTCTGAGCAACTGAAGATAGTCACAAGAACGCTCCAGAAATGAGCCAAGTTCCGATGTGTTTTCCTGTATCTGGGAAAGATGAGAAACGCTAGTTGCTAATTTCAGAGTCATTACCCACACAAATCCATTCACACACTTACCGCTTTGGACAAGTGACAGGCTAGCAGTTGCCAAACAATTGTATTCACACAGTGCATTTTTGGCTGCACACCTACACTGGCCAACATGAAGAAGTTATTCCACATCAAGCAACCTGTAATTTACATTCCCCTGATTGGTTCCAGATTTGTCCGTTTTTGATGTAGGCATACAAACAATTTGTGAGGCAAGACATATCTATTTGGGGTCCCCTTGCCTTTCTAGAGAGTCATCATTATGAAGATGGGGAATGTGTTCAGCTAAAGATCATACCTTGCAGAAGGTGGAAGAATTTGCAGGAAGAAACAAAGCCCAGCATGGAAGAAAAATCCACTCTCTTTGTTTTTCTAGTGGATTTCAATGGCAATTGGAGTAAAATCTTAAGTCCTTTCTGTGTCCTGCAAGACCTCAATGTTCTACACCTGCCCAAGTCTTTAAACTATTTCAATTCCACTTACTTATTCTCTGGTGAATCTCACTCGAGCCACACTGACTTTCTTTCTGTTCCTCTAACTTGCCAAGCTGCTGCTTCCTCTTGGCCCCTCTTCTACCTGGAATGTTCTCCCCTATTTTCCAGTGATTCCTTCATATCATTCGAAGCTCAGTCCTCACTTCCTTCTGCAGACTGTAATTAAAGTGGCTCTTTGCCTATCACCCAGAACTTAATTCTTCATATTCTGAATATCTGAAATTGGTTTGTTGGTCTACAGGCTGTTACTTTTCTTCAATTAAAATGTAAGCCCCACAAGGGTAAGAAGCATATCCACCTTGTTCTCTTAGTTTTGGCCCATGTAAATACCAGGCACAAAATAAAACCATAAGATTTGGCTCGAATTAGAAATGTCAAAATCATTACCCTGTGTTACTGATCTGATGACCACATGACCAAACAAGTTTCCTCTAGGAATGTAGAAGAAAGAGTCTGTTCTCTTGTAAGATGCAGCCAACACCACTGATGTGATCCTGAACGTGTGGTCTGAACCCCCACGTGAGGGTTCCAGAGACTCTTGTTAAGAAGTCTATGAAGTCAGAACTTTTTGTATTTTGATACTGGGAAGTTATTTGGCATTCTCACTCACAGTCTCTCGTTTGCACAGGCGCTTTCCAAAGACAATGCGGTATGGTGCTATCACAACAGATTGAATGCAGAAGCAGGTAGGAGAATCCATCTGTCTTTATTATGAGTTAGAGATGTGCCCGGATGTGGAAGTCAGTGTCACTCTTCTCACTGAATGCTTGTTTTGGAAAAGAGGTTTTCATTTGAAAATGTGTGTATGTACTCATTTCCTATCACTGCTATAATGACAAAGAACATACATTTTTTAAAAAATTCTGGAGGTCAGAGTCCAGAAAAAGGTTTCACTAAACTACAGTCAAGGTGTTTGCAGGCCTGCATTCCTTCCTGGGGACACTAGGGGAAAATCTACTCCCTTATCTTATCTACTCTTCGACTGCCATTCCTTGGCTTGTGGTCCCTTCAGAGCCTGCAGGAACCAGATGTGTCTTTCCCTAACTACATCACTGACACTGACCCTTCCACTGCATCTGTCTTTCAGTTCTAACTACCCTGGTGAGCGTCCCATTGGGCCTATCCAGATAATCTGGAATAGTCTATTCATCTCAAAATCTTTAATCGCTTCTGCATATTTACGGATTCCAGGAATTACAATGTGGACCATGATGAGGGGCCCATGAGGGTTTAATATTGTTATTTTAAATGAATTTACCTATTTAAAATTTCAGAGTTTGTTTCTGATGCAGGAAATATGCGTGGTTATTGCCTAAATAAACCAAGGCTCTGCAGTGGTTAACCTGGACAATAGCTCCTATCCTTTCTTCCACACCTAAAGTTCACTAGATTGGTTCAGACTGGCTGGAGGGGCCCCCTTCTCCTTTGCTGAGGTTGGCTTCAGAATTGTGTGACTCAGCTCCAGGGGATGAAGGCAGAGGGGAAGTCAATGGAGAGGCTTCTGGGGAAGATCATTTTACTCATTAAAGCGAAGAAAGGCTGGCGCCGTGGCTCAACAGGCTAATCCTCCGCCTAGCAGCGCCGGCACACCAGGTTCTAGTCCCGGTCCGGGCACCGGATTCTGTCCCGGTTGCCCCTCTTCCAGGCCAGCTCTCTGCTATGGCCCGGGAGTGCAGTGGAGGATGGCCCAAGTGCTTGGGCCCTGCACCCCATGGGAGACCAGGAGAAGCACCTGGCTCCTGCCTTTGGATCAGCGCAGTGTGCCGGCTGTGGCGGCCATTGGAGGGTGAACCAACAGCAAAGGAAGACCTTTCTCTCTGTCTCTCTCTCTCACTGTCCACTCTGCCTGTCAAAAATAAATAAATAAATAAATAAAGCGAAGAAAAAAGTTGACAAGCTATGAATTGTCCCTCTTCTGCTGTGGATGTTAGGGTGTGAGAATGTGGTACCTGAAACAGCTGCATTCATCTTGTGACCAGGAAGGGACCCACACACCTGGGATGATAGAGTGGCAAGGCAGTAAGCACCTGAGCTCCTGAAGGTGTTACTGGCTTTCTGAATTAACTGACCCCTAGATGGCCTGGACCTTCTTGTTATGTTTTATAATCAATCCCTTTTTGTTTAGGCTACTTTGAGCTTGCATTTCTGTTACTTGCAGGTTAAACCTTCCTAAATATTAAAGAGAAATGGCATAACTAGTTAAAGGTTCTGTGTAGGAATTCTCCACTATCATTTCACATGAAATGTATATTTCCCCCAAATCCTGAGAAAAGATCTTTGAAGAAATCAGTAAAATGGGAAAAGAATAATTATCCTGTGAGAATGAGAACTTAATCAATCAACATAAAGACATTACAATAAACACAAGCAGGGAATGCTGACGCAGAGTTGAAAGGGTGACATTTCCAGAACTGGTTGCACTCTTATGGCTTAATGTTGTATGTAGTTGTGCCATGTTATAAATGTGTGTACCTGATCTTGTCAGCTGCTACTGATGAGGCATTCTTGCAAATTAAGTAAATAGAAGCTTATTTGCATAATAGATTATATACAAATCCTATGGGTAGTATTCCTTGAAATAACATGTTCTGGAAACAAAAGAAGTTCTCAAATTGATGATTTCAACAATGATTTGTGTAGTGCTGCTAACCTTGCAAGGAGATCCTGAATGTTATCTTATTCAATAACTACTCAATAAATTCAAATAGACTGCAGTTCTTTGGGGGGGGTGTGTGGAGAACCTGCATTTTTAGAAAGCAATTCAATTTCAGTATCAAAACCAAAAGAAAACCTGAAAAAAATATTTTCATCATTAAAAAGATGACACGCAGGTGTCTAGTTTTGTAGTGAAGACACTTGCATCCCAACTGGACTGCCTGGGTTTGACACCTGGCTCTGTGTTCCCCATCTTATTCCAGCTTTCCGTTTATGTAGATTCTGGGAAGCAGTGATGATGGCTCAAATAGTTGGGTTCTCGCCATTCATATGGGAGACCTGTACCGAGTTCTTGGCTCCTGGTTTCAGCTTTGACCAACTCATAGCTATTGTGGCCATTTTAGAACAACAGACGGGAGTACAAACTTGCTCTTGCTCTTTCTCTCTTTCAAATTAAAAAAAAAAAATAAAAGATGAGTTTATGTGAAGCAACATAGACAAAGAAGTTCAACCTGAGGATACTTTCAGACTCAAAAATTTGACTAATGTCAACAAAAAAAGAAAAAAAAATATATTTTCTGCATGTGGAATCTTCATCATGAAAGCAAAACCAATATTTTTGGGGCAATTGATATTTTCTAAGTTTAAAATTTCATTTGAACAATGATAACCTTTAAATATTAAATATTTGTAGTTCAATCTTATAATTTTAAAAATGTGTTTTATTTGGCATTGATGTTACATTAATGTTACATATCTTTTAGTGTTCTCTATAGTTAAATGTCTTCATCAAGTAGAGTTAATTTTTAAATGTTATTAAGACATATAATCTTGTCATTTGGGTTCAAATACTAATAAACCACACATTGATTATTTATTATTTTTGTAGAAAACTTCTGAGATACTATATAACTCTATGCTATGCTTTAAATAGAGTTTTCCTTACCAAGACTCAAGTTCAGTCTTAGTTCCTCAGGGTCAAGGTGTTGAGAGGTAGTAGAACCTTAAACAGGTAATTAGGTCATAGGGACTGTACCCTCATCAGTTGATTAATGTATTTACCTCCAGAGTGGGTTGTTATAAAACATGCCTGCCCTCTCCCCTCACTCAATCCAACTTATGCCTCGTTTTCACACACGTGCTTGCTTTCCTTGTCTTTCTTTTCTGTTCTTAAAGAAATTGGATTTATTAAAAAATTATTTATTTGAGAGACAGAAGTGCTACCCACTGGCTCACTTTCCAAATGTCTCCAAAAGTGGCTGGGTGGGAGTAGGGCCGGGAGCAAAACTGGGAGCCAAGACCCCAATTCAGACCTCCCATGTGAGAAACAAGAGCATAATCGCTGAAGCTGTCAACATTGCCACCTTCCGGGGTCCACAACAGGAGTAAGCCAAAATCCAGAGCCAGAGGAAGGTGTTGAACCAAGGCACTCTGACATGGTTTGCAGGCATCCTGACCAGCAGCTTAATTGCTGGGCCAAAGGCCCACTGCGTGCTTTTCCCTGACGCACAATGATGCAGCATGAGGCCCTCCCCAGATGTAGCCACCCTATGTTGAACTTCTCGGCCTTCAGAAGCATAAGCCAAAACCAACCTCTTTTCTTTATAAATTACCCACCCTCAGGTATTCTGTTATAGCAGCAGAAAATGGACTAAAAGTGATTCACTACTTATGAAAATGATCACTCATGATAATTATTATTGAAAAATATATAAGTGAAGTGTTACGAAAAATAAAATTTTTAAAAGATTTATTTATTTATTTGAAAGGCAGAATTACACACAGAGAGGAGAGACAGAGAGAGAGAAGTCTTCTGTCCGATGGTTCACTCCCTAGATGTCGCAACTGCCAGAGCTGCACCAATCTGAAGCCAGGAGCCAGGAGCTTCTTCCAGGTCTCCCATGTGGGTGCAGGGGCCCAAGGACTTGGGCCATCTTCTGCTTTCCCAGGCCATAGCAGAGAACTGGATCAGAAGAGGAGCAGAGACTAGAACTGGCGCCCATATGGGATGCCAGAGCTTCAGGCCAGGGCGTTAACCCGCTGTGCCACAGCACCGGCCCTGAAAAATAAAATTATTTAGGGAATCCTCAAAAATTCTGTTTTTTTTTCATTTCTAAATCTAAATATTTGTCAATAATTTGAAAACATTTGATTAGTCTGTGTCATGTTCACTAGTTAAAATTTTTCACACCTTGGGGTTGGTGTTATGGCATAGAGGATTAAGATGGCACCTTAGATACCAGCATTTCATGTGGGCACTAGTTCAAGTCTTGGTTACTCCACTTCCAATCCAGCTCCTTGCTGATGTGCCTGGGAAAGCAGCAGAGAATGGCCCAAGTGCCTGTGCCCCTGTACCCACAGAGACCTGTGAGAAGCTCCTGGCTCCTAGCTTCAGTCTGGCTTAGCCTTGGCCATTGCAGCCATTTAAGGAGTAAACCAGCAGATGAAAGATCTCTCTTTCTCTGTCTCTCCTCTCTCTGTAACTCTGCCTTAACATAAATAAATAAGTCTTTAAAAATAAAATTTTCACACCCTAATATATTTTTAAAATCTGCAGTATTTTATAGTTATCAATTAATCATTTTATAGTTCAGTAATACTGGCTCAAATCCCACTCTCTGATTTGCAATGCATTTGATATTGCTGACCTTTCACAAGCACTCCCCTCCTGTGGTTTCTTCTTACTTGCCTATGTTGGCTCTTTCCTTCATCATCTCCCTTCCCTACCACTTCTTACTTCTTACACACGTGAAATCAGAGTTTCCCAAATGGTCAAGTCTCCAGTTTTGCTCCTTTATTTTAATTATGGTCTTCAAGGCAGAAACATTCCAACTACAACCTGAACTCCATATCCATGTCTGTTTGCCCCAAATTCTAGCCTTTAGTTTATATTGACTAAATGGGTCTTCCTAATTGAAAGTTCAACATGTAGCTCTGCATTTCAAGCTGAAACTGACACTGAAACCAATGATAAACTCTCCTAAATTTCTCTCATCAACTTCACTTTTTCTGTCATTACTGTTCTCCCACTCATTCAAGAAAAAACCTTGTAGTCAACTGAATCATCTTTTTCTTGCCTTCATTTCCCAAATCAGTTCCTAAACCATGGAGAAGCTCCTTCAGTGTATTCCTCACATCCATCCATTGCCATTTCATACCTATGGCACCATCCATTCAGGTAAGTTACTGCAATAGTGTTTCAGTTATACTCCTATGTCCACCTTCCACCACCATTCTAATCCATTTGCTGCTAGACTTTAGTTTTTTCAATTCTGTTTTTATCATGTGTCCCTCTCCTGCTTAAAAAGGACCTAAATAAATAAATCTTCAGTCTTGCTCTGAGTTCTAACATGTCGACATAAGTATCTCACCTTTTCCCAAACTCTGTGCCTAGTGTGGTGACTAACAGTTGTTCCCTAAGTTTTTTGTTGAATGAATGACTCACTTTATCTGTAGAGTGGTTTCCCCATCTCTAGTAGGAACTCACTGCTCTGGTTGGATAGGCTTCCCTGCAAACATGCAAATGTGCATAAGCACTTCTAGATTTTTCTCTTGACTCCCCAACTCAATGCATCTCCTTCCTCTTTACCTGTCTGGGCCAGTATACCACCACTTCCAACGGTGAATTGAAGCCACTCAGAAAAAGCAGCACAATGGCATTAAGACCCTTTATGATTATAGCTAAAATTTCCTGAATAACTACTATATGTCATATTCTTTATCATTTTTTTTACAAGTATTATAAAATCTTTTCAACAAACTTTAGAGTTAAGCATTGGCATCATGTTATATGAGAGAGAGAGAGCAGCTCTAAAACTTGACAGTCTTGCCAGAGCACATATACAGCAGGTAAGTGTTAAGGCAAATGTTGCTTCCCAAGACTGCCTTCCAGTTTTTAAATCCCAGCCATTTTTTCATGACTTGGGTCACAGCCCACATTTTTCATGGAGATTTCTGTAATTTCTGTAGTGCTCTACAGCATTTATAACCTGGATCATTGACTCATCACCTGCTCACACACTGCTGAGTATCTGCGGTGGTTTTATGTGTGCCTGTCTTATCTCCCTAATGAGAAAGTCAGCTCTTTGAGGGCGGAGATACTATGAATTGCACATTTCTCAACTCCCCTCTGTCCCTGGTAGGGTGAGAAGCTCATAAACAAAGAAGGGTTTAATGAAACAGTTTATGAAAACAAAAGTCCAGCTCTTAGACATGAAATAATTTCATATGAAAAAATATTTCTGTGGGAATTAACATCTCCTCATATAGATTACAAGGTAGTATATGGTTATGATAAATTTTAATTTCAGTTGTATCTGAGCATGCAGACATTGGTACCAGGCTCATTTCTGTTTGCTTTGTTTCTGTTGCATGCTGTATTGATGTGCTGATACATCAGTCATATACTTGTGTCTTCTCAAGTAGAAAGGCCTCTTAAAGGCCCCATTTTTACAGTTATGTGTATGATTGCAGTGTAATTGTGTCTAACAGAGTCCCCCTTATATATTTCTCCATCTCCTGTATTCGCTGCCCTTATATCACCAAATCACCTTGCATCTACCAAGAAAATATATATCTCAGTTATGTGCCACATAACTTACGCTCCATCCAAACGTAAGTGTTTAACTCTTCCCCTAAGAATCCTTAGAAAATGTCCCAGGTGAATTAAATTCTAGGGTACCCATGCTTATCCTTAACTTATGACTGAGATGCCATACACCACTCTGTTTTGCCTTATACATGCAAAGGTTTTCATTATTTTGCTAGACTAATTCTATTAATTTTTACACTTTATCTCCCCAAAAAGATGTAAGAGTCCTATTTATTGTAGTAAAATCCTCCAAAATTATCAAAGTTAAATACTTTAAATTAGAACTTTCTCCCAGGAAGTAACCTGCACATAAGTGCATCCATCAACAAGTGCCAAGACTGATGGTTGTTTTGATAAGGTGGAAGAGGGTTAGAATGCTGTAGGGCTTCAGGCAAGGTATGAAAAGGCTGGAGGCTGCATTTAAAACAGAATTTCTCTAGGGATGATCCTATTTTACTTCAGACTGAGATATGGGATCTTCAAGGAACCAAAATAAATAGGAGCAAACTATACTGGGTAGCTATAAAGCACCGAGGTTTTCTCGTTCCATTTTTTCCAACAACCCTATAAGGGAATCATCATTTCCATTTTACAGATGAAGAATTTAAAACTCAGAGAGATTAGCTAACTTAACAAAGGCCACATGGCACGAAAATAGACAACCCAAGGCTCTAGCGTAAACTACTAATTCCTGTGTCAATGGTTTGTCCACTTCATGTACATGGACTCAGTGACCATGTATCACTCTTGTGACCTCTGACTCTTACGTCACCAGAGACTTTGGGCAAGTTCCCATCACTTTGTTATGTAGTACTAATATGCACCCTGGCCCCCAAATAGGCCTGAGCATGTGTTTGACCCTCTGTCTACTTAACACGTACTATTATGTGCACTATGTCCTTTTCCAAACGTAGCTTTATATTATGCGTCTTTATTCTCCTTTGATTTCTAGATTTATACTAGAGAAATAAAACTTATGTTTATGTAACTTTGAAGTAGGTTCACACTCTTTCCTCCCAACAATTTTAGTGAGTATTGACAGTATTATTATTTAAGAATTTCATTGAGAAGTGCCTTTTGGCATGGCAGGCAAAAGCAATCTGGTGGCTTTGTGTGATTGCTGTTCACACTTGGTAATGAATAAATGCTGTTGGCTCTTTTGGAGGAGTCAGAAGGGAGTCATTGGTTTACTAGAGATGTGGCCTGAAAACACCAAGCCAGCTCATCCGAGCTGCTGATCTCGTGCCCTTCCTCTGGCAAACCATGTGTCGGATGTGGTAGGAAAAAAAATCTCCCTTTCAGCAGCAGAATGTGTGCAAGCTACACCCTGAATTATCCCATGATGACCTTGCAAATGCAACACATGCCCTTGTGACCACAAGGCCCGACAACTATAATTTCCTCTGCTTTTCATCAGAGCTCTTCTGCTGCCGGCAGCAGGCACAGCATGCTAGGGGAGAGCTGCTCCCAGACGGCCAGGACACCTGCCCTCCATCCTTTACTACATATACGTAAAATATTGTCCACTAGGAAACTGACCACACTGATTATACAAACCAAGTGAATTCGGCAGCCTGGCCAGTGATTACGGTGCAGCCAGTCGACATTACGGGGACATTACTTAATTCTCTTGCTGAAGTCATTCCAAAGATCATTATTAGGCAATTTCTTAGAGCAGTCCATGGGTTGGAGACACACTTCCCCCAGTGACATCATTGATGGATACTTCATTTCTGTGACCTACATAGATTTTGCACTTACTAGATAGTGGATACTACTCCAGGTGCTGGGAATAAACCCTTGACTGAGGTGGAGGAAGATCTCTGCTTTCCTTGAGCTTACTATCAAGTGAGCAAGACAGATAGTGAGAAGTTAGCAAATTAGAGTTCAAATGGTGATAAATACTTTAAAGAAAATAACGTAGGGTGCTGTGATCCTCAGAGACCAAAGGTAGAGTGTTGGTGTCAGGTAACTATAGAGTGAAACCCCATACAGTCACCTATTGCTTAATCATGTGGATGTGCTTAGATAAGTGTGTCCTTAAGCTATTTTGTTGTTGTGCCAACATCATAGCATACTCATGCAAACCTAGATGGTGAAGCCTACTACACACCTAGGCTACATGACACAGCTTATTGCTCTAGGCTACCAACCTATAGAGCATGCCATTGTACTGAATACTATAAGCAGTTGTAACACAATGGTATTTCTTGTATCTAAAAATATCTAGACAGAGAAGGTACAGTAAAATACTGGGTGATAGCAATTCTTTAGCTACATTATAATTTTATGGAACAAAGAAAGCTTCCCTGAGGAAGTGATATTCTGCTGAGATTAAAATCATGACACTACTTGTAAGTATCAGTGGGAAGCTCTTGCTAGGAGAGGAAAAAAATACCTGCAAAGGCCCTGAGGTGAGAAAGGAATTTGAAGGTTGGAATCCTTGGGAGAAGGAAGAATAGGAGGGCTGGAAGTTGGAGTGAAAGGCCAGATTTGAAGGACTTGTGTATTCATCAGAAGCCTTCTATGAATATGGAGAAAGATACCTTAGGATACTGTGGTTACAGATGAGATCCAATTCACCAGCCAAAAAATCCAAATCCAGTGTTTGAAAAGGGAGGCATTGAAACCTTGGGTCTATGGAGGGAGTCTTTAGTGATTTTCCTTCTTCCCACACAGACCTGGAATTTCTAGTCATGCTGGTTCTGATACTCAGTTCTACAGCTTGATTATCCCTACCTTCATTTTGTCATTGGTGTCATTTTAAAAATGTATGTCTTTATTTTTGAGAAGTAGAGAAAATAAAAGAAATGGAAAGAGATCTCCCATTCACTGATCACTCCCCAAATACCTGCAACTGCCAGGCCTGGGCCAGGCTGAAGCCAGGAGGCCAGAACTTAATGCATGTCTCCTGCATGGGTGGAGAATCAATTATCTGAACCATCACCTGTTGTCTCCCATGGTGCACATTATTAGCAGCATGTTGGAATCAGGAATGGAGCTGAAACTTGAACTCAGGATCTCCCATGTGGCATGTGGGTGTCCTAAGCATCTTAACTGCTATGCCAACTGATGTCATTTTTAATTTTAGTATTTCCTAAGAATTCCAATGATGGTCTCTAATTTTAAAAAAATTGTATTAACTTATCATTTCATTTTCAATATACTCAGAGCAAAAGATGAACATGCGGGACTAGATATTATCCATAAAGGCAAAGTGGTTGACATTTAAAATAAATATCCAAAAACTCCGTTAAGTATTTGCTAACCACATGTTTTCTAAACCATATTCAGAAATGCTCGCTCAAAGTTCCAGGACGTCATTGGCCCTTACTCTGACTCTCTGAATGATTCTCTGGAAGCCTCCCTGTGTGTCTCCATCCTCCCAGAGCTAATGGGTATCTCCTCCAAGGAACACTGTGTGGCCTCATCAGCAAAAAGGCGACATACCTGTGGTTTGGTATAGAGTGAACTGGGCCAGGAATCTGGGGAGCAAGCCTTTATTCCCATCATTGCCAGTCACTCTGGGATCTTGAGCTAATCAAATCCTCTCTGTGCTTTAATTTATACCCATGCAAAATGGAAAACATAATACTGTAACAGTGCTGTGTACACGCGCAGCCAAATCAGATGGGAACAGAATGTTTAGGGTATTTGATTTGCTTCAGGCTCAAAGACATGACCTGCAAATCTCTGGATACAGATACTAGGAGTTTTTTAGGGAGTCTAGCATCAAACAGGAGGGGAGAATTTTAGTTCTAGACTGTTTTCCTTATGGAAATTCATAGCTCTGTCCATTATCTTTTCCAGTGGAGAGCTAGGATTAAAAGAATGTGAAGAAAGAGCTAACCAAAGCTAGCTTGCATGAATGTCCCATGTGGAAAGGTTTACCACTCACCTGTTCATACACGTAATATCATATTTTAATATAGCAGAATCGGATGTTTTTAAACTCTTTTTTATGTAGCTTAGCCCCAGAATGAAAAGTCCCATTTCAAGGAAGTTTATCAAATCCTGAGTTTAATAAAGTAGTCCTCTGCACTAAAGGGCAAATATAATGTGGTTGCTAACAGAATTAATAAGGTAAGCACAGTTAGATGGGGCAAGAGAAGTGAATTCGACAGAACCTGTTTAAGACTTGTGGAAAGTCCAGGGGAATTAGACTGTGCTTCTGGTTGGAGGAATAAGTAGGAAGTGGTATTCAGATGGGTCTGGAAAGATTCCATTCAGCAGAGAGCACAGATGCCAGGTAGAGGAAAATAAATGTGCAAAGAAAGAATGTGCAGAAAGCAGAAATATGTGTTTGAGGTGGAGAAAGACAGTAGGACATGGTAAGAGCAGTTTGCAAACCTAGCTGCACAATAGATTAACTGGGGAGCTTAAATAAAAACAGGTTCCTCAGCTCCTTCCCAGACCTTATGAATGAGCATTTTTGCAAGTGGAGATGTAGATTATGTTGCCTTAAAAAATAATTTCAGTTCTCCAAATGATTCTAATGTGCAACCAGGTTCAATCCTTGGCTTTGGATGGTGATACATACCCTGGAAAGCAACAACGATGGCTCAAGTGGTCGGGTTTCTGCCACAATGACAGCTCAAGTGGTTGAGTTCTTGCCACCCTTATGGGAGACCTGAATTGAGTTCTTGGCTCCTAGCATTTGTTGAGTGCACCAATGGATGGGAGATAGAGATAGAGATAGAGTTAGAGATAGAGATAATTAGAGAAGAGTTTTTTTTTTTTATAGAATGATATAGGCATTGAACTGTATGTTATGACTATTCTTGCCTCAATGAAATATTTAAAAAGTCACATTGAGATATATCCTTGCTAGGATAGCTATAGTAACAAGCGTTGTCAAGTTTTGGAGCCGGCGCCGCAACTCACTTGGCTAATCCTCCACCTGCAGCGCCAGCACCCCTGGTTCTAGTCCCAGTTAGGGCGCCAGATTCTGTCCTGGTTGCTCCTCTTCCAGTCCAGCTCTCTACTGTGGCCCGGGAGTGCAGTGGAGGATGGCCCAAGTTCTTGGGCCCTGCACCCACATGGGAGACCAGGAGGAAGCACCTGGCTCCTGGCTTTGGATCGGCGCAGCGTGCTGGCCGCAGCACACCGGCCGTAGCGGCCATTTGGGGGGTGAACCAATGGAAAGGAAGACCTTTCTCTCTGTTTCTCTCTCTCTCACTGTCTAACTCTGCCTGTCAAAAAAAAAAAAAGTTTGGGGAGAAATCAGAACCCTTGTACTGGTGAATGGGAAAGCCTCTTAGGAAAGTTTCCAGTTTCTTCTAACAGATAAGTGTAGGGTCCAGCGTTGTGGCACAGATGGTTAAGCTACCATTTGGGACACCTTCATCTCATATGGCTGTGATAATTGGAGTCCTGGCTACTCTGCTACTGATCCAACTTCCTGCTAATACACCTGGGAGACATAAGATAATGATGCAAGTACTGGGATCTCTGCCACCCAAGTGCAAAACCTGGATGGAGTTCTTGGCCCCTGGCTTTGGCCTAGCCCAGCCTTAGCTGTTGTGGACATCTAGGGAGTGAGCAAGCAGACAGAAGTTTCTCTCCCTCTTCCTCTCCTTTTTAAGTAGATGAAAAATAAACAAACATCAAAAATTAAGCATAAGTCCCTTCCTAGATGTATTATACTCAAGAGAATTGAAAAGATATGCCCAAACAAAAACTTGACTAGGAGTGTTTATAGCAGCTTTATTCATAGCGTTTAAAAAATGGAAAAACACAAATGCCCATTAACTGATGAATGAATAAATAAAAATAGTACATGCACACAATGAAATATTATTCAGTCATAGAAAGGAATGAAGTCCCGATACATGCTACACATGAATAAACCTTAAAAGTATCATTCTAAATAAAAGCAACTAGACTCAAAAGACCACATTGCCTTCATATTAAATATCCAGAACAAGCAAATCCATAGAAACAGATTAGTGCCAAGAGCTGGGGGAGTGACTACTAAGGGGTATGAGGTTTCTTTTTGGGGTAATGAAAAGATAGAGGGGGTAGTTACACAGCCTTAGAAATATACTAAACCACTGAATTATACACTTTACTGAGGTGAATCATAGCCTCAGTTTAAAAAAATCTAGTTTTACTCTAAGTGCGAAAGAGAAATTAGGACTGTTGGGTGTTCTGATAAAGAGTACAAGCTTGGGAATCTACATCTGCATCTACAACCTGGCTTGGTGACTTGCTACTGGTGTGGTCAAGTGCTGTGCTGTAAAAGAGATGCTATCTCTGCCATAGTTTCCTCATCTGAAAAACGAGGACAATAATAGTGTCCATCTCATAGGGTTGTTGTGAGGATTAGCGAGTAGATGCAAGACAACAGAGTAGCACAAGGCATAGCAGAAAGAAAGAGCTTAATCAATGATGGCTTGCATTCCTAGTATAAAATATTTTTCAAATAATGTCAAAATTACTGAAGGACAAAGGATACTGGATCCATCAGGAATTCATAAAGCAGACAGAGTTCAGGGAAAGAAGTTCAAATTTTGTAAGTAAAAGGGAAGATGACTGAAGAATCAAGCTCTTTTTTTAAGACTTATGTATTTATTTGAAAGGCAGGGTTACAGAGAGAGAGAGAGAGAAAGAGAGATCTTTTATCCACTGGTTCACTCCCCAAATGGCCACAACAGCCAAGACTCCAACAGCCAGGACTGGGCCAGGTTGAAGCCAGGATTCTTCTGGAGCTCCCACACGGGTACAGGATGCTTTCTCAGGCCATCAGCAAGGATGCTAGATTGGAAGTGAAGCAACCAGGACTCGAACCAGCACCCATAAGGGATGTTAACACTGCAGGCCTCTGCTTTAACTCACTGAGCCACAGCTCCGGGCCCATGAATCAAGCTCTTTGCCCGTTCTTTTTGGCCCCTAGCCTTCTTCTTTCTTCCTTTCTGCCCAAGTCACCCTTGGACATTAAGTGTTTATTTGTTACTCTTCTCTCCCTAGAAGAGAATAAGCTCTATCCGTGTAGGACTTTGGTTCTGCTCACTGATCTTCCTGACACCTAGAAAACTGTGTCTGGCCCATGACAGGTGTTCAATTGTTGAATATACAGAATAAACAACTGAGGAGGACATTAGTGGGTCAGTGTGGGATTTAGTTCCTGTTCAAATCAGGGACAAGGATGGGTTGCTTTACTATGAACAGTTACAAGGGTCAGCCTGGGAAAGTGGAGCCTCCAAGGTCATCACAGGCTTTGCTCTGGATGGAATTGTCCTACACAGAGGCCCTAATTTCCAATATGATGGTATTTGGAGATGTAGCCTTTGGAAGTAATAGGATTGATCAAAGTCTCAAGGGTGGGGCACATTCTATCCTCTACCCTAGCTCCATGTTATTAATGCCAGTATTAGAGAAGAAACCAGAGCTCACTCATTCTCCACTCTGTGAACACACAGGAGAAGGCAGCCTTGTGCAAGCAAAAGGAATGCCTTCACTTAGAATGGACCAATGAGCACCTTGATCTTAGACTTTCCCACCTCCAGAACTAAAAGAAATAAATGTCTGTCAGCCATCCTGTTGGTATTTCCATAAAGCAGCTTGAGAAGACATATCAGGAGGGAGAGTGGAGTTGAACAATGCACTTTTAAACTTCTATTACTTTCAGATATAGAATCCAGAAGCAATAAAGCCCTTTGTATTCTTGAGTTTTCCAGATGGGAGTGAATGTGAATTCAAATAACTTGCAGATTTTTGTCATCTTACCCAGGAATGGATATGTTATCTTCTATAATATGTTTTATTTTTCTGCCACTTAATAATTTTAAAATATTAAGCCATTTTTGGTGCCATGCAATGGGGTATGTGAGCAGATTATCCTCTGGCAAATGCTTTATTGCTTCATTTTGACTACTGAAAATTCAGATTCAGTGCTGGAAGAGCTGAATTCCAGACATAATTTTGACTCCTATATGCTGCATGACATTAGACAAGTTATACAGGATATTTGTACCTCCACATCATCACCAGGAAAATTATGATAATAAATTTAACTTCCTGTTGTATAATCTCAGAGTATGTTAAGGTATATTTTTTTCTTTAAGGCATTATAGAAGAGTGTTTTGCAATAACAACAGTTATTAAATACAGTAATAGCTATTTGATAATACCTGCCTAAGGGTGTTGAAGACAGGCATACTCACACATTGCTGAGAGAAGTGGAAATTAGTTCAGCTGCTAAAGAGGGCAATTAGACAATATTTATCAGAATTGTAAGTGCATATATTCTTTGAGCTTCTAGGGCATTCTAGATATAGTTCCACATGAGGAAAGTGAAATGTAACTCATCGTAACTTTGTTTGTAATGGCAAAAGATAGGAAGCCACCTGCATGTCAGTTCAATCATTTAGCCATTGAATAAGTTCTGGAATGTGGGATGTCATTGGAAAATTATGTAGCTCTAAAAAAGAATGAGAATCTCTTTAAATACTGAAATAGAATAAGATATAGTAAGGGGACAGAAGCAAAGAGAAGAACAGCACCTGAAGTGTGAATTTTTTTTTTTGACAGGCAGAGTGGACAGTGAAAGAGAGACAGAGAGAAAAGTCTTCCTTTTGCCGTTGGTTCACCCTCCAATGGCCGCCGCGGTAGGCGCACTGCAGCTGGCGCACCGCGCTGATCCGATGGCAGGAGCCAGGGGCTTATCCTGGTCTCCCATGGGGTGCAGGACCCAAGGACTTGGGCCATCCTCCACTGCACTCCCTGGCCACAGCAGAGAGCTGGCCTGGAAGAGGGGCAACCGTTCAGAATCCGGTGCCCGACCGGAGAACCAAAGTTAATTAGTTCTTCTTTATTGCCAGGGTTCTACAATTATCTTCTTCTTGCACTTTTCAAAGCATAAATAGAAGTTCACTATTTTTAAACTAAATATAAAGTCAGATAGTGGCTTGCTATTTTCAGAACATCTAAACAGATACTTTGACAAGAAAATCATGTATACAAATTCTTCAGCATTTACAAGAAAAGAACTTACACTGACATAGGAAAATTAGCCTGTTTAAACTTCAGATATGAGAGGAGCTGAGTTTTGGTTCAGCATTGATCATCTCTAGTAGTAAAGTGGGAATTGCGCAGTGTAAACACAGCCCTTGGAAAGGACCGATTTTTACGTGGCAAGGGTGGTAGATTGCAAAACATGGCACAAATTCCACATATCCTGGTATGCAGGCACCTATATAATGTGACTTCGCTGGTCCTTTCATCAAGAGAAGAGTCTGTTTCCTCACTCCCTTGAGTCTGGACTGGTCTTAAGTCTTGCTTTGATCAGTGGAATGTGGCAGACACAATGTTATGCAATTTGGAGCCTAGACCTCAACAAGGCTTGCAGCTTCCTCTTTCACCCTCTTGGGGCATTGCCTTGACAGCATGTAAGGGAACTGATCTAACCCACTGCAGGATGAGAGGACATGCAGAAGAGAAGCCTGGAGCCCCAGCCCACAGCAAGCACCATGGTATGTGGGAGGTATGCCAGTTCAGCCCAGCCACTCCCCACCACATACCGGTCTAGCATTCTAAGCCCAGGTGAAATCAGGTGATGAGCAGCCCAGCCAACCCATGAAATTGCAAGAAATAATAATTTTTATGCTGTTGTTTTGGGATGGTTTGTTGCAAGAATAGACTAACTCAATTAATAAGATGCTTGGATTTTATCTAACACAAACTGTAATCTGTACCAGGGTAGGTTCCCTGTTTGTTTTATACTATCTCTGATATCCTACTACTGTGCCTATTATAGTCCACCACACACACCGTAGACACTCAATAAATACTTGTTAACTAGCCCCAACACACATATTAGCCTTTGGGTATATTTATATTTCTAAATGTACTAATTTACTAATTTGCAAACTGCTGAAAATCAACATAATTATCATCAACAATTTGTATTGCTCTCATATCACAAGTGAAACAATAGAACATATAATTGGGATATTGCTCCCTGGCTGCGGTGGATTATAACAACTGTCATAATAATGCTGGTGAGATTATACAGCAAGCCAGCCCTCAACTGTGGGTTAATAAATGAACCAGTGGACTTCTGTAAGTGAAACGGCAAGGCAATTTTTTAAATTGCCACTAAAATTATACGGGGTAGGATCATAATAAACAGATCAATGAATCTTGGCAATGGACCAGATATACATCCACTGATAAACTAGTAATGCCTTGCAACTTGTTTACATAGCTGTCTCACTTAATAGCAAGATCAGAAAAACTGATCTGAAACAATGACAATAAATATGCTGCTCAGGATGGAAAGCAAAAGCAAATGAGGAAACTGGAAAATATCAATGCAAAATAATTGCCTCAGTGATAAAGAGCATCACAGATGCTAGTTCACTCTTTAATGGCAAATCAGAAGACATTTGGCATGCCCCAAATACGATTCCAAAAATAAAACAGGATTGTACTTGACCGACAAAGTATACTATGACTAAAAACACACTGTTCTGATTTGGATATGACTTAAGTATGCTCCCTAAGGGTTCATGTGTTGGAAGGTTGGCCCCAGGTATAGTGATGTTAAGAGGTGGTGGGACCTTTAAGAGAAGGGCCTAGTGAGTGGTCAGTAGGGGTGTGCCCTTGGGAGAGACTAAGACAGTTCTCCTGGAGCCTCAGTCTCATTCTGGCTTCTAGTCTTGCCACATGATCTCTCTTTCTATTGATACAGTGGCTCCTGCCACTGTGAAGACATCTGCCAGGACGTCTCCATCAGCCAGAACCAGGACCATGTCCTTGAACTTCCAGAGCTGGGAACTAAATAAACCTCTTTTCTTTATGAAGTACCTATCCTCATGCATTTTGTTATAGTAATAGGAAACTGGCTAATAAACACACACTCATCTGAAGGGCAAACTAAGTGAATATGTTATTACAAGAGGCTTTCAGATGTATTACTTTTTTATCTTCAGATCCTAATGGATAGCAGACACAGGATTTTGAACAGCATATGTCATCTGGGGAGCAATACTGGGGCAGATTCTGATGAGGCACACAGTATATACTGAAAGAGGCTGCAGGAAGAGAATTCTAGAATTCTGTTTTAGAGAAGGTCACATAGCAGATGGGAGAAAAAAAGGAAAGTCAACTATCTTAGGTGGTTTTCCCTTCATTTCAGAAGTGCAACCTCATCCATTCCACTTAGCGTAAGGGGAAAACAACTCAGTGTCCGGGTTTGCTGTATCTGGCCTTTGGAAAACAGAAAATGTTAAGAAGAAACTGAATTTACTTGTCATAAACTTGGAGTACTCACAGAACCTTCTGCTTATCTGGCAGGTAAACACCCCCTCAGGAAACATGTAATTAGTTAACCCCACAACCAACTTTAAAGTACAAGACTGGGACGAATTGAACCATAAAACCTCTGCAAACCAGCTTTGTGGAAACCTCAGACTTAAATAAATTAAGTCTGAGTAGTAAGGCAGGCATTGGGAATAGCAGTGAGGATGCCACTTGGTGTGCCTAAAGCCTGTGCCAGAGTGCCTGAGTTCAAGTGTCATCTCTACCTTCCCGGCTAATTCCAGCCACCTGTTAATGTGCACCCTGGGAAGCAGGTGAAGTCTCAAGTGATTAGTTCCTTGCCACTCAAGTGAGAGACCTGGATTGAGTTCCTGACCCCTGGCTTCTGCCTGGCTCAGCCCTGGCTGTTGCAGGCATTTGGGAATTTTTTTTTTTAATTAAACTTTTATTTAATGAATATAAATTTCCAAAGTATAGCTTATGGGTTACAATGGCTTCCCCCCTCCCATAACTTCCCTCCCGCCCACAACCCTCCCCTTTCCCGCTCCCTTTCCCCTTCCATTCATGTAAAGATTCATTTTCAATTCTCTTTGTATACAGAAGATCAGTTTAGTATATATTAGGTAAAGATTTCAACATTTTGCCCATATAGCAACATAAAGTGAAAAAACTACCATTGGATTACTAATTATAGCATTAAATAGCAATGTACAGCACATTAAAGACAGAGATCCTACATAATTTTTTTTCAAATTAATTAATTTTCTATGCCATTTCCATTTTAACATCAGGTTGTTTTTTTTTTTTTCATTTCCAATTCTCTTTATATACAGAAGATCACTTCAGTATATAATTAGTAAAGACCTCATCAGTTTGTGCCCACACAGAAACGCAAAGTATAAAAATACTGTTTCAGTACTAGTTATAGCATCACTTGGCTTTAGACGGCACATTAGGGACAGATCCCACATGGGGTGTAAGTACACAGTGACTCCTGTTGCTGATTTAACAATTTGACACTCCTGTTCATGGCGTCAGTAATCTCCCTAGGCTCTAGTCATAAGTTGCCAGGGCTATGGAAGCCTTTAGAGTTCGCTGACTTTGATCTTATTCCGATAGGGTCATAGTCAAAGTGGAAGTTCTCTCCTCCCTTCGGAGAAGGGTACCTCCTTCTTTGATGGCCCCGTTCTTTCCACTGGGATCTCACTCACAGAGATCATTCATTTAGGTCTTTTTTTTTTTTCCATGATATCTTGGCTTTCCATGCCTGCTATACTCTCATGGGCTCTTCAGCCAGATCTGAATGCCTTGAGGACTGATTCTGAGGCCAGAGTGTTGTTTAGGACATCTGCCATCCTATGAGTCTGCTGTGTATCCCACTTCCCATGTTGGATCTTTCTCTCCCTTTTTGATTCTATCAGTTAGTATTAGCAGATACTTGTCTTGTTTGTGTGATCTCTTTGACTCTTAGACCTATCAGAGCTATCAATTGTGAGCTGAAATTGATCACTTGGACTAGTGCGATGGCATTGGTACATGCCATCTTGATGGGATTGTGTTGGAATCCCCTGGCACATTTCTAACTCCACCATTTGCGGCCAGTCCGATTGAGCATGTTCCAAATTGTTCATCTCCTCCCTCTCTTTTTCCACTCTTAGATTTAACAGGGATCACTTTTCAGTTAAAATTTAAACACCTAAGAATAATTGTGTGTTAATTATTGAGTTCAACCAATAGTACTTGTTGTTGTTGTTGTTCTAGTACTATTGGCATTTGGGAAATTTATCAGTGGAAGGGAGATTTCTCTATGTCTGTATGTTTTTCAATAATAAATAAAAATAACCAAGGTCAGATTCTGGTGCGTCTGTGTAGAAACTGTGTCAGCTGGGGCAGGCACTATGGCACAGCGGGTTAAAGGCCTGGCCTGGAGTGCTGGCATCCCATATGGGTGCCGATTCTAGTCTCGGCTACTCCTCTTCCGATCCAGCTCTCTGCTGTGGCCTGTGATAGCAGAAGTAGATAGCCCAAGTCCTTAGGCCCCTGCACCCACATGGGAGACCCGGAAGAAGATCGTGGCTCCTGGCTTCAGATTGGCGCAGCTCCAGCCATTGCAGCCATCTGGGGAGTGAACCAGCGGGTGGAAGACCTCCCTCTCTCTGTAACTCTGTCTTTCAAATAAATAAAATAAACCTTTAAAAAAAAAAAAAGAAAGATAGAAACAGTGTCAACTACCAGTAACCAAATCCTTCAGAGCCACATCTCCATAAACCAGTTTCTAACACCCCTTCTCTGCCTCCTATCCTCTCCCTTCCCACCCCAATCCCACCATGGTTGAAGATCTACACCCACACAGAGCCTCTCCCTGCATCTCCTCAGGGAGAGCTATAGAATACACATTTATAGAATAAACAGTGAGTGCAAGAACCACTTGAGTAAAGCAAAACTGGTGGTGGATATATGAAGAAATTCTGAATTTGTCTTTTTATGTTTTCTACAGTGTGAGTGTTAAGAATTGAGAGGGACTTTTTTCTCTTGGAGCTGGAAGCTGCTTTGACTCCAGAGAATATGATTTGCTAATCTTTTAACTTTTTTTAATTAACTAGAAAACACACTCTGGGTTTTAGAGATAAAATATCATAGAATGGTATCCTATAGATCACAAGTCACTGCTGTTAATATTTCAGTGCATATTCTAAATTCTGGAGAAGAAACAGAAACAAGAAATGAGGATGTAGTTGATTGGGTATGACTAAATAAAAACTTGGAGGAAGAGAATGTACGATCCTCATGGTCATTTAAACACCATCTCAGGGTAGGGAAGTGGGGGTTCTGGATGAAAGTCCAGTTCAAGAAGAGACCCATTGTGTGAATGCCAGCTGTCCCTTGAGGAGAGGAAATATGCAACCACTTAAATGGATATCATCTTCATTATCCTGGTGTACGTGCCAGCAACTGGGAAATATGCTTTCCTTTGTATTTACCCAAGTCCCAGCTGAAGCTCCTATTTCTTCCATGAAGGTTTTGCATGCATTACCTGGCCATATTATTCATGTTAACCTGCAGAAAAATTAATATGTTGCCTTACAAACATTGGCATTCAGAGGAATAAATGACAAAGTCTTTCACTGGATGTAAGATAAAAGACAACAACAGACCCATGCTTAAAAATCTCCAGTAGTACTTTGCCTGCATTACATAGGGCAGTCTTATATTAAGAGAGACTTACATTTAAAGTACAGATCATTTAATCATGCTTAGAGGAATTCATATCTGCTTATTTCCCTGGAACAAGGAAATAAAATTTTTCACTAAATGCCTGCTGAATAATTAGTGAGTATAGCTAATGTATCTTTTCATTCTCCTGTCTCTGAGTGCTGAGCATGGTACTTCATACATACTTGGCACTCAGTAAATATCGGTTAAATTATTGAGTGACCAAAGAAAAACCCCACTGAAAAAAGGCAACTAAAATTATATTATATAATAATATTTTAATATATCAGAACTAAATATTTTCTGTAATAATACAAGTCAATTTGGGAAGTATGGTTAAGAGCTGAGAGAAAAAATTATAATTTTAATTCTTGGTGAAATATGTTCTTTTATTTCTTTTTTATTTTTTAATAGAAAACATTTAATAAATATAAATTTCACAAGTAAAACTTTTGAATTATAGAGGTTCTTCCCCCCATAACCACCCTCCCACTCAAAAACCATCCCACCTCCTACTTCCTCTCCCATTCCATCCTTCACTAAGATTCATTTTTAATTATCCTTATATACAGAAGATCAACCCTATACTGTGTAAAGATTTCAACAGTTTATACCCACACAGACACACACCGTATAAAGTACTGTTTGAAGATTAGTTTTACCATTAAGTCTCATAGTACAACACATTAAGCACAGAGGTCCTACATGGGGAGTAAGTGCACAGTGACTCCTGTTGTTGATTTAACAATTGACACTCTTATTTATGATGTCAGTAATCACCTGAGGTTCTTGTCATGAGCTGCCAAGGCTATGGAAGCCTCTTGAGTTCACAAACTCCAACCTTATTTAGACAAGGCCATAATCAAAGTGGAAGTTCTCTCCTCCCTTCAGAGAAAGGAACCTCATTCTTTGATGGCCCCCTTTTCCACTGAGGTTTCACTCACAGAGATCTTTCATTTAGGTCATTTTTTGCCACAGTGTCTTGGCTTTCCATGCCTGAGATACCCTCATGGGCTTTTTAGCCAGATACAAATGCCTTAAGGGCTGATTCTGAGGCCAGAATGCTGTTTAGGGCATTTGCCATTCTATGAGTCTGCTGTGTATCCCACTTCCCATGTTGGATCGTTCTCTCCTTTTTAATTCTATCAATTATTATTTGACACTTTGACACTTAATCCTATCTTTATGATCAGTTATGAACTTAAACTGATCACTTTAACTAGTAAGATGGCTTTGGTACCTGCCAACTTAATGGGATTTGGATTCCCATGGGAAGTTTTTAGCTTTGCCCTTAGGGGTAAGTCTGAGGGAGTGTGTGCCGAACTATACACCTCCTTCCTCTTTATTCCCACACTTATTTTTAACAGGAGTCAATTTTCAGTTGGGTTTAAACACCTAAGAATAATTCTGTGTTAATTAAAGAGTTCAACCAATGATATTAAGAAGAAAAAGAAAATACTAAAAAGAATGAAATAGTAAGCTGTTCCTCGACAGTCAGGACAAGGGCAGATCTAGTCATTGCTTCTCATAGTGTCAGTTTTACTTCTACAGGTTTCCTTTTAGGTGCTCAGTTAGTTGTCACAGATCAGGGAGAACATATGATATTTGTCCCCTTGGGACTGGCTTATTTCATTCAGCATGATATATCCCAGATTCCTCCATTTTGTTGCAAATGACCAGGAAATATGTTCTTTTTAAAAGTTAGTCAATTCCCATTTCATGTTCATGATAAAATTTTTTAAATGTTTATTTTTTCATTTTACATGAAATGCATAGTGATCGGGGAGTGGGGTATTTCACATTCTGTTGTTTACTCCTCAAATGCCCACAATAGTCAGGGCTGGCCCAGGCCAAAGCCAGGAGTTGAGAAGTCCATCCGAGTCTCTCATGTGGGTTACGGGGCCCTAGCAGTTGAGCATCATCTGCTGTTTTCCAGATGCATTAGCAGGAAGCTGGATTGGAAGGAGAGTTGCAAGGACTTGAACCAGACCACTGGTGTAGGACACAGGTGTCCCAAGTGGCAGCTTAACTGGCTGTATCACAGTGCCTACCCTGCATAATAGAATTTGTAGAAAGATAAAGATGTGATAAAAAATGAGCTATTGTTTTTACAAAGTAGTATTTAAAAAAAAATATTTGAAAGGCAAAGCAACGGGGGGGGGGGGGGGAGAAAGAGAGAGAGAGAGATCATTTTCCATCCACTGATTCAATTCCAAAATGGTAGCAACGGTTGGAGCTGGATCAGGCCAAAGCCAGGAACCAAGAATTCCAACCTAGTCTCCCACATAGGTAGCAGGAGCCCAAGCACTCAGACCTTCATCTGCTGCCTTCCCAGGCATGTTAGTGGGAGCTGGACCAGAAGCAGAGCTGCTAGTACTCAAACTAGGCACTCTGATGTGGGATGCCAGTGTCACAAGCAGTAACGTAACCCACTGTGCCACATTGCTGGCCCCACAGAGTAGCTTTTTAAAAACAGAGTTCTTCATTAGAGTGCTGTTTAAAATTTTTTTAAAACTCCATTATTTGGTCTTTTTTAAGGGACAAAGAACTACAACCATAAGATTCGGTGTGATCATCACCATCATTATGAACCTTTGTTGGAGAAAGTTTCATAAAACTGGCCGATGCCGTGGCTCAATAGGCTAATCCTCTGCCTGCAGTGCCAGCATACCAGGTTCTACTCCTGGTCGGGGGGTGCCGGATTCTGTCCCGGTTGCCTCTCTTCCAGGCCAGCTCTCTGCTGTGGCCCAGGAGTGCAGTGGAGGATGGCCCAAGTGCTTGGGCCCTGCACCCCATGGGAGACCAGGAGAAGCACCTGGCTCCTGCCTTCGGATCAGCGCAGCGTGCCGGCTGCGGTGGCCATTGGAGGGTGAACCAACGGCAAAAAGGAAGACCTTTCTCTCTGTCTCTCTCACTGTCCACTCTGCCTGTCAAAAAAAAAAAGTTTCATAAAACTAAATTTCATGTTCTCTGACTTTTGATTATAAAGCTACAAATAAATAGCATT
Source organism: Lepus europaeus (assembly GCF_033115175.1). Taxonomy (NCBI): domain Eukaryota; kingdom Metazoa; phylum Chordata; class Mammalia; order Lagomorpha; family Leporidae; genus Lepus; species Lepus europaeus. The sequence goes on along the minus strand of NC_084838.1, from coordinate 58,386,927 downwards.
TAGAGATTATGACATACACTTCAGGAGATGTAATTTGATTATTTTCTTCTTAAATTTTTATAATATTTATGAACTCTATCATCATGGTATCAGTGAAATATATTTTATATAAAAACAATTTAAATGTTTCCCTATGTTAAGAACCACTGCTCAGATTTAAAAATATTATCTGTTTTCAATGTTCAAATCTTGAAGCACTGAATGTCTACTCAGTACTATTTCTGTGATAAACACAGGAATACTTGAGCCCAGTTCCATCTCTTCCAGAGTCTGTTTGTTTCGCTGGGGGAAAAGGACACACACACAAGTCATTAAAACCTCACATTACAGCCAGCTGTGGATGTGAGTATACAGTGGATCCCTGATGTCTTGGAAAGAGAGGTTGCCTGGGCACAACCAGCTACATAACGTTGAAAAAGTTATATAACCTCTATAATGCTGAGTCTTAGAGAAGTGGCTATTTTTACTTTTTCATTTTATTTGAAAGGCAGGGAGAGAGAAAGAGAGTGACCTTCCATCTTCTACTTCATTCCCCAGTTGCCCACAATGGCCAGGGCTGGACTAAGCCAAAGCTAGGAGCTCAAAACATAACCTGGGTCTCTCACATGGATGGCAACAACCCAAGTACTTGAGCCATCACATCTGCCTCCCAAGTTGTGCATTAGTAGGAAGCTGCAATCGGAAGTAGAGCCAGGAGTCAAAGCCAGGAACTCTGTGCTGTCCTAGGCAGCGTCCTAACCAAATGCCCACCCCATGAAATGGCCTTTACAACACTGGCTCCCTGAGATTGAACTTGGTATATGTTTTGTTTTGTTTTGTTTTATTTTGTTTTTTTTTTTTTTTGCCAGGCAGAGTTAGACAATGAGAGAGAGAGAGTTATGGACAGTGAGAGAGAGACAGAGAGAAAGGTCTTCCTTCCATTGGTTCACTCCCACAATGGTCGCCACGGCCAGCGATGCACCGATCCAAAGCCAGGAGCTGGGTACCTCCCCTGGGTCTCCCATGTGGGCGCAGGGACCCAAGCACCTGGGCCATCCTCCGCTGACCTCCCGGGCCACAGCAGAGAGCTGGACTGGAAGAGGAGCAACCGGGACTAGTACCCGGCGCCCCAACCGGGTCTAGAACCTGGGGTGCCGGCGCCGCAGGTGGAGGATCAGCCAAGTGAGCCACAGTGCTGGCCAGTAGTTTTAAAAGTTTATTTTCATTTTATTTGAAAGAGAGAGAGAGAGAGAGAGAGAGAGAGAGAGAGAAAGAGAGAGAGATATCTACCTTCTGCTGATTGACCCCTCAAATGCCAAAAAAAAAAAAAAAAAAGGAAGTGGTTTATAAAACTAGCTAACAGTCATGGAGTGCTATATGCGAAGTACTATACTATTGATTTTTCACCTACTATAATATGTACTTTCATGGGGTGTGTGGCACAGCATATTAAGCCGCCACCTGCCATGCTGGCTTCCCATTTGAGCACTGGTTCAAGTCCGGGCTGCTCCATTTTTGATCCGGCTCCATGCTAATGAACCTACTAATCAGTGGACATACTTGGGCCTCTCACACCCACATGAGAGACCCTTCAGCCTGGCCCAGCCCTGGCCATCTGGGGTGTAAACCAGAAGATGGAAGATCTCTGTCTCTCTTTCTGTTTCTTCCCCTATCTTTACCTTTCAAATAAATAAATGCTTTTTAAAAATTTAAAATTATTTATTTAAAAGAGCACAAGAGAGCTCCTGTCTGCTGATTCACTCCCCAAATGCCCGTAACAACCAGGATTGGACTGGGCTAAATCCTGGAGCTGGGAACTCAATTATGTCTCCCTCATGGACAGCAGGAACCCAATATACTGGAGCCATCACATGCTGCCTCCCAGTAGTATCTGCATTAGCAGGGAGCTGGAATTGGAAACAGAGCTGGAAACTGAACCCAGGCATTCTGATATCGGATGCAGATATCTTACTGGTGTCACTTCTTCATTTAAAAAAAATAGTTTTCATTTTCTTTTTTTAAAAAAGTTTTTTAAAAGGTAGACAGACACTGAGAGGAATGGATAAAGAGTGACCTTCCATCCACTGGATCACTCCCTGGACCCCAGCAACAGCCAGGACTGGGCCAGCCTGAAGCCAGGAGTCTGGAACTCAGTCTGGGTCTCCTATATAAGTGGCAGGAATCCAACTACTTGAGCCATATCATTCTGCCTCCTAGGATATACATTAGCAGGTGGCTGAAATTGGAAATGAGCTAGAACTTGAAATCAGGCACTCCCAGGTCGAATGTGGGTGTTCATAGTGACATCCTAACCACTTTGCCAATACCAACCCTGATAAAAATTTTAAATGTATTTTTTGTTAAGATTAATACATCAGATAGGTCCTTGTCTTCATTTAGAATATAACATATATTTTTCAGAACTGTTAAATTCTAGATTTTGGGGCAAGCATTGAGACATAGCTGGTTACCCTTCTATTGCAACTCCGGCATTCCATATAGGCACCACAATTTGAGCCCTGGCTGCTCTACTTCTGATCCACCTCCCTGCTTAATGTGCCTGGGAAAGCAGCAAAGGATGGCCCAAGTGCTTGGGTCCCTGAACTCATGTGAGAGACTCGGAAGAAGTTTCAGGCTCCTGGCTTTGGCACGGCCCATTCCCAGCCATTGCGGCTCTTTGGGAAGTGAACCTGTGGGTGGAAGATTGATCTCTCTCTCTCTCCCTGTCTCCCCCTCCTCTCTTTAACTCTACTTTTCAAATAAATAAAAAATACATCTTTTTTAAAAATTCTAGATTTTGGTCTAGATTTCTTATTTCTCTTTATGTATTTTAACTGCTAGATGAAAGGCATCCAGTTTTTGTTGGGAGGGAGGGAGGGAGGGAGGGAGGGAGGGAGGAAGGAAGGAAGGAAGGAAGGAAGGAAGGAGGGAGGGAGGGAAGGAGGGAGGGAAAAGGAGGGAGGAAAAAAGAAAGAAAGAAAGGAAATTTAGTGATTCATATGTAAAAAAAGAAGAAAAATCAAGTACCTATCAGTTCACACTGTGCTTTGTAAAGAATAATCACTGAGTAAACAAAGCCTGTGGTCTGGCAGTGTGGCTTAGTGGGTTAAGCCAGCATCCTATATGCACACTGGGTCCTCTGATCCAGCTCCCTGCTAATAGCCTGGGAAGGCAATGGAAGATGGCCCAAGTGCTGGGGTCCCTGCCACACCTGTGGGAGACTTGGATGAAACTCCTGGCTCCTGCTTTGTCATAGCCCAGGCATGGCTGCTGTGGCCATATGTGCAATGAACCTGCAGTTGGAAGATCTCTTTCTGTCTCTGTTTCTCCTTCTCTCTCTGTAACTCTGACTTTCAAATAAATAAATAAATCTTAAAAATGAAATGCAAAAAAATCACCAGAAATTAATTCTCTTATTTTAATAGTCATAAAAAGCTCAGGAATTTTGAAAAATCTATTTTAACTCATCAAAAAAGGTTTTGAGAGGCAGGTGTGGGGCACAGCCGGTTAAGTTGTCATTTGGGGTGCTCATATCTCATATTGCAGTGCCTGATATCAGTCCCACTACTCTCCACTTCAGATTCAGTTTCTTGCTAATACACAACCTGGGAGGCAACAGGTAATGGCTCAAAAGAGCTTGGGTCCCTGCTGCCCGTTTGGGAGGCCCAGATGGAGTTCCAGGGTCCTGCTTTATCAGGCATTTGGGGAGTGAACCAGTGAATGGAATTTCTCTCCATCTTGCTCTCTGTTGCTCTGCCTTCAAAATAAATAAAAATAAATAAGTAAATATTATAAAAAATGTGAGCACTGTATTAAGTGGTATTCCATAGGTTGTTAAAAGATAAAGTTAGGCACATTAAATTCTAAAGAACTTATCTGAGCAGAGAGTCATTTGACAGCAACAGACTGCAAGTGGTTCAGAGGGGCACTGAAGGGGCTGGAGAGAGAAAGAAAGAAACTTGAGACTCATTCCTTGGTTTACTTCCCAAATGCCTGTATTAGTCAGGAAGGGCTGAGCCAGGCAGAAGTAGGGAGCTGGGAACTTTATCCAAATCTCCCATCGGGGTGAAAGGGACCCAAGGACTTGGGCCATCACCCCATGCCTCCCATGGTAAATGTGACCAGGAGGCTGGAATTGGAGCAGAGACAGGACTTGAACCCACTTTACAACCAGAATGAATACTGGGTGCAGCCCTGGTATCTGAAGCACTAGTCCAAGCAACCACCCTGGAGAAGTTATGAGTCATTTGGAGAAGTAAGACAAAGAAAGTATTTGATTGATTAAAGTGGACAGTAGCCTTGAAGTTCCTTTTAGAGTTTAGTTGGTGACTACTGAGCGCTAAGTTACTTCAAGTTGGGTTTTGGTTTACTTATGTCGGAACCCAGAATACCGGCACCATCTGAACATCGTGACATCTCATTTTTTCAAATGAGATGAAAATAAAGTACTATCCTTCAAAAGATTTACGAATTCATGTTTGTGGGGGTAGAGGAAGGGGAAGAAAGAAGAGGAATGTAATCATTAATAAGCTTAGTTCGAAGTAAAGTAAAATGTGTATAAGAAAGAGACTAAAAACAAAATGAAGGCATTGCACACATTAGGGGAGGATGTGCCACTTGAATGAACTTCCAAGTTCAAAAGGAAGGTTTTCTAAAAGGAGAGCACAGCCTGAGCAAAGACTCAGAGTTGGGAAAACCCAAGGTCCCTTTGGGGAAAACATCAGCACAAACATTTTAGATGGATATCACAGTATCTGATAATCCTGCATACTTCTAGATCTATCCCAAAGCACTGTCAATTGGAGGATGGAGTAGATTAAAAGAGGACTCAATATAGTTGTTTCTTTGTTTCTCTTTTGAATGAAACAGACTAGGATCCCATGCATGCATATATGCTCCTATGCACAGAAACAGAAATATCTAAAATCTTTAAAAAGTCCTTCCTCTTGTTAAAAACTGCCCAGCACAAAAGCACCCCCCCCTTTTTTTTTTTAATCTCTATGCCAATTGTAGCTGTGAGCTCTATTTTAGCAGTGGAAGTTTAATTCACATAGGAACTCTGTATTGGGTTCTGGGAACATCTTCCATGTGCTTTTTGTTAACTAAAATGTCAGAATATCAAGAGAACTGAGTTACAATGCTCAGTGCTGGAATGCTGCATCTTTCGCTACATATGCCTCGCAGCTAGTTTCATGTTTTTTGAAAGACTAATCCAGGCATTACATTATTGTCGGTGCCTCCCAAAATATTCTTTGCCAATTATTCTGCTTGTTTTCAAAGTTTCTCTTAGTACAGGTATTTCCTGTTTTATTTCAAAATTAATGATAAATGATGGGCTTTTGAAGGTTTAGAGAATGAATTATGGTCCAAGAAACTTTTTTTTTTTTTATTATTGGATAGGCATTGCCTAAACTGTTCCAACAGTTTTCCTTCTCTCTAGTTGAAAAGGTAATTATTTTTTTCCACAGTCATACATTTTTGAAGACTTAATATATTTTGAGAAGTTCATTTGAAGAATATATTTTCAAAACGAAAACATCACGATGGTTACAAGTCTCGCTTTTACATTTATTCCATTCTGAAGCATTGTCTCTATAATAGCTACCATCCTATTGCTTAATCACTTTAATATGGGTTGGTGTTTTTATTCTTCTTAGTGGCCAAGAATACTTAAAAGAGGAGAAGCGTTTTTGAATTAATGAATGCCCCATCTATAAAGAATTGGTTAATATTTTGTCTGTGTCAGCAATTGCTAGTGATGGATGGTTTACAGAGGGTCAGTTTCCTTTTATTTTTCCTTTAAGGAATGACAGCACGAGGATGCTTACCTTTTAATTCCATTTTCACAAAACGAAGTGCCCTTGTGCTTCAAGAGGCTATGAGGTCAATTAATCTGTCCAGTTTCTGATGCTAAAGGCTACCATTGCAAAACCTGAAGGGCAAAGAGTATTCTTGGAATTTATCATTATGAAGAACACATGCACTTCCAGTACAAACATTACAGTAAGATTCTTCGCCTGGACTAACCACAAGGAAGACAACTTCCTTTGGACCCTAATGTTCAACCTTATCCCTCACATAGCTTCAAACTCTCTTTTGTCTGTGTCTGGCCGGTGCCTCCTCTGCCTCAGACTCCACGGTCTGAATCATACGGACTGCTCAAGATCAGGAGGATCTTTCTGGCTGTGAGTGACTGACTGGCGCCACTTGCAATCCCTGCAAAGCCGGGCAGGGAACCAGAGAGTCACACCTGGCCCTCTGGTCCTGTCCAAGGAAGACGAAAGACAGGCTGAACATCAACTGCCCACATGACCAAGGCTGTCTGGCACTCTGCACACCTTTGTTCTGGTCCTGAGATTCCACAGTGACCCACAGTCACATCCAAACTCAAAGCAGAGCCTCTCTTTTCTGAGGGCCACAGCACTGCCTCTGAGATTACAGAAGCCAATCTTGTGTTTATGGATCACCAGTTCTGTATTAGAACTCAAAAAATGTGTTTGTGTGTGTGATGTTGTGTGCATGCCTTTGTGTGTGTGGGCATATGCACACACACACAGTCATACATATATGTTTTAAAAATAAACTTCTGAAAAAAGGATGAGTGTTGTTTCTAGAATTTCATTGTGATACTGTGCCCAAAGTAACAGAACCATGATTAAATTTAAAATGTTAATATGTTGGCGATGATGATGTCCTTACCTTTATTGAAGTTATTAAATTGCTTGTCACAGCCACCTGGTGGGTTGGCAGTTAAGCTTGCATGCTGAGAAGTAGGAGGAAAAGTAGTAATGATTAAAAAGACATTTGAGTGCTACTCTTGCCTGTGGCTGGTTTACTTTGGACATCATAAACCCTTTTTTTCAGGATCTAATATTTGGGAGTATGCTTGAGAAAACAGAGCTTCAGGAAAAGCTAAGAACGACCTCTTTTTGGCTGACTCACTCTGACTTTAAAGTAATATGTCTTAACAGAGCATGGTAAGAGTTCAAAGTCTACTTTTATTTTCCCCATATTTCTTATTACAGAAAAAAATAATACTGTAACCCATGCATTTGTTTAATTTCTGCTTTTATTTCACTAGGATAAGCACCACATCTCTTTGTCATGAAAGCAAACATGATAGATAGCATCATTCCTTTCTTACAGTTTTCTTAGTTTTCCCTCAGCGACGCAGGCTACACAAGTGAGGTTAAGGTCCTTACAAATCATCTCCTTGACCCCAGTGTTGGAACATAGATAGTAACATAAGATTCTTTTTTTTTCAAAAGATGTATTTATGTATTTGAAAGGAAGAGTTACAGACACACAGAGAGAGAGAGAGAGAGAGAGAGAAAGAGAGAGAGAGAGAGAGCCAGAGATCTTTCATCCTCTGGTTCACTCCCCAAATCGCTGCCATGGCTGGGCTTGGGCCAGGTTTCAGCCAGGAGCCTGAAACTCTATCCGGGTTTTCCATATGGGTGTCCTGGGCCCAAACACTTGGGCTGTCAACTGCTGTCTTCATAGGCACTTTGACAGAGATCTGGATTGGAAACAGAGAAGCTAGGACTCGATTCAGTGTTCTGATATAGGATGCCAACAATTGCTCAACCCACTGTGCCACCATGTTGGCCACAAGATGATTATTTACTGGAAGTACTGTGTCTCAGAAGGAGCACAGAGGAGTGAGCATTTAGCTTAGTGGGTAAGATGCCTGAGTACCACATCACAGTACTAGGGCTAGAATTCCAACCCTGGTTCCTGACTTCAGCTTCCTACTAAGGCAGACCCTAGAAGGAAGAAGTGATGACTCAAGTAGCTGGGTCCCTACCATCCACACTGGAAACATAGCTGTCATTCTGGGCTCCTGATTCTAGCCCCAGCCCAGATCTCATCACTGTAGGCATTTGGGTGAGTGAACAAGTGGATGGAAGCATTCTCTTCCCCTGTACCCCACCCCTGTCTCTTTCCCTGCCTTTCACATATACAAATAAATTTAAAAAGCAGAACACAGGACTGCATTAGAAACCTTCATGAGTATTTAGCTTCCTAGAGCATATGTGTTTCCTTGTCACATGGTTATAATGCCTGCTTCATGGTAGGTTTACTCTGATTTAATAATATTACTACTGTAAAACTACTCATGTTGTGCTTGGCATGTAACAGGCACTTTAGCACTTTTCACAAAGGCATTGGTATCATTAGAAAATGGCCCTCAAGGTACAGATTGCGTTTTCTCTAATTCCCCTTTCCACATATCCCAGGACCCGCTGATCAGGGCTTCCTTGCTTATAGGTCATCTAACCTTGGACTTCATAAATGGTCAAAATCCCACTTTCTATTTTATGCCATGCAACTTACAACCTTGCTCTCACAAGGCTCCATGGCTTTACTTTCCTCCTGTGCCTCTCTGTGCCTCAGAAGCAAGAAAGCCAGAGGTCTCTAAACTGGCTGGACTTGGGAACTACCTAGGGATGCTGTTTCAACAATCAGATCCATGTCAGTTGGTTCTCCATAGTGACCCACCCAACATGCATGGAGATGTGCGACACAGTCAGCTGAGCTAAATCACCTCCAACTCAGATATATAACGAAGAGTTCATTTTTCCTTTGCTCTACTCTGCACATCTTCTGAGGACCCCTATTCCTTCCAGTTTGTTCACGTCCCTGTGTCTAACCTCTGTCTCTGTTTTCCCCAGAGCCTCCAGGACAACCAGTCACACTCACTCTCAGAAAACTCCCTCTAGCTCTCATGCTCCTCCCTCTTGCCTCACTTCTCTTAGTGCAAAGGAACTGTTGATTCTCATCTGCCCTGGATGCCCTCCAGGCTTCCCACCCGTCCAGGTGCACTGGAAGGCCTCCCGGGACATTTATCTCTGAACTCTCCTCTGTGCGGTCACATTCTCCCCCTGCCTTGACATTCTCGCTGGCCTTGGTTACTGCAGTGATATCTGCTCCTGGTTCGTTTCCAGCTGCATTCGAATTCTAGTGGGAGCTGCCTGCCTGCCTGGGCTCCGGCCCTGGCCTGACCTCTCCCCCTTTTGGGACGACTCGCCCCCAGGGTGTGGTGGCAGGGCCTTTGCTGTTGCCATTTCTGCTGTTGCCAGCTGGGCCTGCCAGGGTTGCCATAGAATTGGGCTGCTAAGTTCCAGGTCTGGAGAAGGCTGGGGAAGCACTCCAGCTGGAGCCAGCCCGATTGCAAGCATAGCTCTGTGCAACGAGTGTGTTTCTGCCCACAGCCTGAGACATGGGGCTGAGAGAAAGGCTTTCAACTGCCACCTGCCAGAGCTGTTGGAGCTCCCAGGAAATGCACAGGCACCAGGGGTCAGACCAAAAATGCTGGTAAGAGGGACTGGGGTACCATCTCTACAAGAACCATTCCACACTGGCAGGCCTGTTTTCTTTCCAAACTAAAACTGGCAATGTGCTGCCTGCTGGACCCTCACCTTCCCTCCCCACCCTCCACTGTCTCCTTTCAAAGAAAATTCATCAACTCTTCTCCAAAACCCATCTCCTGCTCCACACATCCCTGTTGGTCATTCTTTCTCCTTACTACCGAGACCTCATGTTGGTTTTCTAGACAGCTCCTTGTTCACCACCAGTCTTTGACCAATCATTTTAATGCCTCCTTTGAAATGTCTTCTGTCATTGGCATTGATTTTATGGGTAGTAAGCCACAAGAAATTAATAATATTATATATCTATGTCTATACACTTATGTATGGATATCTATATAGATATATAGATATATCACCTTTCTGCAAAAATATCTGTAAGTACTGCCTGGTCAAACCCCAATGTTTAAAAGAAACTTTAAGGAAACCTTTTGATTTAACATTAAAAACCCATTGCAGTCCAATCCTTGGTCACATCTCCATTACTGCTCTCTGCTCGTTGTGAGGCATTTGTTGTTTCTGCCAATCAAATCTCTTTATTAAGCTCTCTGGACGGTGGATTCTGAGGGCATCATTCACCAAGCATGCTGCCAACATCTCCGCTTTCTGACTTTGTTCAAATCTACCCCCTGCCCGGCCCACCCTCCGCACTTGATTTTTCATTTCAGGCTAAGGTCAAGCTTCATTTCTTTTCCAAAGATCCAGGCTCTGGCGTCCTCCATTCTTTTTGACCCTTGTTTCCCCTTGAGATTTACATTACTTCTTGGTACCTCCTTGTAGCCCCTTTATGTTGTTCTCTTATTTGAAGAGATTTGGTATGAATATCTTCTTTACTTGTGGATAATAATGTGTTTGTATTGTTCCTGCAAGCCAATGGTTAGTTTTTAATGCCTTACAAGCAGCTTCAGCATCACTTGGGGACTTAAAAATGGACCCACTCAGGCCCCATCCCAGTCCTACTGCATCGGAATTCTGGGGGTAGGGCCTGGCAGTCTGTCTTAGCAAGCCCACCAGACAATTCTCATGTTCCTTGAAGTTTGCAAATCACTTAACCAGGTAATGGATTTGAGATTAGGAAGTCCAGTCTGTCTGTTTATTTCCCCAGGGTATTGCAAAATACTTGGGAACTTTCTCTTTCTGATGGTTTATCTGAAAGCCTTTGGAAAACTCTAAGCCTTCCTTGACTACTATACAATGGTTTATTTTTATCCTATTGCTTTTCAAAAATTATTTGAACTAACTTAAAAAAAAGATGATAAAATGAAAAATCAGGACAAAGGGAGGGAAGAGGAGGCACATTTGCAAATCACAGTGTTACTATTGTTCTCATAGTATTGCTGAGCTTCCAGGCAGCAAGGAAAAAAAAGGAAATTAATGTCTTCTGTGTCCCATTTCTTCTAGATGATGTCAAAATTCTATTTACAAACTCCAGAGAAAATGCCCCATGTGGAACCTTCTAGAGGGGCCACTTGGACAGCTATAAGATGCAATCTTCAGCAAAGGTTTCACAACAAATGCACCGGCAGTTTTCACAGGGCTGGCTTATGTTTATTAGAGAAACCTTGCTAACGCTTAGCATGCAAGAAAGAAGACATATAAGTAAGGCTTTGACAAGAGCTGTTCTATTTCTTCTAATTTGGTAGCTAGAAGAGAGGAGTTAATTTTCCCCAGCAAACAAGACACCAAGAAAATAATGTACAAAGTTATGTTGAATTCTTAGATTGTGATGCATTCCTGAAGGGACCCTGTTGGAGACAGGAAAGATGTGACAGGGTGGACCATTGTCCACATGAAGAGGAAACATCTACAGCAAGATAGTCCTGAGAGGTCCTTGGCCCTGCCTGGGTGGCCCTGAGGTTGCTTAACCTGAACAAGGTGAACGTGGACTGGAGCACTGGATTCCACATCAAGTAGATGCCAAATGCAGTGAGGCCAGAGCTGGAAGGCAAAGCATCTAAGAGATTAGACAAATGTCTCTCAAGTGGTGTCTGCCAAGAGGAGCAGTTTATGAGAAGACAAGGACTCTCATGGTGGTGATGGGATACTTTTATTTGATGCTTGATATGAGAGGACATAATAAAATTTTTCTGAAATTTGGGCCTTAAACTAACACCCTTGCATAAACTCAGAGTTGATCTTAGGCATGGCCTTCTGCATCTGCAGTCTTGAGCCCGGTATCTTGAATTTGACAATCTTGTGAAATGTGGGCACAAGTTGGGGAAAGGGAGGGTGCTTAGTTCCTAAACATCAAACAACTCTTGGTTATAAAGTGTTTCCCCCATCTTTCATAAGTAATCCTACACAAGTAATTTTCCTAGAGACAGCCCTATAGTGAATCACCAAATATTTGCTGAAATAAGTAGGTGCTGAAGAAGAAAGATCACAAAATTTAGAGTAAAGTTTTCACACTCTCACCTACTAGCTGTATTGGCCATATTAAATGAAACAATGCATATAAATGCTTTTAGAACTAACAGTACTATGTATGCCTGCTATTATTTCTTTAAAATAAAGATTCATTTAATTATTTGAAAGGCAGAGAGAAAGAGAGAGAGGGAGATAGAGAGAGAGAGGGCGAGAGAGAGAGAGAGAGAGAGAGAGAGAGAGAGAGAGGAATCTACTATCTACTGGTTCACTCCTCAAATATCTACAACAACCTGGGATAGCCAGGCTGAAACCAGGAGCCAGGAACTTTATCTGGGTTTCCCACATGGGTGGCAGGAACCTAAGTACTTGGGTCATCGTCTGCTGCCTCCCAAGTACATGAGCAGGAAGCTGAATCAGAAGAACAGAGTAGCTAGGACTTGAACAGGGACTCCCATACAGTATGTGGGCCTCCCAAGTTTTGGCTTAACCTGCTGTTCCATCTTGCCTGCCCTTGTTATTCTTTTGTACATATTTCCAGGGAAGTTAATCTTTATGTTTGAACTTCAAGTACAACTCACACTAAATTAAGAGATGAGGACTATTTCAGAGGACTTGTATATGTATTTCCTGGTCTAGGGCCTACATTGAACAAGCCTTGTTCAACCTTAAACTTCAACTTATGTGGCATTATTTACTGAGTGCCTGATAACTGCCAGGCTAGGTTAACAGGCACCTCACAAATGAGGGTATTATAGTACCAAGATGTTCAATTCTTTATTCAAGCTCTCACAGAAAGATCAGGTCTTTTTATAGATAGTTTCCACTAGAAAACAAGGAGATAAAGGAATAGTATTAACGGTAGTAATAATAATAATGATAACAGCTGGGCACTGTCTTGTTTAGTCATCATGACCTCCCTATGGATGCATATTAACCAACCAGCTTTACACTTGAGGAAACTGAAGTTCAGGGTCTCTAAGGGATGTGCTCAAGGTCATTCAGCTGGGGTTGAGATCCACTCTTTCTGGAGACCTGGGATTTTACAATGTTCTACTGCCTCCCAGAGCAGAGCAGGATAAGGACCGCCACATCCCTCACCTCCACATCAATGAATTCTCTAACTATCAAATTTCAGAAAAGGTTTCTCACTAAAATGTCGGCACATAGAAGTCCCAGAATTTAGGTACTAGGAAGAAAGAAATCTACGTGGTTGTTCCCTAGAGATTTCTGAGGTGATTTAGGCTTAAATATTATTTGAATAGAATCTAAAATTTTTCATGATGTAGAGTAAAAAAAATCATTAACTGCATTATTCCTTTCAAACTATTATTATTTCCTCTAACATAAAATACAATTTCAACTTATCATTTTTTTCCTGGTCCTCCTCTTAGATTGTTTAACATACTGTGTTCATCTTTACATAAAGATCAAGGTGAGGAAGATAACAAAGGTGAAAACAGAGGGTGCTTTTGTTTCCTGGAATGTAGTTGTTCTGATTCTATAAAAAGAATGTGTGCAGGATTAAGTATATTTTTCCTCTAAATTATGCTTGTTAATTCCTACCTCCCAGAAAGTCTAGCTAGATAATTTGCAAGCCCCAGTGCAAAATGAAAACTAGGGGCCCCTTGTTAAAAAATTATGAAGAACTTCAAGACAGCAACAGCAGGGCACAAATGGGTATGCAGGGCCCTTTTGGGGGAAGGGCTCCCAAGGCGATGTGTGGTTCATGAGCTCAGGAAGCCGGTCTTGCCTCTCAGTACCACTGCAGCTCCTGGAGACCCAGTGGAAACAAACTTTGTTTGGTTTGACCAAGGGATAAATATCATCTGTTAGCAAACAGCTGGCCCTCTTAGTGTCATCCAGCTAAGGAGTCCCTGAAGACAGTGCTAGCAGAGTTATCTAAGGCATTGTGTCTCTGAAATAGGAGCTCCCGTGGGTGCATCATCATTACAAGTTATTTCCTTATGAAGACATTCAAGCATGATAAGTCAATAATCAAATGGAATATCATCTCTCCAAAGGTAAACATTAGAAGTTGAAATGGCATTTATTTTTATTATGTATGTATGTATGTATATATGCCAAAATATGGGTATGCAGGCCTATGATCTTGGTGATTACATTGTTTAGTAGACTCAGAAAGGGTTGGATACAGGAGACCAAAGGAGCAGGACAGTGCAGGGAGTAAAGCACCTGTCCTTGAGGGTGTTCTCTGCTTTTGTGCACACTACATTCCCCCACACACTGGAGAAGCAAGCAGAGAAATGGGTGAAGATGCAAACCTAGATATAGTGCGTGGCTTCTACTGGAACCATATATGTGTGTGTGTGTGTGTGTGTGGCTTCTATTGGAACCATATATATTTGTGTGTGTGTGTGTGTGTATTCTTCCAAAAACTTTTCCTGGAAAAATTCTTTCAATGACTAGAAAATTGCATTGTAGATAAAAATTTATGAGATTGCCTTTCTGCTAAAATTTCAACTAATAATTTAAGAACATAAAACTATATATAATTGCAGTACTTCTTTCCTCAGGTTCTATAGAGGTTTTCATGAGGGTCCAAGAAAGTAGTCAGTAAGAAGTTTAAAAGAATAAACAAATAAACACACAAAACCTAATGATAAAAATTTAAGCCATGACTAGAAAATACATGAAGAAAGATTTTAATGGACCCACAAAAATTAACAGTATATCTGGTTTAAAGGTTTTAAATAAACTGACCAGTTTTCATTGGGTGGCCTCTGGGGTAGAAGAAGAGGTGAGAAAGAATATATTAAAAATATTTTATCACCTAGAGGAAATTATCCCTTCCTTTGAAATGAGTTCCACACTGGGATTGATGATGGGGAAGTCTGCTTGTTAAATGTAGTCATGGAAAGCCAGAGATTCTTTGAAAGTAGGGAATACAGTCAACAAGGGGAGCAGTGTATCAAGCACTGTGAGTTGTCAGATTTAGTGAAATAAAGTGGTGCATCTTATAAATGGTGAACCAAAGGGAGGACATTTGGTGCAGTGGGTAAGATGCCACGTGGGATGCCTGCATACCATATCAGAGTGACTGGTTTGTGTTTTTGCTCTTCTGCTTCCCATCCGGCTTTCTGCTAATGTACACCCTGGGAAGCAGCAAACAATGGGGAAAACACTAGCAGCAACACATTAAATTTCTTTGGAGGTAGACTGTGTAGCTTTATCTATTGTGGAAACATTGGCTCAAAGGACTCAACAAAAATTGAGGTTGAGTCCTTAAATGCAAACAGTTAGATGACTTAGAAACACTGTTCCCTGGAATTGCCATAAAATTGAGGTAAAAGTTGAATCTGGCCTTTGTCAAAATTATATGTCTTAGTGACTACACTTTCTGTGAATGCACGTTGTGTGTATCCTGTATGTACCCATGCAAAAACATTCATTGAAAATGTGCTGAGCACTGGGCACTGGGCTAGGCTCAGGGATGTAAAGGTGAATGAGAGGAAATGACATACAAATATGGAGAATGCAATGCAGCGTGCATATAGCACTGAAAAGGAAATCTTACCCAGAATAAATTTTTTTTTCATTTAAAAATTTATTTGATGGGAACAAATTTCATGCATTTCATATATGCAGTTTTAAGAGCATGATGATACTTCCCACACTATACTCTCTTCCTCCCTCTACTCCCTCCCTCTCTTCTCCTTTCTTTCTTTTAATTTTCACAATAACATACTTTCAATTTACTTTATAATCTCAAGCTTAACCAATCACTAAAGAATTAAGCAAGTAGTAAGTAGAAAAACCACTCTTCCTGAGGAGAGCATAAAAAGCACTGTAACCAATAATCAAATCTTAAAATGTCAGTTTACATTTTTGTACTCTGTATATTGCCACAAATCAGGGAAACCAAATGGTATTTGTCTTTTTGGGACTGGCTTGCTTCACTAAGCAAAATGGTTTCCAATTGCATCCATTTTGTTGGAAAAGACAGGATTTCATTTTTTTTATGGCTGAGTAGTATTCCATCATATATATATATATATATATATATATATATATATACACACATACATATATGTGTGTGTGTGTGTGGGTGTGTGGGTGTATGTGTGTGTGTGTATCACAGTTTCTTTATCCAGCCAGCAGTTGATGGACATCTAGGGTTGATTCCATATCTTAGCTATTGTGAATTGAGCTGCTATAAACATGGGGGTGTAGATCAGTCTTTCATATGCTGATTTCATTTTCCTCAGGTAAATATCCAGGAGTGGATTGGTGGGGTCATATGGGAAATGTATTTTCAGATTTCTGGCTAATCTCCATACTATTTTCCATAATGGTTGTATTAGTTTCCATTGCCACCAACAGTGTATTAGGGTACATTTTCCCCTACTTCCTCATCA
Organism: Lepus europaeus; assembly: GCF_033115175.1. Lineage (NCBI taxonomy): Eukaryota > Metazoa > Chordata > Mammalia > Lagomorpha > Leporidae > Lepus > Lepus europaeus. Next base: position 58,370,834 of record NC_084838.1, on the reverse strand, counting down.
GCATTTATTATTTGATTTTTGGAAGATATCCATTCTAACTAGAGTGAGGGGAAACCTCCTTGTGGCTTTTTTACTTGCATTTCCCTGGTGATTCTGAGCATATCCCTAGAGAGTCTGAGCATCTTTTCATATGTCTGTTTCCCATTTGTGTTTTTGAGAAATATCTTTGAAAAATGCCTGTTCATATTCTTAGCCCATTTCTTAACTGGTTTGTTTACTTTACTATTGTTGAGTTTCTTGAACTTCTTGTGTATCCTGAATATTAATCCCTTATCAGATGTATAATTTGCAAATATTTTCTCCTATTCTGTCAGCTGCCTCTTTACTTTGTTGATACTCCTTTGCTGTTCTGGAGCTTCCTAGCATGATGTAATCCCATTTGTTTATTTTTTTACTTTATTTCTTGTATTTTTGAGGCTGTATTAAAGAAGTCTTAACCTATGCCAGTGTCTTGCAGTGTTTCACCAATGTTTTTCTCTAGATTGTTTAAGGTCTTAAGTTTAGATCTCTGATCCATTGTGAGTTGATTTTTGTATAGCATGTAAGGTAGGGTCTTGTTTTATACTTTTGTATGCAGAGATCCAATTTTCCCAACACCACTGTTTCTTTTCCAGGAAGTTATTCAAGTCATTTGTCATATGTAGAATAATTTCTGGGGGCCCTAATCTGTTCTATTGGCCGATATGTCCATTCTTGTGCCAGTACCAAACTATTTTGATTATACTGTTCTGTAATATGTGTTTTTTTTTTTTGACAGGCAGAGTTAGACAGTGTGAGAGAGAGAGAGAGACAGAGAGAAAGGTCTTCCTTCCGTTGGTTCACCTCCCCAATGGCCACTACGGCCGGTGCTGCGCTGGTCCGAAGCCAGGAGCCAGGTGCTTCCTCCTGGTCTCCCATGCGGGTGCAGGGCCCAAGCACTTGGGCCATCCTCCACTGCACTCCCGGGCCACAGCAGAGAGCTGGATTGGAAGAGGAGCAACTGGGACAGAATCTGGCACCCCAACTGGGACTAGAACCCCGGGGTGCCGGTGCCATAGGCAGAGGATTAGCCTAGTGAGCTGCAGCGCCGGCCGTGTAATATGTCTTGAAATCTGTTATTGTGATGCCTCCAGCTTTATTTTAATTGATTAGGATTGCTTTAACTATTCAGGATCTCTTGTGATTTCATACGAATTTAGGATCATTTTTCCAGATATGAAATAACATCTTTGGTATTTTGATTGTATCATATTGAATCTGTAATTTGCTTTGAGTAGTATGGAATATTAATTCGTCCAATCCATGAACATGGAAGATTTTTCCATATTTTTGTGTCCCCTATTTCTTTTTTAAAGGTTTATTTATTTATTTGAAAGTCAGAGTTACACAGAAAGAGAAGGACAGGCAGAGAAAGAGAGGTCTTCCATATGCTGGTTCACTCCCCAGTTAGCCGCAATGGCCGGAGCTGTGCCAATCCAAAGACAGGAGCCAGGAGTTTCTTCCAGGTCTCCCACATGGATGCAGGAGCCCAAGGTCTTGGGCCATCTTCTAATGCTCTCCCAGACCACAGCAGAGAGCTGGATGGGAAGTAGAGCAGCCAGGACTCGAACCGGCGCCCATATTGGATGCTGGCACTGCAGGCAGCGGCTTTACTCGCTACGCCACAGTTCCAGCCCCGTGTCTTCTACTTCTTAATGTTTTGCACTTTTCATTGTAGAAATCTTTTAATCCTTGAGTAAGTTTATTCCAAAGTAATTAATGTTTTTTGTAGCTATAGTGAATGAGATTGATCTTAGACATTCTTTCTCAGCCATGGCATTGTTTGTGTATACAAATACTATTGATTTTTTTTTTAGGTTTTATTTATTTACTTGAGATGTAGAGTTACAGACAGTGAGAGGGAGAGACAGAGAGAAAGACTTCCATCCATTGGTTCATTCCCCAAATGGCTGCAATGGCCAGAACTGTGCCTATCCAAAGCCAGGAGCCAGGTGCTTCTTCCCAGTCTCCCATGTGGGTGCAGGGACCCAAGGTCTTGGGCCATCTTCTACTGCTTTCTCAGGCCACAGCAGAGAGCTCAGTTGGAAGAGGAGCAGCCAGGACTAGAACCAGCACCCATATGGGATGCCGGCACCACAGGCGGAGGATTAACCTACTGCACCACAGCACTGGCCCCTGCTATTGATTTTTGTGTGTTGATTTTATAATCTGAAATTTTACCAAACTCTCTTATCAGTTCTTTGTGGAGTCTTTTGGTTCCCGTATGTATAGGATCATATAATCTGCAAACAGGGATAATTTGACTTCCTCCTTTTCCAGTTGTATACTTTGATTTCTTTTTCATGTCTAATGACTCTAGCTACAATTTCCAGAACAATATTGAATAGTAATCGTGAGAATGGGAATGTTTTTCTGGTTCTGGATCTCAGTGAAAATGCTTCCAGCTTTTCCCAATTCAATATGATGCTGGCTGTGCATTTGTCATATATTGTCTTGGTTGTTTTGAGGTTTGTTCCTTCTGTACCCAATTTGCTTCAATTTTTTTTTTTATCACGAAAGGATGTCGCATTTTTATCAAATGCTTTCTATGCATTTATTGATTTGTATATGTTGAATCATTCCTGCATACAAAGGATAAATCCCATTTGGTCCAAATGAATGATCTTTCTGGTATGTTGTTGTATTTGATTAGCTTATATTTTCTTGAGGATTTTTGCACCTATGTTCATCAGGGATATTGGTCTATAGTTCTCTTTGTTGCATCCTTTTCTGGTTTTGTAATTAAGGTGATGGTGATAATGGCTTTATAGAAAGAGTCTGGGAATATTCACATCCTTTCAATTGTTTTGAATAGTTTAAAAGAATTGGGGTTAGTTCTTTTTTAAATGTTTGGTAGGTTGAGCAGTGAAGCCATCTGTTTCTGGGATTTTCTTTTTTGGGAGTGTCTTTATTATTACTGATTCGATCTCTGTCTTTTTATTGGTCTTTTTAGATTTTCTATGTCTTCATGACACAATTTTGGTAAATTGTATGTGTCCAGAAATCTACCATTTCTTCCTGTGGGGAGGTGGAGGAAGAGAGATAGAAACACTGAGACCTCATTTTTGCCTTTTCCCAGATCTCCTGCCAGGATCACTCATAGGTCAACCTCAACTGGAAGTGGAAGCAGAGGACTAGGAGACCCACTACTGCAGTTGATAAAGATTTTATCCTCCTAGAACAAGAGTAGACTGGAGGGGCAAAGAAAGTTATGCAGTTCAATGTTGAGGAGGAACAGAGTGAGTTCAGTTATGAACAGGTGGCTTAAGTGTTTAGAGGAATATCTGGGGGCTAAACAGCATGTTTATGGAAAGAATGGCGCTGAGGCAAAATGGCCTGCATTTGTGTCTGTGACTCACTTCTTGCTAGATGCATGAACTTGGACTCATTTCTTAACTTCTTTGCATTCCGATTTTCTCATTTGTAAATCGAGGATGGTAATGATACCTACCCTGTAGAGTTGTTGTGGATCATAAATGAGTTAACACATGTAAAATATTTAGAAAGATGAATGATACTAAATAAACATGTACTATTATTAGCTATTATCCACATGGAAATAGCAAACCAGCTGGTGAACATATGAACCTGAAGATCATGGAAGAATGGGATTAAATTCATGTAGTTTTGAGAGAAGTAAAGATACTGAATTCACACAGGGAGAGTCAAAAAAACCCTAGAACAGCTCTATCCAGTTGTAGTAGAATGCAAGCCACATATAAGTTAATATTTTTAAAATAAAAGAAAATCCACAAATAAAACAAAAATTCCTGCAACATTAAAAAATTAGAGTAACTGTTAAAATTAATTTTGATAATATCTTTTATTTGATGCAAAATATCCAAGATGGTAAAAATTTAAACTGTATTTAAGTCTTTGAAATTTGGCCTACTATATTTTCTTTTTAAAAAATACCTGTCTTTTAAAAGTTTATTTGAGAGAAAGAGAGAGAGAGAAATAGGCAAAGAGAGAGTACTCTCATCTGCTGGTTCACTCTTCAAATGCCTGCAATGGCCAGGGCTGGTCCAGGATCAAAGCTAAGAGCCAGAAACTCAATCCAGGTCTCCCCATGGGTGATAAGGACTCAATTACTTCAGGCATAGCCACTGCCTTCCTGCACTGACAGGAGGCTGCAGTCTGGAGCCAGACCAGAAATCAAATTCAGGTACTCCAATGTGGGATATGTTTGTCTTGACCACTTAGCTAAATGCCTGCTCCTGGATTATATTTTCTGTTTACAGCATATCTCAGTTTGCATTATTACATTTCAAATGTACAAAGTCACACATCTGGCCAGTGAATACAATATTGGTATTGCTGATTTAGAGTCAGAAAAGCAAGAAGACCAGAAGAGGTCCCTGAACAATACTACTAGTAACTAAGCTTCTGCAGGCAGGTTGAAAAAATTGCAATGAAAAAGGGAAGGTTGTAAGAATCAGATGTGGGACCCATACTATAGCTTAGCAGGTTAAACCCTTGCCTATATGAGTGCCAGTTTAAGTCCTGACTGCTCTACTTCTGATCCAGCCACCTGCTAAGGCACCTGGGAAAGCAGTGGAAGATGGTCCAAGTACCTGGACTCCTGCCACCCAATTGAGAGACAGAGATGGAGTTCCAGGCTTCTGGATTTGGTGTGGCCCAGCCCTAGCCACTGCAGCCATTTGGGGAGTGAATCATCAGATGGAAGATCTCTACTTCTGTCTCTCCCTCTCTCAGCGTAACTCTACCTTTAAGGTGTATATATATCTCATATATATATATATATATATATATATATATATATAGATAGATGTATATCTAAAGATATATACTAATATATATAAATATATAATATGTATCTCTATATATATTTTGTTAAAATATCTATCTATCTATCTATCTATATATATATCTTAAAAGAAGAGTCAAATGTGAGGTGCCATGGATACCCAGGGCATATAAAAATTTTAATAGAGTTTTAGAACATTTCAGATACAGCAGCCAGTCCAGTATAAACAAGTTAAAATGCTTTATGAATTTGGTAAATAGAAGATTATGGTGACCTGGAAAGGAATTGTTTTTGTAATAAAAATGGTGGTCAAAGCAATGAGTTGGAGAGGTGAGGTCAAAGGAAAAATTTATAATCATGATTACATAGTTTACATTACTACATAGACCTGAGCATGTTTACGGATGAAGGTAAAAGAGTTTATCATGGATAAAGATTTCTAGGAAGCATTTAAAAATGTATGAGTTAGGACTAGCAGGTACCAGGACTTACAGAAGTATCTTCCAGGAAGAACAAACTCACTGACTCACTCTGTATCTGTCTTCCTGAGACTGCTAGTATTGCAACCACAACTTCCTACTGATATCTTGTCTCTAGCCTTATCTCATTCACCTCCTTCACACCTGCACCAGAGAGTTCACATTCCATCACAAATACAATGAATGCCTGAAAGCATTTGAGCACTCAGTAAACATTTATTTAGGCCAAACTTGTACTCTTGCTGTTTACTCTTCAGTTTTCACTTACTTCCTTTTCCTTTTCCCAAACATTTGATTTTCACTCTAAAATCAACGGGATTTTTTTTTTTTAAAGACTTATTTATTTGAAAGGAAGTATGACAGAGAGAGAGAGAGAGAGAGAGAGAGAGAGAGAGAGAGAGATCTTCCATCCATTAGTTCATTCCCCAAATGATTATAACAGCAAGGGCTGGGCCAGGCCAAGGCCAAGGCACTAGAACTTTGAACTCCAACTGGGTCTCTCATATGGGTATCAGGCAACCTGGTCCTTGGACTATCTTCCACTGGTTTCTCAGACACATTAGCAAGGAGCTAGATCAGAAGCTGGGCAGCTAGGGCTGGAACTGGTGCTTCAGTATGGAATTCTGGTGTCCCAGTGGTGGCTTGATCCACTGTGTTATACAATGCCAGTCTCAATACATGGAATTCTACAGATGGAACATTTTTCCATCTCATTTGGCACATGGGGTTTTTTTTATGTAACATTTGATCTATGCCTGTCAACTAGGTTGTATCTTCAGTTCAATTTGCAATATAACGATAAGGATGTTCCCTCTCTTTCTAGAGGAATGGAATGCAGATATGAGACCTATAGTTCTTAAGGCTATATTTTCTCCATGAGGAAATGTAGTTTGAGTGTATAAAGGAAATACAGGGAGGAAAGCAGAGCCATGAGAGTTACAGAAACATGAAGGCAAAACCCAAATTATAAGAAGAAAGTCTGAACCAAGCCATGTCAGGATTTTCTCACTAGAGTTCATATTCATTCATATGAATGAATAAAAAACCTTTATTTTAAAAATCTGATTGAATGGCATTTTCTATTACTTACAAATAAAGATATCTACATCAAACCCTGTGTTGTGCCAAGACTTTTGTTAGAAGCTTTAGTTCATTTCATTTCTCTAAATTTTTCAATGTTTCTCCTTGCCTATATATGTTGTTATTAGAATAATTACATACAAGATAAGATCTAAATTCCTTTCCAAGAAATTTCAAGGTGAATCATGTTCTCCATGAAATGGCCTTTACTATTATCCAGCACCATCCCCTGTAGCATGATGCCTTCTGATATTAATGAATCATTTATAATTCTCCAAATATGCACTGGAAATGTGAAATATGGCCACAAGTTATATGAGACTTCTCCAGTTGTGATGTGATGTGTGTGTCTCTTCTCCTTAAATCTGAGTGGCTCGTGACTACCTTGACCAAGGGATTACAGTGAAAGTCATGCTTAAGTGGCTTCTAAAACTAGATCACAAGAGGTTGTGCAATTTGTTCCAGGCTTCCTTGGAATATTTGTACTCAAGATGGTTTCTTTTGGGGCATTTCTTTTTGAATCCAACCACCATGTTGTGGCAATATCAAGTCATTTGGAAAGACCACTTGTATGTTTTCCTATCCATCACTCCCACTGAGCCCAGCCTTTGAGTCATCCTACCCAACAACAGACAAAGAAACATTCAAAAGTTTGAATCATTAGTAGCCCTTTATAGATTTCTGTAGTTATTCTAGAAGAGGCTGTAGACATGGAGTGGAGTCAAGCCATCGTAGCTCTTCCCTATCTGCATTCTAGCTACACAGATCCATGAGCATAATACAATGGATTTTACTTTTTATACTGCTAAGTTTGGTATCCTTTATTATGTAACCATAGATAATTGGAAAACAATTTGGAATTTTCATTTTGCATCTACATAACAGGAACACCAACCCTTTGCTTCCCAAATTCTCATCTTACCCTACAAGTCTAGAATAGAACTCTGCAGTGTCAGTAAAATCTTCCTTACTGCCTCAGTAACCTTACCTTTCTTTCTTTTATGTTCCCAGAAGTACCAACTTCTAAATCATCTTGAAAGATTTAATTGTTTATTGTCTACTTCTGCATGGGATTATTAGCTCATTCCAGGTAGGAACCATGAGTTTTGGCTTTCTATACTCACTCAAGGTCTGGTTGTAATATCTAGTACATATTAGGTAACCAAGAAGTGTATTAAAATGTTTTGTGCTGGAAGTGCTATATAGTTCAGATATGGTATTGTCAACAGCTATGACGGACCTGAGAAGTTGTTTTAGAGGCAAGAGACCATACTGTCAAGAACTGTGAAGAGTCTAAGATTTTACTGGACTGATAAACTTATGAGTTAGCCTGTCATAATTTCATGGATATAGAAAGAAACAAGAGATTCCATAAACAAAGACAAAAGAATTTATTAATAGTGACAATATTGGTAGCCAGAGTATCAGTTTTCCTGGCCATCCCAGAAGTCCCAGTTGCTAAAAGGTGATGCATGAACATGAAGTAGGTTGTCTTTTAAGAGGAATCCTGAGTCTACGTAATCTGAGTCTTATACAATGGTTAGTAAAGATGCTGGTCTTCAATATTAGAGAGGAGATTGTTTTTGTTATACTGAACAACACACAGAGCTGTCCTTGGGTCTGGAGGAAAACAGTAGATCTATCTTACAAGACAGCCTTAGGAAGGTAGCCTGAAGGGGCAGAGTTGTGGCGCAGAAGGTAAAACCATACTCTGTAACACCGGCATCCCATACAGGAGCAGGTTCATGTCCTGGATGCTCTACTCCCGATCCAGCTCCCTATAATGGCCTGAGATAGCAGTAGAAGATAGCTCAAGTGTTTGGGCTGCAGCCACCCACATGGGAGACCCAGATGATGCTCCTGGTTCCTGACTCGGCCTGGCCTTGCCCTGGCTGTTGCAGCCATCTGGGGAGTAAACCAGCAGATAAACAGATGGAAGATTCTCTCTATCTCTCCCTCTCCCTCTCTCTCTCCCTCTCCCTCTCCCTCTCTTTCTCTGTATATCTGATGTTCAAATAAATAAATAAATCTTTTTTTTTTGACAGGCAGAGTGGACAGTGAGAGAGAGAGAGAGAGAGAAAGGTCTTCCTTTTTGACGTTGGTTCACCCCGCAATGGCCACTTCGGCTGGCGCTGCGCTGATCCGAAGCCAGGAGCCAGGTGCTTCCTCCTGGTCTCCCATGCGGGTGCAGGTCCCAAGCACTTGGGCCATCCTCCACGGCACTCCCGGGCCACAGCAGAGAGCTGGACTGGAAGAGGAGCAACCGGAACAGAACCAGCACCCCAACCAGTACAAGAACCTGGGGTGCTGACGCCACAGGCGGAGGATTAGCCTGTTAAGCCATGGCGCCGGCCTAAATAAATCTTTTTTATAAAGGAAAGAAAGGTAGCCTGGAAGAAAAGGAGTCATTCTGCTGGCAATACAAGCAGAAATGTTAAGAGACCCATAGAGATTTATCTAACAAAAACACAAAGGAGAGAGTGATTACATTAGTGACTTTTCAGATTATGAACATATTCAGAGATTTTCACTTAAACTGAGCCTTGAAATACCCATGTAGACATTCACTAGGTAGGTAGTACTAGTGGGACATTTCATGGAACTGGAGCAAAAAGAAAATGCATAAAGGAATGGTGATTTCTGGACACTTAAGGTGGTTTGGCATGGATAGAGTACGGGGGAAGCAGGAATCTAACGTGAGATAGTCGAAGAGGTAGGCCAGATGTAACTCACAGGAGGTCTTCTATATCATGCTGAGGCATGTACATTTTATCCTATAGACCACGGGGAGTCATTGTAGGTTTTCAAACCACTGAGGCATGTTTTATTTGCACTTTGGAAAGATCTTTTTGGATGAGAAAGAAAAAGCATTCCACACAGAAAGACCAGCATGGATAGAATGGAGGCATCAAAGTGCTCAATAAATTGAGGCTATGAGGATGATGGTCCATGCACCACTCATTAAAGTGAATATTTATTAAGAGTGACTTAACAGCTTTCAATCAGTCACCAGGTGCCAACTGTGAAGCTGGGGCATAACCTGGGGAAGTTTAGGGCTATGCCATGTTAAATTAGGCTATGCTAATTTATGTCTGAATAATACATAGTGAAAGAAGAGACCTGAGTTGGCAATTAGGTTTCATCTTAACTGGCAACTTTGATTGATTGTGATGGGCCATCTGGAACATGGTGTTAACAAAGGTTCTCAGCCCAATTCCAGGCTCAGGGGAAAAGAGGAAAATAACAGTTTAGTTTTGTTTGCTATGGGCAAAGAATGGTGACTGTCAATACATTTGCTGGCAATAATTAAGGAATAAGGTTTGGTCAAAGCTGATTATTCACAAAGAGAAACCAAATCAGGGATAGGATCTGTGGCAGGAATAGATAGCTATGGGACGGTTATAAAGGTAAGTGACATGGGCGGGAGGTCACAAGCAAGATGGAAACAGTCATGATTAGGGTTGCAAAGCCAAGGTAGCTATTTAAAATAAGTGATAAGTGAGGAAACAGGTTGAGGAGAGATGCTATCAAGTTATGTTAAATGAGTGAGTTGTCAATGATACACATTTTTTAAAAGATGAAGTAATTCAGGATATCTTGCCCCAGGCCCAACAATTTGGTCCTCATACTTGATAGTAAGTGAGATGAAAGTGACATGAGAAAGATGTCATGGTCAGCACCCAAAGAAGGGTAGTGAGTCTTCTTTAACTCAGTGTTTTCCAATTTTTCTAGAGTAAGCACTACTGCATTATACTTTTGTTGTGTTGTATTATTTGACAATTGTCAATCCTGTTATGAGGAACAAAAATGACATGGATAAAAATCATGTGGTGTGTTATGTATTGATACTGGATAAGCAAATGACTTTTTTTTAAAGATTTATTTTATTTATTTGAAAGATGGAGTTGCAAAGAGGGAGGGAGGGAGGGAGGGAGGGAGAGAGAGAGAGAGAGAGAGAGAGAGAAAGAGAGAAAGAGGTCCTTCATCTGCTGGTTCACTCCCAGATGGCCGCAACGGCTGGAGCTGTGCCAATCCGAAACCAGAAGCCTGGAGCTTCTTCAGGGTCTCCCACATGGGTGCAGGTGCCCAAGGAATTGGGCCATCCTCCACTGCTTTCCCTGGCCATAGCAGAGAGCTAGATTGGAAGTGGAGCAGCTGGGACTAGAACCGGTGCCCATATGGGATGCCGGCACTTCAGGCCAGGGCTTTAACCTAGGAAACTATAAATACTCCACTCTAAAAATGTTAGAACTAATAAATGATTTCAGTAAAGTTTTAGAATAGAAAATCAGCACACAAAAATCAGTAGTATTTCCATACACTGAAAATAAACTATCTGAAAAAGATATCAAGAAAAGAATTCCATTTATGATAGCCACAGAAGATATTGAGGAATAAATTTAACCAAGAAGGTAAAAGATTTCTAATTGGAAACTACAAAAAATCGATTAAGGAAGTTGAAGGAGACACAAATAAATGGAAAGAATATCATGCCCATGACCTGGAAGAATTTCAACTGTTAAAATGTACATAATACCCAAAGTGATCTATAGATTCAGTGCAATCTCTATCAAAATTCTAATGATACTTTTTTACAGAAATAATCAATCCTAAATTAATACAGAATCACAAAATAACCTGAATTTCCAAAGAATTCTTGAGCAAAAGAACAAAAAGCTGGAGGCATTACACTATCTGATTTCAAAATATACTACAAAGCTATAATGGTCAAAACAGCATTATACTGGCGTAAAAACAGACACATAGAAAGATGGAACAGTATATAGAGCCGAGAAATAAATCTATATATCTATGGTCAATTTAGTTTAGACAAAGTTGCCATGAGCACAATTGAGAAATGGCAGTCTCTTCAATAAAGTGTGATGGAAAACTTGATAGTCACATGCAAAAGAATGGAATTAAACCTTTATCTCACAAACAAGATTCAACTCAAGTTGCATTAAATACTTAGATGTGAGATTTGAAACTGTAAAACTCCTCTAAGAAAAAATAGCAGAAAAACTTTGTGACATTGTTCTGGGTGATTTTTGTGAATATGACTTCAAAAATCTCAGGCAACAAAAGCAGAAATAGACAAATGGGATTTCATTCTGAACAGCGAAGGAAACGACAGAGTCAAGAGACAACCTACAGAATGGGAGAAAATATTTGTAAATCATACTTCTGATAAGGAGTTGATATCTGAAATATATAAGGAATTCAAATTCAAACAACTTAGTAGCAAGAAAACAATCTAATTATAAAAGAAAGCATCCAGTTAGAAATTTCTCAAAAGAACATATTCAAATGTCCAGGAAGCAGTTTCAAAATGCTCAACCTCATTAATCATCAGAGAAATACAAATTAAAATCACAATGAGATATCCCCTCATACCTGTTAAGATGGCTATTATAAAAAGATGGAAAATAAATGTTGGTGTGGAAGTGGAGAAAAGGAAGCCCTTGAGAAACTGTTGGTGAGTGTGTCAATTAGTATAGCTGCTCATTACAAAAAACAACATAGAAGTTCCTCAAAAAAAAAAAAAATTCCATATTGTTCAGCAATTTCACTACTGGGTATATGGCCAAATTAAATAAAATTGGCATGTCAAAGACATAGCTGCACTCCTATGTTCACTACAGTAGGTTTCACAATTACCAAATCATGGAATTTACCTAGGTGCCCATCAATGGTTGCACAGTTAAAGAAAATGTGTTATATGTACATGACAGAATATACTATTCAGCCTTAAAAATAAGGAAATCATGTCCTTTGCGACACCACGGATGAACTTGGAAGACATTATTTTAGGTGAAGTGAACCCATCACAGAAAGATAAATTTTTTAGAACTTTACCTATAAGTGGAATCTAAAAATGTTGAAATCCTAGAAGCAAAGAGTGGAATGGTGGTTACAAGGAGTTGGATGATGGAAAGTTGTTCAGATGTTGGTCAAAGGACACAAAATTTCAATTACATGGGAGAAACGAGTTCAAGAGATCTAGTTTATAACATTACGACTATTCAAGTGATTAATAAGAATGGAGTGTATTCTTGAAAATCATTATAAGTAGATTTCAAATTTTCTCATCACACAAAAATAACTATAGAAAATAATATGTATATTAATCAACTTGATGCAGCCATTCTACAATGTATACACAAGAAGTTACTTCTAAAAGTTTGAGAAAAAAGTTTTCTGAAAAAATAAAAACAGTAAATTTGTAAAGGTTTTATTGAAAAAAAATCACACCAAAATATCAAACTGGTTGCCAAAAACAAAAAGTTCATGAAAAATGAAATCAAAAGATGTTTAAAGGGAGGGAATTTGGCATATTGGTTAAGCTGCAGGTTAAAATGCACGTATCATATTTAAGAGTATCCAGGTTTGAGTCTTGGTACCAGTTTCCAATTCCAGTTTCCTGCTAATGCAGACCCAGGGAGGCAGCAGTGATGACATAAATATTTGGGTACCTTCCTTCTTCACATGGGAAATCTGGATGTAGTTCCCAGTTCCTGGCTTTGGCCTGGCCCAGTCACAGCTGCTGTAGGCTTCTGGGAAATGAACCCATAGATGGGTACTCTGTCTGTCTCTATCTCTGTATCAAAATATATATATATATTTTTTTGTTGTTGTTGTTGCAAGAAACTTTTTTGAAATCCATACATATGAGGACTCTTCAAAAAGATCATGTGGATACATACTATGTAAGAATAGTTAAAAAATTTGGAGGCCAAACTAAACTGATCTTTTGATTTCATTTTTTCATGAAATTTTTGAAGTACCTTGTGTTTCAAAACATCATGGCATATATGGTAACTATTTTCCAATTTTATTTGGCAATTTACAAGAATTATTAATAAAAAGCTTTAAATGTGTCATTCCATTATTTCTTGGTTTCCATAGTATCTGATTAGAATTATGCTATACTGTAATTCTTATATAATTTTTTCTCCTCTGCTGCCTTCAAGATTTTCTCTTTGGTTTTCAGCAGTTTGAATATGATGTGATACATGCAGGGTGTGCAGTTGTGTTATAGTTGTCTGATTTGATCTACCCTGAGCTTCTTGGATCTGATGTTTTGTGTCTTTCATTAATTTTGGAGAATTCTTTTTTTTTTTTTTTGGACAGGCAGAGTGGACAGTGAGAGAGAGACAGTTAGAAAGGTCTTCCTTTGCCGTTGGTTCACCCTCCAATGGCCGCCGCGGCCAGCGTGCTGCGACCGGCGCACCGTGCTGTTCCGATGGCAGGAGCCAGGTGCTTATCCTGGTCTCCCATGGGGTGCAGGGCCCAAGCACTTGGGCCATCCTCCACTGCACTCCCTGGCCACAGCAGAGAGCTGGCCTGGAAGAGGGGCAACCGGGACAGGATCGGTGCCCCGACCGGGACTAGAACCCGGTGTGCCGGTGCTACAAGGCGGAGGATTAGCCTGTTGAGCCACGGCACCGGCCTAATTTTGGAGAATTCTAAATCATTATATCTTGAAATATTATCATTCCCATAGAATCAAAAAGGAGAGAACAATCCAATATGGGAAGCCCAATACACAGTAGACTCATAGAATGGCAGATGTCCTAAATAGCACTCTGGCCTCAGAATCAGCCATTAAGGCATTCAGATCCAGCTAAAAAGCCCATAAGAGTATTTCAGGCATGGAAGCCAAGACACTGTGGCAAAAAAAAAAAAATGACCTAAATGAAAGCTCTCTGTGAGTGAGATCCCAGTGGAAAGAACAGGCCATCAAAGAAGGAGGTACCTTTCTCTGAAGGGAGGAGAGAACTTTCACTTTGACTATGCCCTTGTCTAAATAAGATCAGAGTTGGCAAACTCAAGAGGCTTCCATATCCTTGGCAACTCATGAGAAGAGCCTCAGGTGATTACTAATGCCATAAATAAGAGTGTCAATTGTTAAATCAACAACAGGAGTCACTGTGCACTTACTCCCCATGTAGGATCTTTGTCCTTAATGTGTTGTACTATGCAAATTAATGGTATAACTAGTATTCAAACAGTACTTTATACTTTGTGTTTCTGTGTGGGTGCAAACTGTTGAAATCTTTACTTAGTATATACTGAATTGATCTTCTGTATATAAAGATAATTGAAAGTTAAAAAAAAGAAATATTATCATTCCCAATTCTCTCTTGTCCTACTGGGATTCCCATTCAAATTATATCACATGAGTTTTGAATAGTGTATACTATTTCATTCTTTTTTCCTCTTTATATTTTCAATGCACATACTTCCTATTTGCTCTCTCTTCAACTTCATGCATTCTTTTCCTTGGCTAGGTTGAGTTTACCAATGAGACCGCTAAAGTCATTCTTCGTGTCTGATACTGTGATTTTCATTTTCAGCATTTCATGTGACTGTTTCTTAGTTTCCACTGCCATGCTGAGTTTCCCAATCTGTTTATGTATCTCATCTATCTTTTCCACTAAATTTTAAACATATTAATTGCAGTTATTTTAAACTCCTTGTGTTACAGTTCTGACATTTGGGTCATATCTGTGTGTATTGGTTGCTTTCTTAATAGAGTATTGTTTTTGGCTTTTCCCTTGTGGAACATTTTGACTAAAAGCTGTACATCTTGTGTAGTACAGTAGTAATCATGCCTGAAAGTGGGTATGTCTCTTCTTTAGTTAGCCTTTCAGTGTGGAGTCTTGAGGCAATTCATCAAAAGTTGAGTTGGGTTTGTGTTTTATTGTTGCTATGTACATCTTCAGCACAGATTTCAAATTCAAGCTTATCTCATGTTTCAGGTGGGCTTGGCTCGCCAGCCAATTTTTCTTCATGTGTGTGCCACCCTGAGCATTCAGTCTTCCCTTTGTAGCTTTGCCACTGAGAGGGAGCCATCTGCATGTGTCTATCCTCTGCTCAGCTGTGGACTGCTGTTAATTATTACTCAGAATGGGGATGGGGTTCAGGCTCTCTGGGTCCATCTCGGTGTTAAGGGCTATGTTCCTGGTTCATAGAGTTTGGGCCTCTCAGTGGTAGGAGACCAGAATATTTTCCTGAACATCTCTGAACATAAGTTTTGTTGTTGCTGCTGTGTTTTTTTTCCCTCCAGTTACAAGGATTCCTAAATACTGATAGGGTTTGTTAGGCTTCCCTTAGTGGCTTACTGGTTTTATTTCTCAGGGGAGAAGGGGGTAGGTTGAACCTAGTTGTTTACAGCCCACAAGCCTGTACTTCCTGGCTTCTCTGCCTTCAATGCCTTTAAAACAAACAAACAAACAAACAAACAAAAACTTATTTGTTTATTTGAGAGAGAGAGCGAGCACTTCCTTCCAAAGGTTTACTCCTCAAATGCCCACAACTGCTGGGGCTGAGCAGGGGCTGAAGCTAGGAACCATGAATGCTATCCAGGTCTACCATATGGGTGGCAGAAACCGAAATCTTTTTTTTTTTTTTATAATTTTATTTATTTATTTAGACAAGCAGAGTGGATAGTGAGAGAGAGAGAGAGACAGAGAGAAAGGTCTTCCTTTTTGCCGTTGGTTCACCCTCCAATGGCCGAAGCGGCCAGCGCATCTCACTGATCCAAAGGCAGGAGCGAGGTGCTTCTCCTGGTCTCTCATGCGGGTGCAGGGCCCAAAGACTTGGGCCATCCTCCACTGCCTTCCCAGCCCATAGCAGAGAGCTGGCCTGGAAGAGGGGCAACCGGGACAGAATCCGGCGCCCTGACCAGGACTAGAACCCAGTGTGCCGGCGCCGCAAGGCAAAGGTTTAGCCTGTTAAGCCACGGCGCCGGCCTAGAAACCGAAATCTTAAGCCTTCTACTTCCAGTCTTCCTTGTGAATACTGAGTGAGATCCTTGCAGAAAAGCCCTCAAGTGTGTACAAATTCTCCTATGTCTGTCTATCCTAGGGATTTTATGCTTTTATGCTATCTCACATCCATCCTTCAGCAGTCAAGTAAACATTTTTAGCAAGAGTGAAGTTTTTTAACCAGTTTGTATGGCATTCTGTATCTGCCCAAGGTGAATAAGGGCTGTGAGCCACCTCTCCCTCAGGTGTTTATCTTCAGTAGAGTCTTGGTTACTGGCTTGTCATTCAATCTCAGCTCTCTAAAGCATTCACGAAGTTATTCTGGGAGTAGACTTTTGGCCTGTTGAATCAGAGGCCACTTGGGACACCTGCATCCTGAATCAAAGAGCCAGATTTCCAGTCCTAGCTCAGCTCCTGATTCCAGCTTCCTGCTTATGCTTACCCTGGAAGGCAGCAGATAGTATCTTGGGTTGTTGAGTCCCTGCCATCCCTGTGGGAAAACAGGATCGAGTCACCAGCTCCCACCATTGTCCTGGCGTAGCACTGGTTCTTATGAGTAAGCTGGCAGATGGGAGCTCTCTCTCTGTTTCTCAAATAAATTTCAAAAAACACATTTTAAGAAAAGTCACTTTGTAGAGGAATACATTTTTTTCCTGTTATAAAGTTGGAAACAGTATTCTTTTTGGCTTTCTTGTCCCTAAGCAGAAGCTTGCACCTTATTAACCAGTCCCAGATTTCTCCTTGCTTCTCATTATATATTTAAGTTGATTTGATAATTAAATTTATTTAATTTGATATGTGAGCTTCTCTGTTCTCTAACATCCATGAGACTTTGCCCAGTGAAACTGCTTCTAGGCCACCACTGCACCAGTGTTATTCCCCACACCGCCATGATTTACTTGGGGTAGATGGGGCTCCTCCTGATGAAATTGTTTCCCAAGAGCCTGTGTTGTACACTTGGCATTTTACTCATGAGTTTACAGATGCACTGAAGAGCAACAACACTTTCTCCCAAAAACTATTGGTTATTAAGACAAATGGTAACACACACACAGACATATACACACACATTCAAACATGCACTAACAAATAACATTTTTTTCAGTTGTGATAAGTCATAACTCTGTTCCTTGTTTTCTGGCCCAAATTTTGTGAAATTAGAGAGCTATAAAGAATCTCAAGATGATTTTCACTCAAGTGTCTTCTTTCATGGTGAAGAAATTGGGATCCAGTTTGTGGAGTGACATTCTAAGGTCACAGTACAGCTAGATCTCGGAACTCTCTCCACTCCTTGAGCCCCAGGATTTGAGGATTTAGAAAAGATTTCTAAAACTAAGAATTCAACTCTAGTGGGAAAATGGCAAATATATACGGTTTGTCCTTTCCTGAGTATGACTTAACTTTCATTTGGCTACAAGTTAACAATAGAACTTGACCAACTCTGTCTTCAGTGTGTATTACCTCAGAAAACTAGACATGGAGAGTGGACAAATGCCCAACAATTTCCTGTTGTTTGTCTCACTGAACCCTGCCAACCTCTTATGCCAGATGCTTAGGCTTGGGTTATGGCTGCTGGGGCAAGTTCGCAATTGCAGCTCATGTTGCTATGTCCTCGTACAACCTTGTTTAAATCAGGTCTCTTTGTCTTTCCCTTTCTATGCAGAAGATATAAATGCTCCTATCAGGAACCTCCAAATAAAGCTTTTTCTTACATCTCAAAGACTGAAACAAGTTCACGTGGCCACCAATAAACCAATCATCAGCAAAAGATGTGCAGTTATTACTCTTGCTGAATATAAACTCTTTCGTGACCAATTATGGTCTAGTCCTTGGGGCTAGAAGAGCCTATTTCCCCCATCCATGCTGGTTTCTTGAGGTTCTATCCTGTCAACAGCCTCTGACTCAATGAGATTCAATAAATTGTGTTTTGCTGCATTAGAAATAACTATATATGGGGAGGTTTTATCCTAGCAGTTAGGATGCCCGCATCCCATATTGGAGTTCCTGGGTTAGATACCAGCCTCTGACTCCTGACTCCATTTCCCTACTAAGCCAGACTCTGGGAAAACAGCAGGGGTCACTCAGCTAATTGGGTTGCTGCCACATCTGAGACCTGGATTGAGTTTCTGACTCCTGGCTTTGGCCCAAAGCAACCCTGGCTGCTGAGGACATTTTAGGAGTGAGCCAGCAGGTAGGAGCTATCTCTCGCTCTCCCTCTCATTCTGCTTCTGAAATAAATGAATAAAACATTTTATAAAAGTTTAGAAACACCCCCATAATGAAATAAAGAAGAAATAATCAGATTTGGAAAAAAATAATTCTTCCATAAAATTTATGAAATATTTATTACTATTCAGTTAGAGTGCTCTTTTACTCTAGCACAGGCCCAGAAATTATACTTGACTTCTTGACATGGAATACCAGGAAGAGAAACAAACCTCAAGTAATAGTTAAATTAAGATTTACATTTTATGATGTCATTATCTCATCTAACTTGCTTATCAAGCCTTAAGATGCAGCCTGAGAAAACTAAGAAAAAGCTAAATCTAAGATGAAAGGCTTGTTTCTATATTTATATCACGAGATCTTCATTCCTCAGATAGTAACTTAATAAATGCTGCTAAGGAAGATTTTCATTTACTCTATATGTTTTTCCTCTCATAACATTAAGACATGAGTAGAATTATTAAGTCACAGATGGAGAGGAAAGGGAATAATGATGCCACAGGAAAAGATACAGAAATAGTGAAGGAATTTCTCTGTTTTCTTACTCCCCCTTTCATATTGAGCTGTCACTTTCCATGGCTTCAAACATAGGTTATATTGTTTCATTTTTACCCTTCTCTATTTACTCCTTTGACCTTATGCATGTTTCCCCAAAGTAGGGTATCCATTGTATACATTTCTATGAGCACTTGATTCATTTATCCTTCATGATCACTTTTAATACTGGCTGACAGATACAATTATTTAACTTCATCTCCATTATTAAGTTGATTTCTGAAGGAGAGACTTACTTTCCTCATATTTTATCCTCAGTGTCTAAAACAGTCATTAAGAAATTTTGTGGAATAAAGGGAAGTTCAGCAAGTGTGTGCAAAGTGACCTGTAAAACACACCTGCCATGCAAGGTGTTACGAGAATCAAATGCATGAGACTGTGTATGTTGCAGGGTACTGTCAGCAGCATTGTGCTTCCCAGATGTCGGTTATTATTACCTAGTTGCTGTGGTGGAAGGCCTGAGCTAGTAAGATGACGTTCATATCAATAATTCTGACAAAGCGTGTATAGTAGGAATCACTGACATGGCTTGGACACACTTGCATAGCATCATGGCTGGCACTCAGTGCTTATGGCTACAGCTCCCTGATATGTGTAATCATTCTTTCTTACACCACACCTCATCTCTGAGCCTCCTTCTTGGCTCTGATCTTCAGATGCTGTCCAGATCTCATCAACCGTCTCCTCCTCTCCTCCCTCTGGGTACTGAAGCCTGTTTTTGTCTTTCCAGATGCTGCCCAGGGCCTGCTCTAGGCAGGACCAACCACCTGGAACATGGTCTCCAGCAATTACTTCTCCTTGGGTACTTCATCAGCTCTATTCTGATCATTGAACCTGAAACAGTATTCATATAAATAAAGATTCATCTAAGACTACTTTTTTGGTGGGGATTAACAGGCTGATCCTTAAATTTATATGGAACTTGTATTCACAGGGAATTTTACAATTCATATGGGCCCAGAGTAGCTAAAACAATTTTGAAAGCAAAAAAATGAAGTGGGAGAACTCACACATCTCAACAACCAAACTTACAGCAAAACCATAGTGATTAGGACAGTGTGGTGCTGACATGGCCAAAGGATAGACATAGAGACAGATGCTAAAGAACTGAGAGTCCACAAAGATCCCTTACATTTACAGTGACGTGGTCTTTGGTGAGAGTACCAGACAATTGTAAAAGATTGTAAAAGATTACTTCTGCGACAAATTGTACCAGAAGAACTGGATATCCACATATGGAAGAATGAAGTTAGACCCCCTACCTTACACATATATAAAATTAATTTTAAAATGGATTGAAGACATATATGTATGAACTCAAATTATAAAACTCATGGAAGAAAACATGAATTTATATCTGTGATCCTAAATTTAAGCAATGGTTTCTTATATAAGGCACCGTAAGCATAAGTGACAAAATTTTTAAAAATAGAAAAATTGGACCTCAATGGATGTTGTCAGAAACAAGGGAAGAAATGAAACCCAAAATGGGAGAGAAATATTCATAAATCATACACTTGACAAAGGACTTGTATCTAGAATATAATGATAAATCTTAATAATTCAACATTTAAAACACAAACAACCCTGTTACAAAATAAGCAAAGGATTTGAATAGATATCTGTTCAAACAAAGTATACAAATTGCCAATCAGTACATGAAATGATATTCAATGTCATTCTTCATTAGAGAAATGCAAATCAAAATACAATGAGAGACAATTTCACATCCACTAAAATGACTATAATAATTAAAAAAGAAAGGTACTGGTGAGCAGCTGGCTTTGTGGCATAGCTGGTAAAACCACGACATGTAAAGCTGGCATCCCATATGGGCACCAATTCGTGTCTCAGCTACTCCACTTTTGAACCTGCTCCCTGCTAATGGCCTGGGGAAAGCAGAGGAGGATGGTCCAAGTGTTTGGGTCTCTGCCACCCATATTGGAGACCCAGATTAAGCCCCTGGGTCCTGGCTTCAGCCTGGACCAGCACTGGCCATTGTGGCCATTTGGGAGTAAACCAGCAGATGGAAGATCTCTCTCTCTCTCTTTCTCTCTCTCTAAATGTATAATTTTTTCCTCGTAATTTGACTTTCAAAACAAATAAATAGATTGTTAAAAACATACTGGTGAGGGAGTGAAGAAATTAGGACACTCACAAGCTGCCAGTAGGTTTGTAAAATAGTGAATCCACTTTGGAAAACACTTTGACAGTTCCTCAAAATGTAAAAGAGATTTACCATAAGATATAACCATTGAACCCCTAGGCATATAACCAAGAAAACTAAAAACTAATTTTATACAAAAACTTGCACATAACTTTCATGGCAGCGTTATTCGTAACAGTCCCAGCAAGCAAACAACAAAAGGGTCTATCAACTAATGAATGAATAAACAAAATGTCATAAGTTCATAAAATGGACTGTTATTCAGAAATAAAAAGGAATGAAGTGCTGGCACATGCTATATACTATGGATGAACCTTGAAAATTAAACAGTCACAGAACTTCATATATTGTATAATCCCATATATATGAATTGTCAAAATATAAAGAGACACAAACCAGATTTATTTGGGCCAATGACTAGGGGAAGTAAGAAATATCGTGTGATTGCTATTGGATATGAGGGTTTTTTTTTGGGGGGGTGGCTAATGAAAATATTCTGGAATTAGATATTGGTAGTGTTTAGACAATTCTATAAATTTACTAAAACCCTCACTTAGGTATACAATTAAAATGGCTGAGTTTTATGGCATGTGAATTATATGTCAATAAAGCTGTTAGTAAAAAGAAAACAATTACACCAAGACTTCTTTTTACTCCTTGGGGCAGTAGAAATTTTGCTTCTGCGAGAGTAGCTCTGAAAGGGTATTTGATCACTAAAAGAACTTTGTCTCATTCTCTTCTTTCTCCACTGCCCCAAGCTTGGATCTGAGGTTCCTATACACTTAAATGGGAAGCCTTGGCTAGAACACATTAACAAAATTGTATCTGGTCAGTCAACAATAGTATTTTCACCTTGTGAACGAAATGTGAACTAAGAATCTGCAGCCTATGTCATTCCATGTGTAAGCATTTTGATATATTGATGACATTTGGGAAATTTCTTTCTTTAAATAATCAAGATCATTAGGTCAGATATCTGTAGTAATTAGGAGTTTGGCGTGGACTGGTCTTTGCATAGAGACATACCCTATTTTTAAAACGCTGATTTTGATCACATCATTCCCCTAAAAAAAGCTTCTTTCAAGAAACATCATATTAAATGGTGAAACTTACCTCTGTATGAAAGTCTTTCTTCAAGTTGATTTTTTAAAATGAAATCTTAAATTCTTCTCTTTCCCCAAGCTATGGCCCCACAAGGAGACTTGGGGGCAAAGTATAATTATGTGGAATTCATTCTTGACATGTTCCTGAAGCCTCTATCCCACTATGTAGCAACCTTTATTGCAACAACAGAGAATATAATCTCACAATTTTTCTACTGAACAAATGCAATTTGAGTCTAAAATGAATGATACTGCACATCATCAGGTATATGTGAGAAGGCCGTAACCTAAACAGTGAACCTGTTTATAACATCCGCTAGACTCCTAATTTCTGGTTTGGTCTTCTGAGGCCTGTTGCTAAATCCCCTTCTACATTAAAAACACTAACTGCACTCTCCACTTACCTGACAGACTGCAAAACAGTGTAGAATAAAAATTCTACTTGGATATCATGTCTTCACTGTACATACAGCAGCCCCATACAATGATGGTCAGTAATGATGGAAATATGGCACGAAATACAATCCCCTCCATGTGAATTGAATTAATTGATTTACTAGGTGCAAAATAGTCAGGTGGATTTAAGCTAATTAAGAATTTGATTGCTAATTGCCAACAAGGGGGGATTAAAAAACCAAGTAAGTTAAATAAGGAATACACTCATAGTGCAGGCAAACTGCAGGCTCTCTCCTCCAGCCAGGAAAGCATCAATAGGAACACAGAGACAGTAAACAAGAATCTGAGGGGTAGTGCAACAGCCAATTATTTCTGGGGATCTGTAACTGGTTTTGGTAACATCTCTTCTTAGCAGGCACCCATAAGAAAACCAGGCAAGAGACAAAAAAAAAAAAGTGTTCAGAAATCTCAAAAAAAGATAGTCATATGGGGACAGATGTTTGGCCTAGGGGTTAAGATGCCTGGATCTCACAAGAATGCCTGGGTTCAACTCTGCTCCACCTCCTGATTCTAGCTTCCTGATGATGTAGTCTCCCAGAGGCAGCAATAATGACTCAGGTAGTTGGCTTTCCTGCCACTCATGTGGGACATCTCAGTTGAGTTCCCAACTCCTGGATTTTGACCATGGTTGAATTCTGCGGGGAGTGAGCCAGCAGGTGGGAGTGCTTTCTTTGTATCTCTCTCTCTGCGTATGTGTGTGTATATGTGTATCTCTCAAATAAATAAATAAATAAGCAAACAAACATATGATCTGTGAAATGAGAATAGATCAGGATGGGGGCAGGCATCTGTTGCAGCAGTTGAGATGCCTGTTGGGACACACACATCTCATAATGGAGTGCTTGGGTTCAAGTCACAGCCCTGATCCCAATTCCAGCTTCCTGCAAATGCACACCCTATGAGGCAGAAGCTGATGGCTCAAGTAGTTGGATCCCTGCAATCCACATGAGAGGCCTGAATTGCGTTCCAGGCTCAGTCTCATTGTGTCTGTCTGTCTCTCTCCCTCTCCCTCCCTCTGCCTTTTAAATAAATGAAAATAAAGAAATTAAAAGTTAACCAATCAAGAAAACTAGGATGACCTGCTCCATTAAAAATGCTATGGGATAATATAAAGTTCTGTTATCAACACTGCTATATTTATCTACTTATCCATAAGTATATGTTTATCTAGCCATACATCTACCTAACCATAACCATTCAATTTGTTACTTTTTTTTTGGTAACTAAGTAAATATTGCTGTATTAAGCATGTGGGTATATCAATTTGCTTCCTTCTATGATTCTAGCTTGGCCATTTGTACATTTGCTGTCAAATATCTGTTTAGATGCTTTTCTCATTTTTTTTGACAGGCAGAGTTAGACAGTGAGAGAGACAGAGAGGAAGGTCTTCCTTCCGTTGGTTCACCCTCCAAATGGCCAATACGGCCGGCATGCTATGGCTGGCACTGTACCGATCTGAAGCCAGGAGCCAGGTGCTTCCTCCTTGTCTGCCATGTGGGTGCAGGGCCCAAGCACATTCATTATTTTGCTTATGTGTATATAGTTGTCACCGTACCATTTGTTGAAAAGACTCTTTTGTATTGAATTGTCTTAACACCCTTGTCCAAAATCAGTGGCCATAAATATGTGGGTTTATTTCTAGGTTATCAATGTTCTGTTGACTTACATTTTTATCCTTGTACCATTATGAAATTGTCTTCATTATTATTTCATTGTAGCACATTTTTTTTTTTTGACAGGCAGAGTGGACAGTGAGAGAGAGAGAGACAGAGAGAAAGGTCTTCCTTTGCCGTTGGTTCACCCTCCAATGGCCGCTGCAGCCGGCGCACCGTACTGATCCGATGGCAGGAGCCAGGTGCTTATCCTGGTCTCCCATGGGGTGCAGGGCCCAAGGATTTGGGCCATCCTCCACTGCACTCCCGGGCCACAGCAGAGAGCTGGCCTGGAAGAGGGGCAACCAGGACAGAATCCGGTGCCCCGACCGGGACTAGAACCCGGTGTGCCGGCGCCGCAAGGCGGATGATTAGCCTATTGAGCCGCGGCGCCGGCCATTGTAGCACATTTTAAGATCAAAAAGTGTGATTTGTTCTTTCTCAAGATTGTTTTATCTGTTATGGGTTTCTTGCATTTCCTAATGAATTTCAGGATCAGTTTGTCAGTGTCTACAAAAAAGCCATCGAGTATTCTGGTTGACATTGTTTTGAATCTGGATATCACTTTGACGGAATATTCCCATTTTAATAAAATTGCATGGGAGACCAGAAAGAAGCACCTGGCTCCTGGCTTCCGATTGGTGCAGCGCCGGTGGTTGTGGCCATTTGGGGAGTGATCCAATGGAAGGAAGACCTTTCTCTCTGTCTCTCTCTCATTGTTTATAACTCTACCTGTCAAATAAAAAAATATTGTCTTCTAATTCATGAACATACACTTTTTTTTTGTTCTTGATTAGGTCACCCTTAATTTATTCCAACACTATTTTGCCATTTTCAGAGTATAAGGATTACAATACTTTGGTTAAATTTATTTCTAAATATGTGTCTAAATTTTTATTCTTTTTGATGCTAATGAAAACAGAATTGTTTTCTTAGTTTCGCTTTTGGATGGTTCATTGCAAATATATAGAAAATGATTGATTTGTGTATACTGATTGCTAAACTATTAGTCACAATAGTTTTTAAATGTATTCCTTAGGATTTTCTATATATAAAATCATGTCATCCACAAATACAGTTTTAAATTTTCCAAAAAATGATTTATTTATTTAAAAGGCAGAGTTACACAATAAGAGAGAAAGAGAGAGAGAGAGAGAGAGATCTTCCATCTGCTGGTTCACTTTCCAGATGGCCACAATGACCAGTGCTGGGCCAGGCTAAATCCAGGAGCCAGGAGCTTCTTCCAGGTTTCCCATGTGGATGACAAGGGCCTGAGCACTTGGGCGATCTTCCACTGCTTTCCCAGGAACATTAACAGGTTGCTGGATCAGATGTGGAGCATCTGGGGCTTGAACTGGAGCCCATATAGGATGCTTGTCTTGTTCTTGATGGATAGAAGCATTACGTATTTTGCCCTTAACTAGGATGTAAATTTTGGGTTTTTCATAGATGTTATTTATCAGGTTGAGTAAATTCTCTCTTCTTCCTAGTTTTTCAAGTGTGTCTATTGTGAAAGGAGCCAGTATGCATGGAATGCTTTTCTTGCATCTAATGAGATGCTCATGTAGGTTTGCTTTTTACTCTGTTGATATATTACATTACTTGATTTTCACACATGAAACCAACCTTGCATTCCTGCAATAAATTCCACATGGTCATTGTGCATACTTCTTTTTAGATGTGGCTGGACTCAATTTGTTAGTATTTTGTCATGGATGCTTTTTATTAAGGATGTCTTTTTATTTTTCTGAAATGTCTGCCTCTGATTTTGGTATTAGGGTTATACTGGCTTCATACAAGGAATTGGGTAAGTATTCCCTTCTCTTCTGATTTTTGGTGTTACTCATACAGAATTGGCATTACTTCTTTAACTGGTAGAAATCTGTGAAGCTATCTGATTGTTTCTTTAGTTTATATATCTGGAAGTGGAATTACTCTGTCAAAAATACAACCATTTGAAAAATTCTTTATGCATATTGCTAAATTACTTTCTTGAGGAAGGGGGGAAGAATACAAATTCATACTTCCATTAAAAGTGCGTGAGTTATCACATAGTTTTGTTCACAGCAGGCTTTCAATAAATGAATGTTTAATTGAATTTTCCTAATGATTGATTCTTCCCATCCCTGAAAATCAGCATTCGCTAGTATGTCAACCAAATAATTATTCCCAGTAGTACTACATTTTAAAAAATAGTGTATCTTTTACTTGCAGTAATTAAAATGTGTAGGTTTGCTATATTGATTCCAGATCAGTCCTAACCACAATGAACCATATATTCTCGTGGTCCAGCATATTTTAGAGTTCAGTGAGTAATAATAGCCAATGCCTGCCAAATATTTTTACACTTTAGAGAGTCTCTTTGCTTATAGATTGGCTTTCTTAGGAAGGAAGTACAGGAAGCTTCTCTGCGATATGCAAAATGCAAATATGGTCACAGGCTAGCTCTGGTTGTTTTGGTGTTATTAACACAAAGTAAGAAAGATTTATGACTTTAATCATGAATATTAATAAAAATACGTGGCAGTTTCTTGCCCTGTGGTTGTCATATATGAGATTTAATCACAACCCTTTACAGGTATCCCGGACTCATTTTCAATGTGGAGAAATGTATGCACCTACTACTATTTAATTTTAATTTTGATTGTGTACTAAGAATTTGTTGATGAATCCAGATACTTGAAATACACATAAAATGTGAACTTTAACTTCAGAGTGTAGCAAATCTGAGTTGTGGGTCTTGTCTGTTAACCTTAGAGCTCATTCTCCTCTTGATACACTTACTCAACCGAGGGAGGCTCCCCTCTCCTTGAAAGGTTCTGGAGCTTGTCACCCACTGTCCCCTTAAGCACAAGGTCCACATTAAAACTGCCAGATCCAGGTCAGTGGTTTTCTTCTCTTGTCTTTGTTTTACTACTAGGAAAAACAACTCATAACACTCTAAGACATATCCCATACAGGTTGATTGTAGTGGAGGCTTAGACATTTTAATCACTCTGGTTACAGAAGCTTATATTACTTAAAATGGCATTCCAGGCACTAGTCATTATCAGTCTTGCTTCATTACATTTGAATATCTTATTTTCCTTCTTCTCTTTTATTGCCTTTCACTCTGGTGTTGTTTATTGCCCTGTTGGGCTCACTTGTTTCTTTATTTAAGAGTTCACTGGGCTTGTATCTGATCTTATCTTTAGTGTCACCACCTTCCCACCTCTTGCTGGTTGATTTAATATTCACAGTGACATTATCTCCAACTCTCTTGTGAGAGAATTCACATCAAACTTAGAGCAAGATACTGCATGAATTATACACAAAACGTTGCCAGTCTAAGTGGCAGAAAAGGTTAAATTCTGGATTTATTTTTTTTCTTGTGACTGGTTCCTAGGCCCTCCCATTCTGCTTTCTCTCTCTCTCTCTCTCTCTCTCTCTCTCAAGTCTCCAAGATTTATTTTAAAGAAAGCTTTTATTTAATAAATACAAATTTTATAGGTATAGCTTTGGAAATATAGCGGTTCTTCCCTCCATACCTGCCCTCCCACCCCCACTCCCATCCTACCTCCTACTCCCTCTCCCATCCCATTCTTCATTAAGATTCATTTTTAATTATCTTTGTATACAGAAGACCAACTCTATACTAAGTAAAGATTTCAACGGTTTGCACCCACACAGACACACCAAGTATAAAGAACTGTTTGAAGACAAGTTGTACCATTAATTCTCGTAGTAGAACTCATAAGGACAGAGGTCCTACATGGGGAGCCAGTGCACAGTGACTCCTGTTGTTGATTTAACAATTGACACTCTTATTTATGACGTCAGTGACCACCCAAGGCTCTTGACATGAGCTGCCTAGGTTATGGAAGCCTTTTGAGTCCTCAAATTCCGTCAGTATTTAGACAGGCCCATAAGCAAAGTGGAAGTTCTCTCCTCCCTTCAGAGAAAAGTACATCCTTCTTTGATGGCCCCTCCTTTCCACTGGGATCTCACTTACAGAGATCCTTCATGTAGATCATTGTTTTTGTGACCGTGTCTTGGCTTTCCATGCCTCAAATGCTCTCATGGTTTTTTTTTTGTTTTTTTGTTTTTTTGTTTTTTTTTGTTTTTTTTTTTTTTTTTTGACAGGCAGAGTGGACAGTGAGAGAGAGAGAGACAGAGAGAAAGGTCTTATGGGTTTTAAGCCAGATATGAATGCCTTAAGAGCTGATTCTGAGGTCAGAAATCTCCCAGATTTAATAGGAATTTTCTAAACAGAAAATTTTCTCCTCCTAGACTCCATAGTTCTTCAGTTTTAATACTGAAGGCAAAAATAATTCTATATTCATTTCCAAGCACAGCTACTCTTGAGGCCTATGGCTCCCCTATCCCATTTATTGAAGAGTTCACTGGGGCTATGGGTCTGAACCCTTAGATTGTATGAAGACTCCAAGCACATCACAGATGTGTGTGCTTCCCATTTATTAGCTAAATTGTTTTGGTTGGAAGAGAAAGTAACTGCTTAAGTGGTAAAAGAAATTTTATTGAAAGGGTACAGGAGTATTTCAAAGAATCCCCAGGACAGCTGGCCTGACCAGAGACTGTATGCAGGACCCAGAGTGCTACCAAGCATGCATGAAGGCCTGGCTGCTCTGCATGCCTGAGTTCCACTTCACCCTGCACAACAGGGACCAGCTGAATCTGGTTCTGTGGGCATATGGTGGAAGTGGCTCCTGAATTTACTCCATCTCACTCCTATTTCCAGATTTCTAGGAATATAATTAAATTAGCCTAGTTTGGATCAAGTGTTCATTCTGGTCCAGTCATCAACAACCAGTATCCCAAAGCTCCCGTTGGAAATGAATAGATGGGGCAGTTCTTCACAAAGAGGTGTCTCGTAGGCTGGCCACACGTGCTTCTTGTAGTTTGTGTATTATTTAGGTGAGATTTCCTGAATTACAGAAAATAACCCTTCACAGAAAATGAGCTATCTCTGGTCTCCTTCAGAAATCTGCATAAGGTCGAGGCTTCATTAGTATGAAGGTATTTGTTCTCTTAATTGTCTTTCATCTGCCATGTTCACACGTATCCACATGGCCTCTTGGGCTTATCTTTTTATTCATTTATAGTCCCTTTCCAGATATAAGGGAAATCATAAATCATTGAAAAAAATTTCTGATTCATTCATTTCTGGTAGTGTTAAGTTGAAGGAATGGAACTGCCCTAGTGAGATTCAGTTTCATGCTCTCCAAAGTTGATGTGGGTATTATTTCTCCAATAAGAATTCTTAATGTTCTCAATAATACCAGCTGTTGTGATTTTCTTACTAACATGGTCTTTAGTGAATTGCACTGTCTGGCTTGTTACAGCCTGCCTGTGTGACAATGGTAGACTTCCCATAACTGTGAAATAGGGTCTAAATTTTGAGAGAATGTTTCTGAGGATGTATCTATTTAGAATCTGATAGCAAGTTAATGTTTTATATTCACTTGTTGCTTAATCTTCTATTTATTGAGATCTTAAAAGGAACATGGCACTATGTATGTTAAAAAGGACTGGGAAATTGTTCCACAGCTCCTTGCAAATAACAAAAGGGGAGCCTTTCGATGAGTTTGGAAGATAAAGGACGTGATGGAAACTAAGTCATGCAAGTCAAGACAGGTGATTTTCACAGAGGAGTAGGAGCTTATGCTATCAAACAAAGGGCCAGGGTATTTGGCAGTTACAGTGGGCCTATCACAGTGGACTTTGAGAAGTTGCTTTTTAATTATCTCAGTTGATACAGTGTTGCTATTTACCTTTCCTCTCTTTTTCCATTGATCATATTTAACACTCTAGCTTAACAAGTTTCATTTTTTAAAAATATTTTTATTTATTTGAAAGGTGGCAATGGGGCAAGAGAGAGAGGGGAGTCCCCCACTTACTTGTTCATTCCCCAAATATCTGCAACAGCTAGGACTGGGCCAAGTGTGGGCTGTGTGGAAGCCAGGGAGCCTAGAACTCAATCCCACTCTCCCACATGGGTGGCAAGAACCCAACTATTTGAGCCATCCCAGCTGCCTCTCATTGTGTACATTAGCAGGAAACTGGAATTGAGAGTGGAGCTTGGATTCCCAGGTATTCTGATAAGGCATGTGGGTGTCCCAAGCATTGTCTTTCCTCCTGAGCCAAACACTTGTCGCTAGGTACTTCACTTTAACTCATTTCTTAAATGTGTAACTCTCCTGCCAGACTTACTTAACCAGGTGTCACATAACATGGGCCCCCTAGTCCATGTGTTACTGTGACTTAGGCTGATGTACTAAGTGAGGCTGGCAGCATGCTACAAGAGCCTCAGAAGAGGTTTGGGCATTTCACCTAGCAGTTAAGTTGCCTGTATCCTACATCAGAGTTGTTAGATTCCATATCCACCTCTGGTTCCTGACTCCAGCTTACTGCTAATGCAGACCCTGTGGGGCAGAGCTGATGGCTCAAGTAACGGGTCTCTGCCACCCACATGGGAGACTTGAATTGTGTTCCGGGCATGCAACTTCAACCCCTGCGGAGTTGAACCAGTGGACTGGAGTTCTCTCTCTCTGCATCTCAAATAAATACATAAAAAATTTGTAAAGAAAGAACCTGGAAGAGCCTATTGAAAGGTGCCTCATGAGCACACTGGTGCTGTGCGTCTGTAAGTGAGGAGCTGCTCAGGTGTTTCCCTGCAGAGCCAACCGCATTGTTTTTAATTGTCTATTTTAATGAACTAGATAAAATACTCTTCTATTTCATTCAATCTGCATCCCCTATTGGGATTTCTGCCTGCCTTCCTTTTTACCACCATGACAGTTTCCTGCTTAGACATTTAGTTCTTTCAACAAGGGTCCTTGATTATCAATAGCAATGACAATTTCTCCATCTACTGATTCAATCTTAGTGGTCCTTGACCTATGGGACCATTTGCAATAAGAAAAGGGTTGGATTTTGGGAATCTGGGATGAATAAAAATAACAAACCACAACAACACAACAAAATCAAGCAAAGGTTTGCTCTAATTGTCTCAACAAATCTGGAAATCTGGCTTGATTTTTTTTTTTAATCAAATATCCCTAGCGGTGATCATAGGCATCCACAATTAACCCTGGTGTAACCACACCTGACTTCCATGATGAGGATACTTTTACAAAGGCCCGTATTAGAATGATCTCTGGCTGGACAATTTTCTGCTAGGAGAGGGTTTGGCTGACTTAGGACGATACAGTGAAACGCAGGCAATGAAGCAAATGTGAACTGAGTGCCAGCTCTGCCACTGAGTGACTCTGTCATCTTTGTCAAATCATGCGGTTCTTTGAAAACATAAGCAAATCTGATGAAGGCACTTCTCCTAGATCTGTGATTGATGACAAAGCATTCTTGCCTTCATATATATGTTGTACTTTATTTTCAAGGAAGATCAAAACTTCCATTTTGTATCACCTTATACAGGGGAACTTTAAAAAGTTCAAGGAAAAGTGGAATTAAAAGATAAGTTTATTTCCATACAAAACATTTCAAAACCCATGAATAGTCTTTTTCATAATAAACATTCTTTATTCACTTTTTGAAGGCCCCTTGTATATTTGAAAAGATTCATCCTCCATAATATAAAGCGTGAAGGACTCCACAGAAGAACGAGCCCTGTGACTTACTTTAACACTGGAATCAGGTCTTGCCTGACTCCCACAGAAAAGAGAAAAAGGCTCTATCAGAACCCCGAATTCCTGTGGTGAGGCTTTGGCTTGCCGCGAAGAGACATTCCCCCCTGGTTAGTCACCTGAATTGGATATTACGCATAGGCGGAGGCAGGGTTTCATCTCACACTGTTGGGGTAAGATGGGTTAACTTTATCAAACATGTTGGTATGTGGTAAATATGTATGACTCCTTAGAAACCATCAGTTTGCCAAGTCATATTGAGTCACTCATCTGGAGGACAGCTGAAGGGGTTAATTAGAAGCAGCTGCACTAACCATGCTGGTTTATATACTTCCTTCTTGGAGGGCACAGAAAGACAGAACCAAAAATCAAAAAAGAGGCCCTCCATGACAGGAACTCTCCAGAGGCTGAGGTGAGTGTGAGTAGAATCTGGGTGCTGGGACTAAGTCTGTGGTTAAACATAAAAGTCACCCTGATGTGGCATGGAACACGGAGAGCACCTGATTAGCTATACAGAGAATAAGCAGCCCAACTTTTCTATTTGTATGTTTTCTTTTTTTCCCCTATAACTTGGTATTCGTTATCTTACCTACATTTTAAAGTTAATTTGGGAAAACTTTTGAGTTAATTGAAGTTAAAATCATGTGTTTCTTTTCTTAAATTTTAATGTAAAAATTAATTACATTGGATTTTATTGTGGTAAGAATACCATACAGGAGGTCTGCCCTCTTAACAAATTTAAGGGTTGACTTAGACAAATTTTATTGTTGACTATACGTATAAAGTGGCAAGAAAATATCTAAAGCTTAACCATATTACTTAAAATGAAATTATAACATCTATTAATTAACAACTGCCCATTTCCCCACCTCCCCCCATGCCCTGGTAAACCACCCTTCTGCTTATTGAGTTTATGAATTTGACTGTGTTAGATACCTTGTGGTGCATCCTGCATGGATTCATGCAGTACTTGTCTTTCTGTGTCTGGATTATTTCCCTTAGAATAATGTCCTCAACGCCTATGCATGTTGTTGCATATTGTAGAATTTTTTTCTTTTTGAAGACTACAGCATACTCCATTATCTGTATATAACAGATTTCTTTTTTCCATCCATCTGTTAATGGACATTAAGATTGTGTGCACATCTTAACTACTAGAAATGGTGCTGCAGTGAGTATGGGAGTGCAAATATTGCTTTGAGATTCTGGTTTCAGTTTTTTTTTTATTTTTAATAAATAGCTTTTAGGTATTTTGGCTCTTTTAGGAGTGGGATTGCTGTATCAGTTGGTAGTTCTAGTTTTGATTTTTGCGGGGAGCCTCCAGGCCGCCTTGAGTTGTGGCTATGCCATTTTACAGTCTCATTCACAGTGTGCAGGGTTCCAATTTCTCTGTGTTTTTACCAATACTTATTGTCTTGCTTCTCGACTAGCCATCCTGACAAGTGTGAGGTGATATCCCATGGTGCTTTTGATTTGCATTTTCCTGATGATTTGTGATGATCAGCATTTTGAGATATTACTTGTTGCTGTATGTTTGTCTGCTTTTGAGAAATGTCTACACAAGTCCTTCGCCATTTTCTAATTGGGTTATTCTTTTTTTGTTACTGAGATTTATGATGCTTATATACTTTGGAGATTTACCCTCTACCAGAATCATGGCTTGCAAACGTTTTCTCCAATTTCATAGGCTGAAATTTCACTCTACTGATTGTGCAGAAGTTTTTAGTCTGATGTAATCCTCATTGTTTATTTCTGTTTTTGTTGCTTGTGTTTTGGGTATCATATTCATGAAATTATTGCCCAGATCAATGTCATGAAGTTTTCCCCTTGTGTTGTCTTCCAGGAGTTTTATAGTATGAGGTTTTAAACAAAGTTCAATTTTATTCTTTCACATTTGGATATCCACTTTTCTCAACACCATTCATGGAAGGGCCTATCCTTTCCTCACTGTGTATTCTTGATATCCTTATCACAGATCAATTATATACATGATGTATTTATTTCTGTTCTATTTCTCTATGCTTTTCATTATTAACAATATGTATATGTGAGTATCACTTTGATAAGTAGAGAAGAGTGAATTTAATAATTGTAATAATTATATGCCATTACATTGGAATATAAAGCTTTATTTCCTTGATATTTTTGTTTTTCATCCACAATATATTAAGCCCCTATGCTTTTCTATAATATCCAAAAAAAGAAAATACATGTGATTTTGTGTGCAGCTTTTTCTGCAGCTTAAGCTGCCATGCCCACTGTGCCTTGCTTAGAGAAGCCAAGGGAAGATGTTTATTTTGATGCGATTAATAATTAAACTAAAGTTCATATAATTTATAGGATTCCAGGTGACCTGTGAAATCATAGCATGTGGTTAGTGAAGGTCCCTGTCGAACTGAACCAACTAATATTTCTGTGAGACTTTGGACTATAGAATACATAGAGAATTTTCTAGTTTAGTATAAAAGAAGAACTGAACATTTGTGCAAGGGTAAATAAAGATCTATGATCAAGAGAGATTGAGATACCTAGAATTGCACTGATTATTCACAATCTTTCTAACAGTGAATGACTCCTTAAGGTGATCTAAAGAAATCTGTGTTTCTTGCAATCAAGAGTCTCCTAGTTCCTTGTTCCTTGCTCAAAGTGTGGTCCATAGAGCAGCAGTATTGGCACCATCTGGAAGCTTGTTCAAAAATAGTGTATCTTAGCCCAATTCCCAGGCCTACTGAATCAGAATCTGCATTTCAGCGAGGTCCCCCAGGTAATTTATGCACATTAAAGCATAAGAAGCTCTGTTTCAGTCTACTCAGTGTAGCCGGCTTCTTTTACTTCTCAATAACAGTTTTTCCGTATTAATAGAATATTAAGTAGTTACTAATAGGATACCAACTCCATATTACCTACCTCTCTTCTAATAGGGTAACAACCATACTCTGGCCAATGAGATGATTGGACGGGTGAGGGGAGCTACTTTCAAGTATTGCCTTTGAAATGATGAGGTCTTCTCTCTAGCTATGCAAAGGAGAGAACTATGGTAACCACCTTTGACCTGTAAGTGGGAGTAACAAGTTGAAGATGTCAGAGCCACTGACTAGCTCAAGGCTGCCAAACTACCTCTGAACTGTTAACTTCAGAGAAACAAAAATCTTTCTTCTTTCATTCATTGGAAATTGGGGAATCTTTAGCTTACTAGCTCAGCAGCTGAGCATGTACATTAACTAATAGACTAATATTAACAGAGTTAAATTAAAAAGTGGGCAGTCTCTTGAGAATTAAATGTTTAACCATTAATAGTGCTGGAAACAGCACTTGAATCCATTTGCTTGTGTTGTCTACATTTAAATGGACCTGAAGGGGCCAGCATTGTGGAATAATGGGTTAAGCTGCCACCTGAGATACCGCTAACCCATATGGGCACTGGTTCCAGTTCTAGACGCTCCACTTCCAATTCAGCTTCCTGCTTCTGTGCCTGGGGAAGCAGTGGAAGATGGCCCAAATCTTTGGGCCCTTGCATCCATGTGGGAGACCTGAAGGAAGCTCCCGGCTCCTGGCTTTGGGCTGACCTGCCCTGACCATTGCAGCCATTTGGGGAATGAACCAGCAGATGGAAGATCCCTCTATCTCTCTGCCTCTCTCTGTAACTCTGCCTTTTAAATAAATTACAAAATGATAATCTTCTAAAAATTTTATTTATTCCTTAAGTCAGAATTATAGAGAAAGAGGGAAAGACAGAGAAAGAGAAAGACAGAGACAAAGAGAGCTCTTCCATCCACTGGTTCACTTCTTAAATGACTGCAATGGCCCTGGGCTGGACCAGGCCAAAGCCAGGACCCAGGATCCAGGAGCCTCCTCCAAGTCTCCCATATGAGTGCAGGGGCCCAAACACCTGGGCCATCCTCTGCTGCTTTCTCAAGCATGTTAGCAGAGAGCTGGATTGGAAGTGGAGCAGTTGGAATTCAAACCAGTGTCCATATAGGGTGCCCATGCTACAGACAACGTATTAACCCACTGTGCCACAGCGCCAGCCCCAGTAATAAATCCTTTTAAAAGACATATATAAATGGACCTGAAATTATAAAAAAGAAAACTCTTGGATAGGTATTGGTTCAGCAGTTAAGATACTCCTTGGGATGCACACTCCCAGTATCAGAGTGCCTGAGTTTGAGTCCTGGCTCCATTCCTGATTCCAGTTTCCTGCTAATGTGTGTCCTGCGAGGCAGCAGGTGATGACTGAAATACTTGGGTCTCTGCCACCCATGTGGGAAACTCAGGTTGAGTTCTCAGCTTCTAGCTTTGCCCTGACCTGGCATGTTTGTTGCAAGCATTTGGGAAGTGAACTATTGGTTTGAAGATCTCTTTATACCTGTCTTTTTCTGTCTCTCTGCCTTTCAAATAAAAATAAATAGGTAAAAACTTCAAAAAAAATCCTAGTGGGGGTAGAAATATTTCTCATAAATTAACTTTAGATTCATTGCTTTTTGTTGAATGGGCAAAAATGATCTGATATTAATTCTAGACCAGAGGTTGTTTCTCTCCTACAAGTTAATCATAAACTTTTATCCAACAAAGACTTGTTGAGTTTCCAGGATCATATAGAATATATATTCTGTGCAATACATTCTATAATTTGTATAAGGTACTATAATGTATAATATAATGATACTCTACAAAGTTCATGTAAAATGAAATTTAAAATGTTTATGTGGGGCAAAAAACTTGAAACCATGTACAATTCTTCCATAATACACACTTTCATGAATTTTTGATGATCTCTGCTATAGGCAGATTTCAAAAATATTTTTGGAGGTTGGGCACGGTGGCACAGTGGGTTAAGTTACCACTGGAGACTCCTGCATCCCATATTGGAGTGCATGGGGTTGAGTCTCACCTCTGCTTACAATCGGCTTTCTGCTAATGCACACAGGAGACCTGGTTCTGGCCGCCCATCTGGGAGAGCAAATGGAGCTCCTGGCTCCTGGCTTCCACGTGGACTGGTCCTGATTGCTGCAGCGTTTGAAGACTGAACCAACTGATGGACAGTTTCTCTGTCTCTCCCCCTCTCACTGTCACTCTGCCTTTCAAATAAATATATTAATTAATTGATAATTAATAAGCTTATTCTGGTACAATTTTATTTAACTTTAATTCCATTTCTACAACTTTTTGAAGTACCCTTGTGGTGTTTGCTTCCTAGATTTACATAGATCTCCAACTTTGCAAATCAGAATAGAAATAAAATGAAATGATTGATGAAGTTTATTTTTTAAAATAGGAACTTTTAGTAACAGTGGTCAGATACTCTGCAGTAATCCATGGCTATGCTGTGTTATAAAGAAATAAACAAATCCATGTGGGATTTGTAGCATTTGGAGACACAGAATGTTAACTACTTGGAACCAGGATGACAAAACCAAAACTCATAACAAACCAGGGATGCAGACATTTTCTTAATCATTCTTGGCTAAAACTTTTATTAATGCCTTAATTTAGAGCTGCAAGAGGTGAAATACCAGATACACAATACCAGATGTGTAATTATTGTACATCTCAATTGTACTCTGTGGTGTTTGTAAGCATGGGCTTAAGAATGCTGTCAAGAGTGGGCAGACCTATTAAACAGCACCCGTTATTGACTGAGACCAGTGCCAATCTCAGGCCTGTTTGCTTGGAACACAAAACTCACTTGTCTCCTCTGAAGAGCACAGCAAAGCTGGAGCCAGAGAGTACTGCAAAGGAAAGGATCACTGTAATTTACCCCTTTCCTGCTTCCTTTCTCTGGCTGGTCACCTATGAAATAGCTCAGCCTCCCAAAATATCTGGCCTTCATCTCCAAAATCTGTTCTCTGCTGCCTCCCTTTCCAGTCTGAAATTTCTTGTTCTTACTCATTGCCAAGGTTTCTTCAACTGTGCACTGAACCTCTGCAGGTGGGAGAGCCACTTATTTTTCCACTGCATAGAAGATGATTTTACTGCCATTTTCAAGAATCCCAAGAAAAAACAAGAGGATATTAGTTTATGGCTAAAATAGATTGAAAGTTATTTTGAAGTCTTTTTTTTTTAAGATTTTCTTATTTGAAAGGCAGAGTTATAGAGAGAGGGAGAGACAGAGAGACCTTCTATCTGCTGGTTCACTCCCCAGATGGCCATAACAGCTGGGGCTGGGCCAGGCTAAAGCCAGGAGCCTGGAACTTCTCCCAGGTCTGCCATGTGCAGAGAGCTGGATGGGAAGTGGAACAGCCAGACTCAAACCAGTGCCCATATCAGATACTGGTGTCACAGGCAGCAGCTTGATTCACTATGCCACAATACTGGCCCCCATTTTAAATACTTATTATCTAACACCTTTGTCTAAAATAAGACTCAGTCATATCTTGTTGCTTTTATCTCTAATTTGAGAGCAATTTTTATCTCATCTTTGGAATTGAGGTTGAGTCCACAACAACAAACTGTGTCATCACACTTCACAGTGTATAAAATTGAACTCAGGAGATTTGCCCGACACAAAGTTGGAAAGTCAACATGAGGTGGTTTTATTTCAATCCCAAGCTCTTTGCATGATTATTACCACTTCACTTCCATCATCCTGGGAGCCCTGGAATCCCCAGTCCTTCCTGTGTTCCTGACTCAGAAGGTTTATTTTTCCATCCAACTTAGTCCTTACAACAGTCCTTAGGATCATTTTTTTTTAAAGATTTATTTATTTATTTGAAAGTCAGAATTACACACAGAGAGAAGGAGGCACAAAGACAGAGGTCTTCCATACACTGGTTCACTCCCCAGATGGCCACAACAGCTGGAGCTGTGCTGATCTGAAGCCAGGAACCAGGAGCTTCTTCCAGGTCTCCCATGTGGGTGCAGGAGCTCAGGAACTTGGGCCATCTTGCACTGCTTTCTCAGGCCATAGCAGAGAGCCAGATCAGAAGAGGAGCAGCCGGACTCGAACCCGGTGCCCATATGGGATACTGGCACTGCAGGCGGCAGCTTTACCTGCTACACCACAGCACTGACCCCAGAATCCTTTATAAATAAGAGATCATCCACTTTGAGGAGCATCAAACCCAACTCATCATGACTTAAAAAGAATTTTCCTCATACAGAAAGGTGGAAGCAGGAGAGCTCTGACATCAGTTCCATGACAGCAGTGTCAGGGCTCCAGGTTAAGTCTCTCAGCTGTGTAATGATCACGAGAGCCTAGAGCATCACAGGACAGCATTCAGAAACAGGAACAAGGACAGCGGCAGGCATCGTGGTGCAGTGGGTTAAGCCAACACTTAGGACGCCGGCATCCCATATTGGAGTGTGGGTTTGAGTCCCAGCTGCTCTGCTTCTCTTCCAGCTCCATACTAATGCAGCTGGGAAGGCAGCAGATGATGGCCTTGACACCCCTGTGAGAGACTTTGATGATAGGGTTCTTGGATCCTGGCTTAGGCCTGGTTCAGTCCTGGCTGTTGTGGCCATTTGATGAGTGAACCAGCAGATGGAAGGTCTTTCTTTCTGTCTGTCTCCTCCCTCCCCCATTCATTCTGTCCTTTACATAAATAAAGGATTATTTTTTAAGGAACCAGACAAAACTTTTATTTTCCTTGGCTTTTTTCCCTTCCAGGAAACTCTCCAGCTGACTTCACTTTTCATCTCATTTCATCTCAACCAATTTTATCCCTGGGAGGGACCCTGGGCCCACATTCCCTAACATCAAGGGATCTCTGCCTAGGAACTCAATAAAACCTGGGTCTCCCTGGGCCTCACTAAACAATGGCACCATCAGGGGCTGGCACCTCGCCTTAATCCAGCTCATTCTCTCTCCACTCCATACATCATGCTGTGGGACCCAGCTGTGTTGGTCAGGGGAAGTGGTAACCTTGCAGTTCATCTGGCTGTTGAACTGCATTTTCACAAATCACAGCAAGCCTCTACCATCTGTGAGTGGCCCCGATGTTTTAAGGAGAAAGGCAGCAATGTCTTTCTCCCCATTTGTGTGGGGTCTGCCACTGGAAGTTGTGCATAGACTCATTTTAAAGATGGGGAAATCAAGCCATGGAGAACTGAGCTCACTTGCCAAGCACACACAGATGCTAACTCACAAAATGCAAATTGCAAGTTAGTTTTGCTGACTCTGAAGCCCAAGGTCTCATTAGGAGTCTACTACTTTTGCTAAGTAAAGCCCAACAGTAGCCCTGAAAACTGACACATGTTCACAGTCCTCAGATTTACACTAACTGGGTCTTTGAAGGAGGAGGAGGGTTTCTGACTAATAAAAAGTGGAAGGGGCCAGCCCTGTGGCAGAGTAGGTTAAGTCTCCACCTGCGGCGACAACATCCTGCTGGTTCACGTTTTCCACTTCTGATCCACCTCCCTGCTGATGGCCTGGGAACACAGTAGAAGGTGACATCAAGGGCTTGGGCCCCTGCACCCAGTGGGAAACCTGGAAGAAGCTCCTGACTCCTGGCTTCAGATCAGCCCAGTTCCACCATTGCAGCCATTTGGGGAGTGAACCAGCAGATAGAAGATCTCTCTCTCTCTCTCTCTCTCTCTCTCACTCTGCTTCTCAAATAAATAAATCTTTTCTTTTTATTAAGTGGAAAACCTATCAAGCTCCTGGAAATACCAACTTTAGGGGCTGTCCAGATGTCACTAGTTACAGAGAAAGAGCACAGGATACTGCACATGTTGGCAAATATTGTGAAAGGCTTTGGTCTTCACTAACTTTAAGGAGTCTTCTGCCATAGAGTTAGCAGCTCCAACTCTAGTTGTCGAATCTGCCTACAATTTCCTTTGTGACTCTATATTCAACTATCTCCATTTTTCTTCCTCAGGCTAATAATTTATGTCAATTGGAGCTTGATGTTTTATGAGCCAAGGGTAAAATTATTAAATTTTATTGTTTGTGATTCCTTCCTTAAGTTATATTCCTGTAATTGCAAACTTACTGCATTCCCTAACCTCTATTTTGAATTTATTACTAGTGTTCTTACTGCCTTTTTAGATCTCAGAAGTAAACTTCAAATATTTACAAATCTCAATTTCATGTTTCCCCTTTTATAAATCTGTGGGCAAATTCGGTGCTGGAGACAGAGAGTAATAAATCTGGATATTTATGTATTGTGCCAGCAGGCACTGCACAAACTTCCCCTGTAGTCTGGTCCATGAGCCTCAGTCTTGACCTGTAACATTGGTTCTAGTCTAATCCTGAGGCTCCTATTAACAGAACCATTAGCAAACATCTGGTGGCTTGTAGCTACAAAAACTCTTCCTTCATTCCTCCAGTCGTAATTTGTAATCAGACAAGTTTAGTGGGCGCATATGCACTCCCTGTTGGCAGTAGGAAGTGCAGCAATGGTGCTGAAGACGATTTTTACTCCTATCTTTGGTGATAGGGATGCAGGGATGGCCTAGCCTGCTTTTACGATTATGACCAAGCCTGCAATGTTAAATACTTTTCTCTGTGAAGACCTCAGTCCAAGCGTATTCAATGTGCTCCTGAGAATGAAATACAGCGCTTCTAGAAGGAAACCCAGTGACATTAAAAAACAATTTTACAGCAAAGAAGGCCTTACTTAAACATGACACAAAATCCAGATGTCATCAGTGAAAGACTTCTAAAACTATGTAAAAAGTTAGTGTTTGTATAACAACAGCACCCCAAACAAAATCAGACAAACAATGAACTGAGGAAAAATACATGCATTGCACATACCAAAGAACTATTTTAATATGCAAAAATATCTAAAAATTAACATGAAAAGGTGAATAATTCAATTATAAACAGCATGACTAGGAAGTTCACAGGAAGACTAAAAAAACGGCAAAAGACAAAAGAGGAAACCAGGTTTAATGTCAGTTATAATTCAAAAATGGAAATCAAAATGTTATTTTTTTTAAATTACCAGAACGGTAAAAATTTAAAAGTTTTGATAATACCTAGAATTGTCAAAGGTGTGATCCACAGGCTCTGACATGCATGTGGTGGGAGGATAAACCAGTGAAGCTATTGCAATGTGATAGAAGCTATCAAATGTCAAATACACAGGGACACACTGACTTGACAACTCCACTTATAAAAATCTGTTTTTCTTGCCTGGGTACAAACATATATGTATGTGGATACTCATTCATTCAGAAAGCTGTAAATAGCTTTCTTGTCCATTGATGAGAAATTGTTAATATATAATGGACTACCTCTACAATGTAAAGTAGGAAATACATGTAACCTATCTAAAAGATTGTTAGGTCCCTGTATCCCAGACTAAAAGGAATTCTCCTCTATCATTTATACCAGTAGAGATGTCATTTGGGTACTGCACTAATAAGATAATGAAGTACAATGAAAGCCATCAAAACATGAAAATATGTACTACTTACTCAAATGTTCTTCCTCACTACTTATCTCTGCCCATCAGATGATGATAACAGCTCAAATCATACATAACAGTTGGCTGATAGTCATAGACTAATTGACAATTAAAGAAGACGGAAACAATAAAGAATGATGATAAGAAAAAGACTTCAAAAGAAAATAAAGTCAAAGAATTTCTAACTGAGATCCTTGGGAAAGCTGATAAAGTCCAGAAATAGTTTTGCACAAATGACCCTCCTTAAGATCATGCTGTGAAAATTAAATGTGAATAGAAATATATTATATAGAGCTATCATACAATTTGGAGGGGGAAAGACTCAACCCCTTACCCCAAGCTACACTTGATTTCTGTTTTGCTTCTAAGAAATGCCACATGGTTGCAATTAAAATCTAAATTTTGTTTAAAGTGAGACATTTACTTTCATGATTTTTAGTTTTTTTTTTTCTTAAGAGTGAGCTCCAACAAAAATGTTTTCTCACTCTTAACTATATTTTGTTCTCAATTTTAAGAGGCCTTTTTTCAACTCCTTATCCTGGCATAACCTCCTGCATATTGTTAAATGAATAGAGTAAATTGCTTCCTCCTGTTTGGGCAAAATTTTTAAAATTATACGCACACATATATGTTTGTATATACATAGAACATTCTTGGTAGAACACACAAAAACTATTCATAGCAGCACCTCTGATGAGAGAAATGTTGGAGATTGCAGGATCAAGGAGATCTTCACATCTCACTATTATGTATATAACTTTTTAGTGTTTTAATGTGAGCATGTCTTAATTTTGTAATTATATAAGTAATATTTATGATTTTAACAATGTAGCTAACAAAATGAATGTTAGCACAGAATCAAAATGGAAGTCAGAACTAATTCTATGAATGAGTGTTTTCAATCATTGTTGAACATTATCTTATGATTGGATCATACAGGGAGATTAAAAAAGAAATATTCTGCCAAAAATAATCCCATAGCTTTAATAAAGACTCCCTTCATGATGAGGCCAGGGCTAATTATGCAGCCAGAAATGTCCCTTAACTAGAGTTAAAGTTACAAGGGGCTCCGTACCTCCATGATTGTTTTCTCTAGCCTTTCCTTTCTGGCACGTCATAAATTAGTCATGCAAAACGTCTCAGTGAGTCAGGTGTGTTTTAGAGTTTCCTCTGCTCTTTCCAGGAATGTCTACTATGGCAGTACAGAGATGGAGGTCAAGAACAGATTACTGTAGTGTC
The DNA here is from genome assembly GCF_033115175.1 of Lepus europaeus. Taxonomy (NCBI): domain Eukaryota; kingdom Metazoa; phylum Chordata; class Mammalia; order Lagomorpha; family Leporidae; genus Lepus; species Lepus europaeus. The sequence goes on along the minus strand of NC_084838.1, from coordinate 58,327,326 downwards.
CTTTCCGGAGCATTTTGCTTTTCTAGAAGTCTTGTGCTTCACACACTTTTCCTTTGCTTTCTCTTTACCTTTCTCTCCTCCTCTGAAGCCGTCCACAGGCTGAAGCCCTCAGGTGGTGCACAATGCGCTGGTCTGCCAGTCTTCTCAGCCCACATGGTCCTGAGCGTATGCTGAAGCTGGACAGCCCTTGTCCATCCCTGCAGGTTGTGTGCTTACAGAGCTACTGTCCCCTCTTCTCTGCCTGCCAAGTGTGTGTGATGGGTCATGGGTACTGAATGCTTGCTATGTGCTAGGCACCATGCTGACGACATTTTTCAAAATGGGTTAAAAATCCTTCTCATTTTACTTGTGAAGGAACTGCAAAAATGACACAGTGGGAGACAGAACAATTTCAGAAACTCCAAAAGCACCCCGTATCTAATCAGCCATCAGCAAATCTGGTCTAGACTCCAAACCCCCAACCATTCCTTATTGCCTCCACTGCTACAACCCTCAGTCCCTGCAACCATCGTCTCTTGCCTGGGTTGTTACAAGGCAAGGGTCTCCGGCAGCCCTTTTTCCTCATTCCCTGGCTCGCTTCTTAAAGACCTTTAAACCTGAGCCAGAGCGCCACATTGCTCTGCCTCCCATCTCACCCTAAGTCAAAGATGGGGCTTGAAGGAGCCTGGAAGGCCCTGCAGGATCTGACTCTGTCTACCTCTCTGAGGCATCTACTGTGGTTTGTCCCTGGTTCGTTCTGAAGGAGATGGGGACAATGGAGTATTTAGGATTATTGTTGGTATTCTCTGACATCATTGAACAGATGTTTCTTGAGCAACTACTATATTGTGCACACTAGAGGTACAAGGATGAATGAGTTATGTGTATCCCTCCAGAAACTCCTTTCAGTATAATGACTCACATATTAAACCAAGAATAATAAGATATGCAGCGATGGAAAGTCTCTTGCAGAGGATGAAATATTCATCCTGCGTTGGCAGCTGTTCTCCCTTGTGCTTGTGAAAATCATTGGCCTTGTATTCTTAGTTGTTATATTTTTTAATGATACCTTAAGTACATAGCCAAGAACTCCAGTAAACACAGCAATCACATCCATTCAGGGACAATTCGTTTTCTGGGTTTCCTACCAGTAAAACCATATAAAAACAGCAGTTTTATAACAAATACTCTGAAAGTAGCCCGAAAAAAGTTTATTTTTTTGGACCATTGAATGATTTTTAATGACCAAATAATGAAGGATGTTATTGAATGGGGTGAACTAAGAAAATTTATCCATTTGAAAAACTTTAATTTTCCACTGTGTGCTCATTAAACAGGGAATCATGAATCTACATGCAGTTCAGAAATGTGAATATCAGTGAAATATAGCACACATAACATTTGAATGGTCCCTAAATTGTTATTACTCTCATTCCAATTATTTATGCAGCAAACTGTATAATACAACAATAATATTAAGAGATAAATACAGACCCCAGCTCCCTGATGTGATACTTCCTTCTCCATATCATATTTACAATTAGCCAGGAGCCGGAATTCCAAGTCTTACTGATAAATATTTCACTTGCTTTTGAATTGTGCCAGCTCCTTCTCTGTGTCTCCCTACTGTACTCCACTTCTGATGAAACATTTATTTGAACAAACAAAATACATATGTACAAATAAATACAAACGTCAGGAGCTGACACACAAATGTAAACACATGTCTTTACCCATACCCACCATTTGACAGTATGACAGGCTAAAGAGCATTTGGAATGGAAACTGCGCATAAAGCCTCTGGAAAAAAAATTGACCAGACAAAAGCGCTGTAATCCATCTTTGGTCTTCAGGAAATACACTTTTCTTCCACAGGGTGATGCTTTGATGATGCATCGTGGCAGGACAGGTAACAAAGGAGTGGATGCCTGGAAACCATGAATGGCAGCCTTCCAGCCCTGTCACCTGATCCTGCCACTGGGTGGTGGAAGAATTTAGGGCAGGTTTCTGAGTCTCCCTGCCCCAGGATGCCAGGAAACCCATCATCGTCCACCCACTTTGCAGGGCCATTCAGAGAGCCTTGAACTTCATCTTTGTCCAAATGAAAGCGCAAAGAAAATAATTTTTCATCTGAGGAATCATCTTAAAATCCCCAAATGGAAAGTAAGGGAAGCAGTAAAGCTCTTAAACTCCAGTTTGGCGGAGACATTAAGGTAAGAAGGTTATTTATGGTGGAAGAGGAAAGGCAAGAGAATTCCAGAATGAGAGGTCTAAGGACAAAGAGAGGCTGGAGCCCAGCTGATACCATGCCCTGTGCCATCGAGTGTGAAGGGAAACCAGGTGCCACAAGTGATGCAAAACCTTCACTTTGACTGCTCAACCCGATGATCCAGGCAAAGTAAAGATCTCCCCCAGCCCCATGCAAGCGCTCCTTCTCTTTACAAGAAGATGACAGTAGGATGTTTTCTCCAAAGGTGTCTGAGACCACACCGCCTCCATGCCCCTGCCTGGCCCCTCTCAGCATCCTGTTTGCTATAAGTTGCCACCAAATACTCTCAGAATGTGAGCATTTGACTGCGGAATTTGAGATTATTTACGCTTCAGTCTGAACCTCAACCCCCTCAACTACCTACCCACTGCCACCAATTTTATTTTCCTCTCCTGGGACCCCCTTTCCTATAGATTAGAGAAAGGAAGAAAATTCTTTGTTCTCTTTTTAGGGTACTATTCTTCACGGTCCTCTTGGGAAGAGGGTAAGAGTTCAAACTCTAAATAAGTAAATATATTTATTTGAAAGAGAGAGAGAGAGAAGCTGAGAGAAGGCCAGGAAGAAGCCAAGAGCCAGGACCTCCACCTGGGCCTCCTTCGTGGGTGGCAGGGCCCAAGCACTTGAGCCATCACCTGCTGCCTCCTAGAGTGTGCATTAGTAGGAAGCTGGAATTGGGAGTGGAGTTGAAACTTGAACCCAGGTGCTCTGAGCTTCATGTTCATTGCTGTGCCAAACGTGCCCATGCCGAGGTGAGTCTTGACGGGATTGTTTTGTGTCCTGGGCTCCCCTCTGGAATTGAGGTCTCCGCAGGCACAGAGTGGAGTGTGATGATCTCTTCAATCCATTGCTCCCCATTCAGAGAGCCCAGTCCTTCCAGGTCCCAGAAGTCCAGCACTTTCTGCTGAGCAGCTCTAGACCCCAAGGCGGGGATGCTTAGGCTGCTTCTGAGTCAAATGATGGCCGTAATCACTTTCAAAGGAATTATTTTCGCCTGGGAAGGGACTTGAGGCGGCAGCAGGGCACTCCTTGAATATTTATGACCAAGCTGAGAAAGCGATTGCTTCCCTGTGTGTGGCAGACAGGGTGAGGGAAGGCACCACTGCAGGTAACAGAGATTCCAGCCTGGGGCAAAGGAAGGGTAGGAATACAGAGGGATGGGGCGGGTAAGGGAGCAAATCCCAGCCAGCTGGGCCCCTGTCTCCTGGGAGGAGAGCCTGTCACTCTGATTCTGAATTAGGCAAAGAGGGACCCAGAAGTGGTGCTCTTTGTCACCAAGTATTGGCTTTGGGTGCATTGAATTGGGGGATCTAAGAGCACTTCGAGGGCCCTTGGCTATCAGCACAATTCAATTTCAATCTTATTTAGATTTAAATGCAAGTTCCTTTGTAATCCAGGAGGTGGGACACTGGCTGCCATAACCTGACATCCATCACAAAGGAGTGATGGCACTGGGTAGCTTTTCCTGGTTGTTATAAAGCTCAGGGGAAAATGACTTTCTACATTCTAGTGACAAAGCAATGTGGTATTTGGTAGATCCAGTTTCTGCAGAGGAGCAGGAGGTGTGCAGGAAGAACCTCGAGGACTCAGAAGACACTTGTGGGTCCTGATCTGACTGGCTGACCCACCTTGGGACCACTCCCTTCCCCAGCCCTAGTGGTTCCCATACTCATTGATTTTTTTCTTCAGTATGTAATCCTTTTAAAATAAAAATTTTAATTTATTTTATTTATTTATGGGGCAGAGAGAGAGAGAGAGGAGAGAGAGATACAGGGAGATCTTACATCCCCTGATTAACTCCCCAAATGCCTATGGCAGCCAGGGCTGGGTCGGACATCCGGGCTTCTCGTGTGGGTAGCAGGGTCTCAGTCACTTGAACCGTCACTGCTGCCTTCCAGAGTTCTCATTAGTAGGAAGCTGGAATCAAGAGTCAAAGACTCAAATACAGACACTCTGATAGGGGATGCAGGGGTCTTATCCTCTAGGCCAAATGCCTGCAGCCCCATCTATCCCCCATACAGAATCCTTTTGCAAAGGAAATCTTATAAAGATCCTTAATATATAAAGTAGGTCAGAGCAAAGGTGCCTTAAGTTGAAGACATTGGGGGCAATGCAACCCACCTTTGGGGGTTGGGGGAAGGAAGAGCAATAGTTCTGTGGACCATTTAGGGGATCCTGGAGTCTTCTGAACAGTTTGAAAGCCACTGGAATAGATCATCTCTGAGGTCCCATTCAGTCTTTCAAGTTTCATGGTTTAAAACGTCTTCCTTCTGATGTGCTGACGTTAATAACTGGCAAAATTAGGAAAAGGGGAATGAAGAGACAGGAAGGGAGAACATCACTCTTGGCAGTTTGCTGATGGCAGGGCGCGTGTCCTGGCTAGAAGCAGCTCTGGGTGCCCAGCAGCATGCAGGCTGCGGTGTCACTGTCCGTCTTGGCTTTTTTCATCGGTGTGCAGCAGCGTAAAGGAAGGCACTTCATTTCCTCAGCAGCAACACGATGTCGTGTATGTCCCCTCCCCTGGTGAGCAACCAGAGGATGAGTGGGCTGTCGGGACGCGCCAGCTGTAAAACCAAATTAGGAAAAGACTGACGGTGAGGATTCCCTGCCAAACTGCATGAGCGATGCTCGGCCAGCAAAATCAGTGAGAGTGTGTAATCCTGTGTGGACCAGGGTGCTGTGTGCTCTGCCAACATGCAGGAAAATGGATAATCATGCGGGACATGGCTCTTTAATAAGTGTAAAACTAAACATCATCAAAATGCTGCAACACAACACCAGCGGCTGGAAGTGGTTAGTGTTGTGATTACAGAAAGGGCATCAGTATAGGATGTCATTTCTCCCAAAGATCCAAGAAAATGTCTAGCATTCACTTTTATAAACAAAGCCATAGCCCACTGGAATTATTTCTTATTTCAAACATATAGTCATAGCACCTTTATTTAGAACATGGGCAAGGGGATTGGAATGGTATATAAATCTGAGACAAGACTGGGTATTGTATGTTCTCCTCAAAAGAGCAAAATGTAAGGCCCATTCTAAACAAATACAGGACTATTCAGCTCCGAACCATTGCTAATCTTTTCATTAAAAGGCATAGTCGTTATGTTCCAAATCCTTCATCCCAAGATCAGATCCAGATTTTCCAACTAATGAAACAATGGAGTCGTTTCTACGAAAACCAGGAGACGTGAGATAAATATCACAGACTGGATCATTATAGTCACAGAGACCAATATATTTGAGTGGGGCACACACACACATACACACACACGGTCATGTGTAATACACTCTCTACAAGGAAAGTATTAGAATCAAAAGTGGTATGCTACCTAAGAATAAAAGACAACATGAAACAAGTATCTCCTTTAGAGCCAACTGTTCCTGCTGTTGCTGCCACACAGTATAGCTGTGTGTGTGTGTGTGTGTGTGTTTCCTTTCGGTTCCTGGCATCAGCTTAAGAACCACAGTTGTGGCTTGTGACTGTGCCTCGGCATGCCAATCCAGGGTGTTGCTGTTTAGAGTAGTTAGCCTATTGGGAACAAAAGGTATTTGATCTTCTCTCTTCTTCTTAAGCTCCAGCTACCTAAATGCAACTTTGGCTGAGTTTTGTGGTGAGAAACATGCTGAACGATTGGAAACATCAGTAGAGCTCAAGATGTGTGGATGCCAGAGCGTTGTTGGCGACCACACTTTCCCTTGGGGTAAAACTCTTAGAGACAAGAACGAGCCAACGTGACCAGATGCATGCTACCTTTGAATGAGTTCCCTAGGAGTGGAAGGTGGGAGAAAAAGGATATGAAGGGAGGCTGTGCTACAAAAAACTGGGGCCGGCCCTCTCTGTTTTTGCCACCGGACATGGGAGCCCATGAGCAGTGGCAAAAGAATGACCCCTCCACTGACGGATCCACGGGTAGTGGTAAGGAGAAGGAGAGTACCTGGTTAATGTCTACCTCTTGGTTCAGGCACATATATTTTGTTGAAATTCCAAGCACTAGACACAGAAATCCCCTGGCTTTTTAGATTTGTGTTAGGGCCTTTTTCACATGTGTTGATGAAAACTATATTTCACTTTGCTCCGAAAAACCCTTATGCATTTTCTGTACCACTGGGGCACATTCTATGAGTGGAAGGGATGTGGAATTAAAGGAGGGAAAATCACTTCCCTGGTCACCTCTAGAACTAAATGGTACATGAGTAGAATGTTTCACTGACCCAATACCCATCTCCAGAGAAGGAGATTCTGTGGGATATTCACCATTAATCACTATGCAACATTTCATCATTTCTTTGAGGTATAGTATCTTCAGGAGACATAAGAACAAAAGGGTGACCTATAGGTTTAAAGGGAAATCAGTGACAAGAAGTAAGTGTGCATTTCCTTTGCGTGTGATATAAGAGTTCTATAAAGCTGATCGTAAATATTAAGGCCCTGCCTATACCTGTTGAGAATCAGATATGGGACCAACAGGAGTGAATCGTTGGGTCAGTTTGCTGTTAGGAGATCATAGCTAAGCCCGTACAGGTATCCATCAAGTACACATTCAACCCAGGGACAATGAAGCACTGTGTTGAATTTGCAGATACATCTTCAAAATACTTACCCACAACCTTTTCTCTCCAGCCTGCTGTCTCCTCCTGTTTAAATATTCTGACACCAAAGTTGATCATGCCTTTATTGGACAAAAAAAATGATACCTCCTTTTCAAACTGCTTGGAAAAGAGATAAGTTTTTGTATAGGGTAGCGTCCTGACAGGAAACAAGTGGCATACTCAGTGTAGATAACTTGAGGCATGTTTAATCAAGGGCCTGGGTACTTGGGTCCTTGCAGGTTGTGTGGAAACCACATGAGATAGTACACTGGTCCCACGCTATTAACAGCTGGGTAAGCACATGTAGCCAGAACAGCTAAGGGGAGGAGCAGCTGTTGGAACCTGAAGAAAGACTAGTCTGTGGGGAAGATACAGCCTTCAGTGTGGACCCCCGGGGAAATGGTAAGAATGAACCCCCTGGCCTCACTCTCCTCCCTCCTGCTTGGATCCTGCAAGTGCTCCTATTTGGCTAACCAGACCCAATGGGAAGCCAGAAGTCAACCTGGACCACAGCAGCAGTCCTTTTAGGTCTCCTCCCAGGGCGTAGGCAGCGTGGAGAATGGGGCGCAGGGCTGCAGGAGCAAATGAGTGCTATCCAGAATAGCTAGGTCTGCCTTCCAACCTGCTTTCTTTCTGATTGGCGGTTGAGCTTGGGCAAGTTTTTAATTTCTTCTAGCTCTCCGCCTGAGGAGGCAGTTACTCGGATATCATTTCTGCTCTACAGCTCTAGTCTCCATTCCAACTCCAATAAAAGGGGATTGTTAATGTTATGATTTTTCATATAAACAGGAAGACTTTAAATGACATTCATATTTAGATTACTTACCCAAATGTTTTAACTCTGTAATGTACATTTATAGTACATTCTAAGGCTTATTTATTTCATATTTGTTATTTACAGAGCTAGCAAAAGTTTTAGCAACTTTAATGAGAGACAATTGACTTGCAATAAATTGTACATACTTAAATTTGTTAGGTTTTGACATATGAAACACTTATGACATCATCACCACATCAAGATAGTAAACATGTCTATCACCTCAAATGTTTCTTCATGCCCCGTTGTAGTCCTACCTTCCTCCCTTTCCCCATCCCCCTTCACCATCCAGTGATGTTATTTCTATCATTATATGGAAGATTACATTTATTAGAACTTTATAGAACACAATTGAATTGTATTTACTTTTCATTTTTTTAGAAAAAGATTTATTTGAAGTGCAGAGTTCAACATAAACATGCATATAGGCCCACACAGACATATTCCATCTGCTGGTTCACTCCCTAGATGGCCACAACAGCTGGGGCTGGGCCAAGCTGAAGTCAGGAGCCAGAAACTTCTTCCAGATCTCCTAAATGGGTGCAGGGGTCCAAGTACATGGACCATCTTCTGCTGCTTTTCCAGACACATCAGCAGGGATCTAGATTGCAGGTGGAGCCACTGGGACTTGACCTGCAACAACTGCCAGTGTTGCAGGCAGCAGCTTAGCCTGCTGTGCTACAATGCCAGAACCTCATCTTGTTTCTTGCACTCAGCAAATTGTTTTGTGATTTGCCCATGTTGTAACATGTATCAATATTTTGTTCTTCTTCTTCTTCTTCTTTTTTTTTTGACAGGCAGAGTGGACAGTGAGAGAGAGAGAGAGACAGAGAGAAAGGTCTTCCTTTTACCGTTGGTTCACCCTCCAATGGCCACTGCGGCGGGTGTGCTGTGGCCAGCGCACTGTGCTGATCCAAAGCCAGGAGCCAGGTGCTTCTCCTGGTCTCCCATGTGGGTGCAGGGTTCAAGGACTTGGGCCATCCTCCACTGCACTCCCGGGCCACAGCAGAGAGCTGGCCTGGAAGAGGAGCAACCAGGACAAAATCCGGTGCCCTGACCGGGACTAGAACCTGGAGGGTATAGAATCCCAGAGGCGGAGGATTAGCCTATTGAGCTACGGCACTGGCCAAATATTTTGTTCTTCTGTAAAACTGAGTAGTTACTCTATTCTGTGAAAACACTACCATTTGTTTATCCTTTTATTTATTCAGGTAGTGATGGGCATTTGGATGTTTTTCCAGTTTTTGACCTTCTGAATAACGCTTATCTGGATGTTTGTGGCATCATGTGCATTCCCATATCGAGGGCAGAAAGGCTAGATCAAAAGGTAGTTGATTTTTAGGAAGCTGTCAAGCTGTTTTCTAAAGTGTTTGTACCATTTTATGTTTCTAATAGCAGCATATTAGAGTTGCAGTTCTTCTGCAGAGGCAGATCCTAAAGTATTGCTATATGATCCAACTATTACACAAAAGAACTGAAATTAGAAATGTGTACACTGTGTATACCCATGTTCTTAGCAGTGTTACTTGCAGTAGCCAAAAAATGGATGCAACTCAAGCGCACATTGAAAGATGAATGGCATGACCACACGATAGAATATTATACAGCCTTAAAGAGGAAAGAAGTTCTGGCACATGCTACAACATCAGTGAACCTCAAGAGCAATATGCCAAGTGAAATAAATGACAAAAAGACAAATACTGTATGATTCTACTTATTTGAGGTACCTAGGGCAGACAAATTCATGTAGACAGGCAACAGAATGTTGGCTGCCAGAGGTTAAGGGAAGGGATTGAGGAGTTGTTATTTCATGGAAATAGAATTTCAGGTTTGCAAGATAAAAAGAGTTCTGTAGATTGGTTGCCCAACACTGAATATGCTTAACATCACTGAACTATATGCTTAAAGGTGGTTAAGATGGTAAATGTTATGTTGTGTATATTTCACTACAAAAAAGAAAATAGATGCTACATAATGAATGACTGACCATAGTTATAAGAAGAAGCCAAAGACTTGGCCACTGATGTCAATTGATGACACTTAGGTAGAAACTCTAGGTTTCAACCCACAAGCGTTAAGGATATACCAAGAATATTAAGAAAAAAAATACTGAGGGAAAATCAGCAAGACTTAATGAAATATTCCTACAACTGAAAATTAGATCTTTGTAAAAGTTAAGAGTAAGAATAAAAGAGGGAGGAGAAAGGGTTGGCACATCGGTGGAATGTATCACTACGGTCCTAAGTTCCTAAATTTGTATGTATGAAATACATGAAACTTATATACCTTAAATAAAAAATTAAAAAATAAAATAACTTAAAAATAAAATATACCTTAAATAAAAATACACACATTGCATTAATGCCTACCACTAAAATAAACTACCCAAGGAGACAAAAAAAGAAATGTTCCTCCAAATACTACAAAGTAACAATATCCAAATGTCAGTAAAAGATAAACTATCACAGATGCAAAATAAAATCAAAACTCAAACACTAGTACTATTTTTATAGATTTATTTATTTATTTGAAAGGCAGAGTTACTGAGAGGCAGAGGCAGAGACAGAGAGAAGTTTTCTATCCACTGGTCCACTCCCCAGATGGCAGCAATGGCCAGAGTTGTGCTGATCTGAAGGCAGGAGCCAGGAGCTTCTTCTAGGTCTCCCAACCGGGTGCAGGGGCCTAAGGACCTGGGCCATCTTCTACTGCTTTCCCAGGCCATAGCAGAGAGCTGGATTGGAAGTGGAGCAGCCAGGATTCGAACTAGCACCCATATGAGATGCTGGCACTGCAGGCAGTGGCTTTACCTGCTACACCACAGTGCCAGCCCCACACTAGAACTTTTGACTACTGACCTTCCTCTGTTCTTTTTTTTACCAGCTCCTGTTCTTTCATTTACCTCTATGTGTTACCTGGGTAGTTTCTACTAACTTCAATGGCAAAGACCTTGACCCACTAACCCTTCACACTGTATGTGTACCCATGAGCACACACACACACACATACACATACACACACACACACCTTATTCACACACACAGATGCAACCGTTCCCCTGTCCTCATGCTCTAATGCCCTCATGCTTGCTCGCTCTCTCACCCCCTCCCTCCCTCTCCCCCTCTCTTTCCTGGACATTCTCCAAGCACTACAGGTTTCCTGGTTCCTTTGCCAGTACTGTTCCCTTCACCAGGAATACATTTCTCTAGCCTTGACCCAACTTATCCTTCTGTAAGCATTTTTTTTTTAAAAAAATATTTATTTATCTGAAAGTCAGAGTTAGGGAGAGAGGAGAGAGAGATCTTCCATCTGCTGGTTAACTACCCAAATGGCTGAAATGGTTGGGGCTGGCCAGGCTGAAGCTGGGAGCCAGAAACTTCTTCCAGATCTCCCACATGGGTACAGAGGCCCAAGGACATGCACCATCTTCCACTGATTTTCTAGGCCATAGCATGGAGCTCTTCTTCCAATCCGGCTCTCTGCTTGGGCCTGGAAAAGCAGTAGAAGATGGCTCAAGTCCTTGGGCCCCTGTACCTATATGGGAGACCGGAGGAAGCTCCTGGCTGATCCTGGCTTCAGATTGGCGAAGCTCAGGCCATTGCAGCCATATGGGGAGGGAACCAATGGAAGGAAGACCTTTCTCTCTGTCTCCCTCTCAGTCTGTAACTCTTAACTCTCAAATAAATAAATAAAATCTTTTAAAAAAAGATGGAACTATGAGTCACTTTTACAGATTTAAAAAGGAAAAGACACCAAAAATGAGTATAATTTTACATACTCTCTAATAGACTAAATACTTTTGAGATTTCTGTAATTTATTTTTTATTTGGGAGGTAGACAGAGAGATACAGATAGACCAGTGAGAGAGGTTCCATCCACTGGTTCACTTTCCAAATGCCCACAATGGCTAGGACTGGGCTGGGCTGAAGCCAGAAAGTCAATCCAAGCCTCCTCTGTGGGTGGCACGAACCCAAATGCGTGATCTATCAGTGCCGCCTCCCAGGATGTGTACTATCAGGAAACTGGTGTCGAATCCAGGCAGTCCGATATGGGACGGAGGACAGCATCTGAACAGGCATCTTGAGTGTTCGGCCAAACACCCACCCTTCAGGTTTTAAAAGATGCACCTCAGAATAAAACCAGCTGTCATCCAAAATCATTGTCCCTCAACAATGTAATAATCTATGCACTGTAGAAAAAGTAACTTAAAAACCTGCTAACGGCTTGTAGATAGCATGAGAGGCAAGCAAAGAAACCCTGTTAACAGAGTGGAGCTGTTTAGAAGAATGGTGTTTGGGTGTGAACCCACCACACGTGCATTCTGGAGCTCAGTGAATTCCCTTGAAGACAAATGGAAAGTCAGAAAGGCAAAGCACTAACGGACAAAGTCTGATACTAACTTGAATTCCTTGTTTTGGACACCTCATCTTTAATACTCTTCTCCTGGAGTGATTCATTCAGCTCATTACAGACTTAACACTAGACTAGCAGACAGCAACAAAAAATATTCCCAGTGGTCAGATTTGGAAGATGTGATGGGGAGGATGTGGGGATATAAAAGCACACGAGGTATTTGGTTGCTTTGTTCCTAATATGTTTTCATTAACTGGTTGTTGAATTTCTTATTCCCACTGTGCCTTACCCCAGATTTAGCTGGTTTATCCCCAGGGCATGACTAAATTGGAGCACTCTTCCTTGGGTGTGGTTTTCTTTCTCTGGATGAACTTCAAAAGGAGCAGGCCATATGAGCCTGGGATTGAATCCTTCAGTAACCATGACACCTTGGAACAAAGACACTTACCACTTCAAGCAGCTACAACTTTGAGAAGAGTAAGAATTAGCAGTTAATATTATTTAAGGAGTGGTTAGCAAGCGGACTGGTGATGTATTTTGAAAATCTTTGCTGAGTAGTCAGGATACTATTATTTTGAAGGCATTACAAGTAATTGGTGCTTTAAAAACTTATTCAAGAGGCAGAGAGAGGCAGGGACAGACAGAGCTCACATCCACTGGTCCACTCCCCAAATTCCTGCAATAGTTGGGGCTGGCCAGGGCTGGAGCAATTCCTGAAGACCAGGAATGCAACTCAGGCCTCCCATGCAGGTGGTGGGAACCTAATTACTTAAGCCATCTCCACTGCCTCCCAGAGTTTGCACTGGCAGGAAGCTAGAGTTTGGAGCAGAGCCAGGACTTAAATCTAGGTACTCTGATAGGGATGTGGTTTTTATCAACAGGTATCTTAACTGCTAGGCCAAACATTCACCTTAGTAGGTGATTTTAAAGTGTTCAGCTCTGCCTCCAAATAAAACTAGTAGGGAGTTAACTATCATTAGTTGAACAACTATTAAATGCTAGACATCGTATATCTCTTATCTGTTCAAGGCTTCACATTTCTGCAAGGTGAGTACCATTCATTTATTTTTGTAAGAGACCAAAATGAGGGTTAATAAGCAGGTATGTTACCCCGATTCATAGCAGAAGGGTGACTTACCAGGGCTCTCTGATTCTGGTGCTCGTCTGCACTAGTAGGATGCCTCATCTTCCATAGGTCTGTCGGCAGCAGGTGAATTTGTATATACATAGACCTGAAAGTTCCTATGGTGATAGAATGTTGAGCAGAGTTTGAGGGTAGTTTTCTATTGCTGAAGACACACATTCAGGTAAGGTGTGAGGTTCTTAATAGTATCAGCAATACAGTATAACATTTGTATTTCAAAAGACAAATGTAAAGGAGTTGGCAATGTTTAACATAAAGGCATTCACAGTGATCAGTGAACTTCACTCACAGAAGAGATTTTCCTGGGGAACACTAAAGAACCCCACATGCTGTCCTCAGCTCATTCCAGGGCCAGATTACTTTATACTTTCCTTTCCCCATTCATTTGCTCCATTCTTTAACTACGGCTCTTCAGATGCTATCAATTTCTTGACCCATTATCAATTTAAAAATAGTTTTAGGGGCAGGCATTTGGCACAACAGTTCATTTAAGTAGCCTACATCCCATATCAAAGTGCCTGGGTTTGAGTCCTGCTTTGTGGCTTTCAGGTTATGCATGCCTTGATAGGCAGAAGGTGATAGCTCAAGTACTTGGGTCCCTGCCACCTATTAGGGAGACCTAGCTAGAGTTCAGGCTTCTGTCTTCAACCTGGCCCAGCTCCAGCTGTTGCAGGCATTAGGAGAGTAAACCAGCATAAGGCAGATCTCTCTCTTTCTCTCTGTATTTCAAAAATAAATCAGTTTTAAAATAGCTTATTGGGGCCAGTGCTGTGGCTCAGCAGGTTAACACCCAGGCCTGAAGCACTGGCATCCCATATGGGCGCTGGTTCAAGTTCCGGTTGCTCCTCTTCCAATCTAGCTCTCTGCTATGGCCTGGGAAAGCAATAGAGGATGGCCCAAGTCCTGGCTCCTGGCTTTGGATTGGCACAGCTCTGGCCATTGCAGCCAGTTGGGGAGTGAACCATCAAATGGAAGACCTCTCTCTCTCTCTGCCTCTCCTTCTCTCTCTGTGTAACTCTGACTTTTGAATAAATAAAATCGTTTAAAAAAATAAAAGAAGCTTACTAAGTTTTTTTGGTTGAATTTTTATAGAAAAAAGTATATGGAAGAAATTACCAAACTTCAGAAAATATTGCTTCAAAACAAAATATCTCAGTACTTCAATTTTTCTTTCAATTCTTTTGAAAGGGTAGAAAAGAGAGAGAGAGATTGACCTTCCATCCATTGGTTCACTTCCCAGATGCCTGCCACAGTCAGGGCTGAGCCAGTCTCACACCAGGAGCCAGGAACTCCATCCAGTTCTGACATGTGGCTAGCAGAGACTCATATACTTGACACATCGCCTGTTGCCTCCCATGGGCATTAGCAGGAAGCTGGACCAGAAGAGGAGTAGCCAGGTCTCAAATTAGGAAATCCAATATGGGATGCAGGAGTCCCAAACAGTGGCTAACTTGTGATGGAATGCCAACCCCTTAGTTTTTGTGAAAAGCATTACAACCGTGGAGGGAAATTTTATGTTGCATATCTTAATGGGCTTGGCTCACAGTTTCTGATAGAAGCTCTCCCAGGTTTCTCTTTGTGCTTGGAGTAGAGGAAGTCCAGAAGCTGTGTCTCGGTGTCATGTCATGGTGTCATTCTCTGTATTTCCTTCAGTTTGGGAAAATTACCTTTCCCTAGGGTTTTAGATTCCATTTCCCTCTGATTTTGTCATCTCTGTCTGAGGCATCTGTTATATAAATGTAGAATCTCTGGGTCTATTTCAGTATCTTTTAACTGTTTCTCCCCACTTTGTCTCTTTGTGTTCTGGGAGTTTTCCTAGGCCTTATTTTCTAAATCATTAATTTAAGTTTCAATTATGACTGCTTATGGCTTACTGTGCTTTGACTTTTTTCTCTGATTTCCCTTTTGTTTCCAATTATTTGTTCCTGGGGCGGGGGTGGGGTGGATGGGATATCAATGGTTTAGTTGGTTCATGTAATCCTTTTTCACGCTGGCCATTTTCCTCAGTGACTAGTGATCCTTCCACTCAACTGAAGGCCTTGGTTTACTAACTGGAGTGGCGGGGATGCACTTTTCTCTGTCGTTGTATAAGTCACCTTCCCAAGTAAGGCCTTCTCCTGGGTGGAGCTTTCCAGTGAGTAGCTCTTGTCAGTAGGCCTGGAACAAATCTTGAGGTTACAGGCATTCTGGATCCTCCCTCAGCCTTTGCACCAAGGATGCAAGATGTTGGCTCTACCTCTCCCTCCTCTCCTCCCTCAATTGAAGATTTTGTTTCTGTACCCAATTTGGACTAACTGTTCCTTCCTCTCTCAGCTCAGAGTTTTTCCCTAGTCTCTTCCTTGTGCCCCTTTGTAGGGGATCTCCTGAGTTGACTCTCTGGATTTCAAAGCTAAGTGTGCTTAGCAGCCTCAATTCAGTTTTAGGACTGAAGGAACTGGAGCTGACCATATTCTTCTACTTCCGAGTCCACTCTACTCTCCTCACCCCTCTTCTCTCAACTAGGCTGATCATCAACTTCTCTCCCACCTGAGAAGCGTTAACCATGACACCAGCCACTCATCCTTGCTGACTCTCAGGTTCCCCTCCATCACAGCAGAAAATAACCTGTGTCTACTTCCCCAGGGTTAGGGAGGATACATGTAGATGTTTTTTGTAGACTTGAAAAGGTAAAAACTCACTGCTATTGAGAGGTTACAAAATAGGCAGTCTAAGCAAACCATTTTTTCTGGAGTTTTCAGGAGGAAACCAAAGATACAATAAAGAATTCTAACCAACGTCTGTTTTCTTGAAGTTTCTCAAGGTCAGTTATCATCAATTTCCAAGTTCAGTTTGTAAGTCTTTCCATTATCTAGGTGGAAAGATATTAGCTAAACCAAATGCACTGCAGAAACTGTAGACTATAAAGAGAAGACCATATTGACGTGCTTTAGGAAGCCAGCAACTCAGAGCTCTTAGAAGACTGTGATCATTCAGATGAGTGCCTGACTCTGAAGACCTGAAGTTAGACCTGCTGCAATTTCTATGTAATTGTAGATGGCATTGACTGAATGTGAACTGTGACACACCTGTGTGAGAGCCTTACAGTTATCACTTCTTGGCATCCTCGCATGAATTCCATGGGGTAGGTCTGATATTCCATCTTTCTGATGAAGTTGAGTCATAGAAAAGCCCAGAAACTTGCCTTAGATTTCTTAAGTGGTAGAGGTTGTGGGGAGTCTCAAACCCAGGAAAGCTGATCCAGAGCACTTGCTGTTGGACGCAATGCACACTGCAGCCCATTATACACATGTAATATGCATGAATACAGTGTATTATATTGAAAACACTTGGCTCAGAATATGAATCACATTTATGGTTAAAATTTACAAAAGCCTGGGGATGCAGTGTTTTTAAACTAAACTTGGGGATGGATTTGTGGTAGTCCTCTGGGATATAGTCATTCATTCATAGCCCATATTTATTTTCCCTCCAATTGCCTAATTCCATCTCTTTATTTAATATAAAATCTAATGTACTCTTCCCCTTTTTGCTCATAGACCAGAGTCCAAATTTCTTTTTTAAAAAGTGATCAACATTTACTGAACTATTAATCTATCACGTGCTCCGCCAGGCTTTCTATAAACATTACTTCATTTACTGCAGTGAATTTAAGTAGGCACCACTGTCATCATCATTTTATTGATGAGGACAGCTGTATGACATGCCCCAGTTCCAGAGATGGGTAGTGGTGGTGTCAGCCTTTGAATCCTCACTCTCTCAAATGTGTCGTAGATGGGGGTCTTAGATCGTCCCTTTGACCTTAGCTCCCTGGTATCACTCTCATGATTATGATATATTCCATGGCAAAAGGTATTTGCAGATGTACTTAGGGTTGCTGATCAGTTAACCTGAAGAGGGAAATTATCTGAGTGGGACTAATCTTATCAAAGAAACCCTTTAAGGCTGCAGTGTGCTCTCTGACTGTTGCCAGACAGAGTCACAGAGATTCAGAATGTGAGGACTGTGTACACCATTGCTGCCTTAAAGATGGAGGGAGCCAAGTGCAAAGGGATGTGGGTGGCCAGCAGGAGTTGATGGTGACATCTGGCTAACAGAAAGGAAACTGGGGCCTCAGACCCACAGCCCCAGGGAGGGAGGTTCTGCCAACAGCCTGAGTGAACGTGGAATGGAATTCCTCCCTGGAACTTCCCAGCTACCACGTTGATTCTGGTCAGCAGAAAAACCCATCTGCTGGACTTCAGATCTCCAGAAACTTCCATTAAGCTGAAAACCTGAGATGTAAAATGCTCCCCAATCTGAAATGTCTTGAGTGTTAGCCTTCCACACCTGACCTCATGTGACCAGTCATTTCAAAATGGCCTTCAGGTGTATGCATGTAAGGTATATATGAAACAAATAAATTTTATCTTTAGATTTGCTTCCACTCCCCAAGATATATCCTATTATGTATATGCAGATATTCCAAAGTCTGAGAAAATAAAAAATCCAAGTCTGAGGCAATTTGTTATGCAGCCTCAAAACTGATCCAGAGCTCTTGTCGTTATGCAGAGTCCGGTAACTCTGACACTGCCCGGGCCTCCCCCTCTAAGAAAACCCTCACCTCATCTTCTACACTCTGTGTGTGGCTCCTGTGGGTTCCTGGATTCCAGCTGTGGTCTTTCTGGTTGTTGGCTGAGCCTCACTCCTCAGCTCAGGACCAATTGTAGGCTTACTCCCTCTGCATGGAGTTCTCCTCTCCAACCTGTGCCATCATCCTGGCCACCTGCTGGTCCTTCCTCAGAATGTAGCTAAAACAGCACTCCTCAGGGAAGGCACTTCCGATAGGCCGAGTGTTCTCACAAGAACAGGTATTTGGCTTTCTTAGCTCTTATGCCATTTGTAAATAAAATGTTGAGATGTTTTTGATAAATGTCTCAGTTAGTCTCCATTTTACTCTCAGTCACAGCATCCTGTTAACATCAAAACAATTTTCTCAATGTTTGTCTTTTCTACTTAGATTCTTTGTGTGTTGGCAACAGAACCAAATCTGGGTGGCACCACTACTAATGCTAGAATACAGCATTTCTAAATCTGTGCCTTTCCTGATGACTGTCAGACGTTAGCTTGCTGGGAGACAACTACAAGCATCAGAGCATGTGTCCGTAAATTATCTTGAACTATGAACTAGTTTAAGCTAATGTGGAGGGATTTATTAGAAATGGTATGAAGATGGTTCACCAAGAACGGAACGGCAGCAAGGCCTCAGGAAGACTCTAGAGCCAAGATCTGGAAAGAATCCAGGCCCTCTCCTTATCACATCTCTCTGCTTTTTGAGCATTGATCTTAGTCTTCACCACTGGTTCTCCCATTTTACAATCCACATGTTGCAGATATGGCCTTGTACAGCTCTCACATGCCATGGTTCAGCTCCAGCCACATGGGAAAAGCCTGATTGGTTTTATCCTGTTTTCAGGTCTACCTTCTCTGGGAAGGAAATTCGACCACTCAACTTGCATCTCCTGACTACCTTGGATCCTGCCCAAATGATTGAGGTTCATGAGAAAGCTCTACAATGTGGTTGCTAGGGATAGAGCTGAAGTTTGTTTAGGACAAAAATACAGGGAAGTCTAGGCAGACACACAACAGGTGTCAACACGGTGGACTCCAGGGACTCAATAAGAAATCCACAAATTTTTTGGAGAGGAGAAAGTCAGAGCATAGCTTCTTTTGGCAAATTATACCTCACTTAACATACAGACACTGTGTATAACTTGTACTGTGATAGAACTGATAGGGTGGGTGGGGCGATTAGGGGCAGAAAAGATGACAGCAAGGTGTGTAGAGTTCCCACACAGTGGGGAGATCTGACTGATGGAAAAGAGTGACTCTGATATGGAGAAAAGAGGTGGCAGTGGGGAAAAGGGCGATCTGCATGATCTCCTCAGGGTTTCTTCTGGTTCCTGTACCCCTGGATAAATAGTAATCTGTATTTGAACATTTCCATTTTAAATAGTATTTTTTTTTAAAAAATATTTATTTATTTGAAAGGCACAGTTAGAAAGAGAGAGATGATCCATTCACTACCTCACTCTGCTATAACGCTGGGCCAGTCTGAAGCTAGGAGCCAAGAGCTTCTTCCAGGTCTCTCACATTGGTGCAGGGGCTCAAGAACTTGGAGCATCTTCCACTACTTTCTCAGGCACATTAGCCAGGGAGCTGAATCAGAAGTAGAGCAACTGGGGCTCAAACTGGTACCCGCATGGGATGCCTGTGCTGTAGGTGGTGGCTTTACCTGCTTTGCCACAGTGCTGGCCCCTTAAATAGTAATTTAAAAGAATGTTTCAATATAATTCTATGTGTATGTGAATGTAATTATAAAAATGCATATTTATTCTAAGGAATTTTAGATTGCAGACTATGATCAGATAACATGCTGTTTTAATTTTCTATATGATGCCTTGCTTATGACCACTGAGGATTCAGTCATTATTTGAAGGAAAGAGTGGCAGAGAGTAAGAGTGACAGAGAGAAAGAGAGAGCGAGAAAGGGAGAGAGAGAGAGAAGAACATGAACCTGCTGGTTCTGTCCTCAAATGGCTACAACATCCAGGTCTAGGCCAAGCTGAAGCAAGGAGCCCTGAACTCCATTCTAGTTCCCAAGTACTTAGGCCATCTTCCACTGCTTTCCCAGGTGCATTAACAGGAACCTGGATCAGAACAGCCAGGACTCAAATCTGCACTCATATGAAAGATGCCAACTTGACCCACTGCACACCCATGGTTATTATTTTCTGTTATTCCTGGCCCTCTATATATAGATTATGGGAGAAAGATTCTTTAAGTAAATATATATCCCTGCTTATATTTTTGTTCACTTTCATGAAACCTGTTAATCTTATTTGCACCTTTTCTTATCTTTGCTCTATACCCCTTTCCTAGACAGAGCAAAATTCTTCGAAAAGTGCTGAACTTGTATTTTGTCTGTGAGTTACCGTCTTGAGTTTATTGTGGAGAAACATGTGATTTTAAGACAGAATGTTTTACTTCATTGTTACAAATCAGTAAAAAAAACTGGAATTCAAATGTATAACCCAGGAGAAAATAATGTGAGATGGCTCCATGCTGCTATATGCACTGGAACAGTTCTTGGGGTTTTTTCTCCACATAAAAGTGCACCCTCATCAGTGTTCACTGTGGCTTACCAAGCTGCACAATTCGGGGCAACATTTGTTCTCCTCAAAGAGAATGTATCATGGAAGTATAAATTTGTTGGTTTGAAACACTCTTAGTCTGGCAATCTCCTCAATACTAAAATTACAATCTTCCCTTGATATATAATATTCATTCTAGCAACACTCTAATTTTTCCATTTTTAAATAGGGGCAACTCTACAATAAAAATAACCTGTGTGTACTATTAAAATTTTTGAGCGTATAGACAAATAAAAGACAGGGGTGGAGAAAATAACTCATGGCCTTGCATGTTTGGGTTCAAACCCAGCAAACTCGTCACATCTGAAATTTAACAAAGGCAGCCCCCCTGGAGTCCAAGGAGGTTGTGATTCGCATCATTAGTGCATCCCTGATGGCAGGGAACTCTCCTTCAAGGAATCCCAAATTGTAGACTACGTCAGACTACATTCCGTTCTCTTCTTCCATCTGACAGCATATTGTGGCTGCTCTGTCTTCAGTGGCTGTTATTTTCTGTGTTGTTCTTGTTCCTCTATTGATTTTGGAGGCATAGTTCTTTAGACAGCTACACAAACACAAAGAAGTCTTTATAGAGGAAAATGCTACAGCATAGTAGGAGGTCAGGGCAATCCGACTGTAGGACACACTTATGAGTTGCCTCACTGGTGGCCAAGATTTGAATCACAGGGCTGGCTGTGCTGGCGCGCAGAGCTCTGAGAGCTGGTTGAAGAGAAAAACCTGCATGCCCACACATCCCCAGTCCTGTTTCTCTGTAAATAGCAGCTATATGGTGAGTCTCCATGGAAAGCTTACAAGGGCACTTCAAAGAGGGGGTGGGAAATGGAATTAAAACATAAGCTTCTTCTGCAACAAAATAGCTCTGAAATCCATGCATAGTTTTTCTACAACACACATTTTTCATGAACTTTGTGAAGGCCCCTCATATGCATGGATTTCCAAATTATTTTGCACCAAGATAAACTTACCGTTAAATTCAATTCCCATGAACTTTCAAAATTACCCTCAAATATATAAATTTCTCTATAGTTACTCTTGTTGTAATTTAGGAGTAGAGCTGATGTAAATCAGGATAGAGTAATCACTTTTGTAGAAATTAAGGTGTATTTTTAAAAAATTCAGCTCCTTTATGTTGGTTTGGTATGACCAAAACTCAGTTATCAACACACAATGTTAATAAATCCCATAGTTAACTTACTTTCAAATTCAAAGACATAGCAAGAAGAGAGTGAACTTTGGATTTTGGCATGTCTATACCCCAAAGTAACTGAACTGCAGCTTTTTAAGTTGTCTTTTGGAAATAATTGACTGTAAGCCTGAGATTTTGTTGGCTAAATTTTGTCCCAAAGCCATTTTTTTTTTTAAACTACTGAGTTTCTAACTACCAAAAACAAAGAGTAATAAGGAAAGTGCTGATGACAGCGTAATTTACGAGAGTGGTGTTTGGGGGCTTTTTAAACTACATCACTGAGCTGGGAATTGGGATCCCTGGGTTCTCTCATCCATCTTGCCACTGACTCCTTTTGTAACCTTGGGTGAGTCACTTGAACTTCGTTGTAGCTTGCCTCTCTGTAGATGCCTTCAGAGAGAGAGAGACTGTAAAATAACGAGAGGGAAGGTGCTAGGAAAGTGCAGAGTATCACTGCCTTTCCAGGACTCTGGTTTTACTTTTCATGAAGATTATTAACATTTGGCAAGAGTCATTACTTGACAATTTATTATCCTGTTCAAATCCAGGTAGGTTAAGAGTTTAAACTTTTTACACCAAAAGTCATGTCTCTTGTGCTTTATAGAAACCCCAGATACCGCACGGTTAAAAAAAAAAAAAAGAAAGAAAGATCATGAATTTCATTTGAAAAGCCTCTTTTCTGGCACATGGGCTGTGCATTATAATGAAATATTCCATTGAAACGTCTGCTCTGGCACTGCGAACGGAGAAGTCTTGTGTTTGTATACTCTGTGAAGTTGAACAACAATTTCCAACATATGTTAGGAGAGGCTGCCCTCTTCGGAGATGGGAAAATGGATAGCTCCAGAGGGAAAAGAAAACCGAGCGCTGAAAAGTTTTTGTTAATCTTTTACTGGTGAAACAGAGCTGGGAACAGAGCAGTCTGTTGGCTGCAGAGCAGGCTGGAGCCAGAAGGCCCAGCCCACAGGAAATGAACGCTGTCCTCCTCAGCGCGGCTACTTAAGCAGAGAGAAAACATTTACAGTACTTGTAATTACGATGGTTTTCGGCACCTAAATTGTCATAAATCACATTTATAAAAGCCATCTTCTCACTAGTCAAATTTTGAAAGCTGCAAAATATATTCAGCTGGTGGGTAGTTTCAAACGGTGGTACATATGTTTGGAATAAATACATGTTATAATTATGGTTTTTAATACTGGGAGGTTTCTTATGAGGATTTATACTCACACTCTGATGATAATGGAGTACATTGTGAACATAATAAAGTGGTGATGGGTGGTATTTGTTCCGGCATTTCTACAAAATACTACTTCCAACTCTAAAGGGTATGTTCCTATGTAAATCCCCATACATCAAGATAAAAATATACTTCTCAGTGTATTTCCTGGAGCAAACTACCTAGAGAGAAAATACCTGCATTTTCACAACCAATTCATGGATCTTAAAACATAATTATGTCTTATTGCATTGTTGATCCCAGAGCAGTATTTGAATTAAAAAGGAGTGCCAATAGAATTGGTAGAAAGTAAAAGAGCTCTATTTTATAGCCAGGAGCATGGTGGAGTGAAATCTAGTTTTAATAAAAGACTAGTATCATAATAAGCAGATGAGTCTAACTGGTAATTAGAGTTTTTATTACATGTGTATTACCTAACAACAAAGCCAATCCTACCAAGTAGAAAACGAAGGGGAGAGATGCTAACAAATTATATAGCTTGGCAGGGTCAAGGAAAAATCTGAATTAACTCTTTACACAGTTCTAGCTACATTGGGCAACTGTATTTTAGGCTGTAAAGACCTGATCTATTTCTCCCCCTCCCTCTCATAAACTTTTATTTAATCATTCAGCAAATATTTGCTAGGCACCTCTTCTATGCCAGATAGTGGCCTAGACCCTGAGGGCAGAATTATGACTAAGTCAGAGTCCAGTTCTTAGGAGTTTCTGCCTTTGAGAGAAATAGAGCTGTATACAAATAATTACAACAGAACATTTATATGCATTAATAGAGCTGTGCATAATAAATTTTGTCTTGACATGCATTTCCATCATAAACACAGCAATAGATGACATACACAAGTATTATAAGTTTGGTGTTGCTGGGCACTGGTCAGAGCTTCTAGCAGTCTAGGTAAGGAACTTACTTAAAACTCAACCTGGTCAGCACATTCAGAATGGTATCCTATAGCTCTTGCTCTGGCTTCACTTCCGTAGATACCTTTTGAATGCAGATCTCTGTTTTTCGCTCATGCACGATTCCTTTCCTATTTTTTTTTTTTTGACAGGCAGAGTTAGACGGTGAGAGAGAGAGAGACAGAGAGAGAGTTATAGACAGTGAGAGAGAGACAGAGAGAAAGGTCCTCCCTCCGTTGGTTCATTCTCCTAATGGCCGCTACAGCTGGCGCTGTGCTGATCCGAAGCCAGGAGCCAGGTGCTTCCTCCTGGTCTCCCATGTGGGTGCAGGGACCCAAGCACTTGGGCCATCCTCCACTGCCCTCCCGGACCACAGCAGAGAGCTGGACTGGAAGAGGAGCAACCGGGACTAGTACCTGGCACCCCAACTGGGACTAGAACCTGGGGTGCCGGGCCGCAGGTGGAGGATTAACCAAGTGAGCCATGGCACCAACCATCCTTTCCTATTTTGAAAGTCTGTATCTTAGTCTAGAAAATGTGATTATACTGCAGAGTTAATAGTCTGTTCTGGGAATGTAGAACCTCAGTGCAGCAAAAAGGTAGTAATGGGGGTAATGTCAGGCTTTTGCTCCCCAAGTACATCTCTGTTTCTGCCCCTATACCACCACTGTGTCAGAAAATTACATTGTAGAGGTTTCATTCCATTAGCTTAAAATTTTAATTTCTGCTTAGCTGTAAATCATTTACGTCTTGGAGGGACTAAACTTCAGATCCTTTCTGTAGAGCAGATGGTGACTGGGAATTAGAGTAAGAATACACCCAGGAGGAAGGGGAGATGCACAAGGGGACACCTGTGAAGGAACATCAGAGGGAATCTTCTGGAGATAAGCCCCATCTCTGTGCTTGACGTGAAGATGAATGATGGGTAGCACATACCCCTTCCAGGTGTTAGGCCCTGCACATCGATACTAATGGTAGTTCACTCTGTTTAAAGTAATGAAACAGCTTCTTTGGCTTTCTTTTTAAATATCTATTTATTTATTTAGAGGCAGAGTACACACGCACACACACACACAGAGAGAGAGAGAGAGAGAGAGAGAGAGAGAAAGAAAGACCTTCCATCTGATGGTTCACTCTCCAAATGACTGTAACAGCCAGGTCTGGGCCAGGCCAGAGCCAGGAGCCAGGATTCCATCCTGGTATCTCACCTGGGTGGCATGGGCTCAAGTGCATCAGCATGGAGCTGGATTGGAGCTGGATTGGAAGTGGAACAGCCACTCCAACTGCCACTCTGGTATGGAATGCTAGCATTGCAAGTGATGTTTTAACTTGTGACACAGCACTGGTTCCAGTGCTTTCTTTTTATAAAATTTTATTTGCTGCAATTATGGAAACAATGTTTAAAAATTTATTTAAGAGGCAGAGAAAGAGAGAGAGAGACAGACAGACAGACATAGACACAGAGAAAGAGAGCTCTCATTTGCTGGATTACTCCGCAAATGTCTACAACTGCTGGCTAGGCAGAGTCTGTAGCCAGGAGCTGTGAACCCAATCTAGGGCTCCTACCTAGGTGGCAAGAACCCAATTACTTGGGCTATCACTGCTGCCTACCAGAGCTGCATTGGTAGGAAGATGCAGTCAGGAGCCAGAGCCAAGAATCAAACCCAGGCACTCTGATGTAAGATGTGGGTATCATAACTGTGAGGCTAAATGACCACTCCTACAGTTGATTGTTTGTTTTCCCGAGGACGTGAACTAATAAGTAGTGTTCTGAGTCATCTAAAATACCAGGCAAGGGAGGCCACTGTGACAGTGTAGTGGGTTCTGTGCCTCTTTCAAGTCCTAGCTATTGTGCTAGAAATCCAGCTTCCTGCTAATGTACCTGCAGGACAGCAGATGATGGTCTGAGTACTTGGATTCCTACCAGCCACATGAGAGGCCCAGATGGAGTTCCTGCCTCCTGGCTTCAACCTGGCCATGCCTCAGCACTTGCGGGCATTTGGAGAGTGAACCAGTGGATGGAATATCTCTCTATCTCTCTCCATCTTTCTCTGTGGCTTTGCCTTTTAAATGAATAAATTAATAAATCTTTAAAGAAGAAACAGCAGATGAATTGCGCCCCAAAACATCAGGGTGGGATATGAGGTAGGTGCAGGTGGATGAATGCCCCTGAGCATGTTGGCTCTGCAGACCTCCCATCTCCTCAGAGATCAGGTTCCCTCCTCTTTCCTTATAGGAACTGGTACTTCTCACACACTGGATGACATGGCACGAAGGGTCCTGTCCAACCAAATGAAGGAAGAGTAACATTTGGGGTTTGGATTATACTTGTAGATAAGGTGCCTGACAATGTGGGCTAAGTAAAAAATGATTGATGGCTGCTCAACAGCCACATTCAGTCCTGTCCTAGAGAGATGGGGAAGCTGGAATGTCTTCCCAGTAGATGGAGCTGCACTCAGTGCACCTGTTCATCCCAGATGCAATAAATGATTATATGACATTCAATGAATCAGTGAGTGAACAGAAATCATAGGAGAAATTAAATGCCCTGGGACACTTGGGTAATGTTTTCAATGGACAAGAAAATCAAATAGATGCAGAGTTGTATCTCTAGGGTTCTTATTTCTAGTAGTCAGAATTTTTGAGTAAGACAGAAAGGAAAATTTGGTCTAATCTCTATGACATTAGTTCCAGAAAGAGAGCACTCCATCTGGACTATCAGAATGTTTCATTAAACATGAAGCACTGTGAAAGTATTCCACAAGGCCTTTCTCTGCTTCGAAGTATAAAGTACACCAAGCTGGGTCAAATAAAAAGGTGACATTGAAAGCCCTGGTAGGAAGCACATGCTTTAGAATAGGCTTTCCTACAACTCAGAACCGATATCCCTGACAAGAACTGACAGGAGATGAGAGTCTTTAGGATCTTAAAAAATAAACCTGCCTTTGAATGACATTGCATGGCTGGCGTTTATAGCCTAGTGGTTGAGCCACTGGTTAGGACACCCCCGTGTCCCACCCTGGAATACCTGCGCTTGATACCTGGCTCTGACTCTTGATTGCAGCCTCCTGCTAATGCAGACCATGGGAGCCACAAGTGATGGCTGAAATGATTGGATTCTGCCTACTCACACGAGAAACTTGGATTGAGTTTTTTCTCCTGGCTTCATTGTCCCTGGTCATCATGGGATTTGGGGAATGAAGCAGCAGATGGAATCTCTCTCTCTCTCTCACTCTCTCTCTCTCTCTCTCTTTCATCCCCAATCTGTCCCTCTGTCTTACTCTCTTTGTCACTATGTCTATACCACTCTATCTCAAATAAAATTTTTTAAGACTTTGTGAAGTGAGTACAGATGTGCAGAGACAGTAGCATATATCTCAACAACACTTTAAAGGGAATTGTTGCTAAATAAGCCCATTTAAAAGCAGTTTTCTCTCAGCATTAGTCAAATTCTATCTTCTTCCTTTGAAATGAATTCTGCTGTAAAGAGAATATTAACAAATGTGATGCCATCTGATTCATTTTAAAAGTTACCCACATGATAAAGGAAGTCTGTATTTTATTTAATTTAAAATGTTTTATATTTTTTAAAAAAATTTTTATTTATTTATTTGAAAGAGTTACAGAGAGAGAAGGAGAGACAGAGGTCATCCATCCTCTGGTTCCCTCCTCAAATGGCTGCAACAACTAGAACTAAGCCAGGCTGAAGACAGGAGCCAGGAGCTTCATTCGGGTCTCTCATATAGCCAGGGGACTTGGGCCATCTTCCTCTGCTTTCCCAGACATGTTAGCAGGAGCTGGATGGGAAGTGGAGCAGATGAGACTTGAACCGGTGCCCATATGGGATGCTGGTGCTGCAGGCAGTAGCTGTAGTGTGTCCCCTGCTTGTCTTTTTGAGAGAGAGAGAGAGAGAGAGAGAGAGAGAGAGAGAGAGAGAGAGAGAAGGAGGGAGAGAGGGAGAGAGAGAGAGAGAGGCAGATAGCTCCTGTCTGCTGGTTCACCCCCAAATGCCTGCAGTTGGTGCCATCTGATTCATTTAAATTAAATATTCAATCAATATTGAAGCTCCTGGAGCCAGGAACCAGGAACTCAATCTAAATCTCCCATGTGGGTGTCAGGCACCCAATTATCCAAGCCATCACCACTGCCTCCTAGGATATAACACTAGCAGAAAGTTAGAATTGGGAGCCAGAGCCAGAGCCAGGAATCAAACTCGGGCATTCTGATGTGGGATGCAGGCATCTTAACCAGCAACCTAACTGCCAGACTAAATGCCCCAAGAAGTCTGTCATTGGATGTATCAAGCCAATAAAAAAATGGAGACTTATATATGTTGTTTGATAAATTACCTTGCTGATATCATTTTTTATGTACTAAACCCACATATTAGAATAGGAAATACGTTGTCAGGGTATACTAAAGAAAAGTAGCATTATGAAATGTATTTTCCCTCTAACAAAAATAGTGATAGCCCTGTTTGGATTATAGGCATACATTAAAAAAAAAAAAAAAACACTAGTGAGTGCACTTCTGGTCTCTCAGAGCAAAAAATATTCCATAGGAATCCCAGAAATGTAATTTTAGTTGCAGCATAATTTTCCAAGTAGATATATTTTAGTATGTTTCAGAACTAGTGACACGTAAGGAAATATTAAGCGCTGACGATTGAATCAGTTTTATTTTTAACGGCTGAGAGACAAGATTTGCAAGCCACTGATTCTTATCTTATTTCACAGTACCTTTGCCACAAATAAAGCCAATAACTTGGTGTCATAAAACCCTAACGACCCTCTAAGATCCCTCGGGCATGCACATATTAATATGGCTCCCAGGGAGTTGGAAGTATCTTGTTTTTCTGCTTTGCTTGTGAGATCAAGAAAAACCGAAATGAAAGGACTGACTTTCATTGTGCATATCAAGTACTGGTATCATCAGACCAACAGCTGAGTATCAACCCAAATCACCTGCAAAGCAAGGGCATTCGGACTGGCGGTTAAGAAGTTAAGATGCCAGTTAAGATGCTCCTGTCCCACTTCCCAGTGTCTGGGTTTGGTTCCCCGCTGTGCTCTTGATTCCTGCTAATGGGTACCCTGAGTGGGAGCAGTGATGGCTTAGGTAACTAGGTGCCTTCTGTTCACATGAAAGACCTGTATTGTGTGGCCGGATCCAGCCCTGGCCAAACTGTGGCCATTGTAGGCATTTGGGAATGAATGACTGGATGGGATGCTCTTTCTCTCTTCTCCCTCTCCCTCTCATTTTTTTTAATCACCTGCAAGTACAAATTAATCCTATTTGCAGGAAACAGGCCAGATGACATGCATCTGAAAAACAGTTATATATGTTCAGACCTCCAGTAAACAGAACCTTTGTCAATTTCATGGGGGGGCTGAGCAAAACCCAGCAGCAGGGCTAGAGCAAGACTATCATCAGTTTGTTGAAGCCTATGTTCCTCTTCTCAGAGCAATATTTTCCATTCTCATTTACAGTGTGCTTTTAAAGAATAAAATAAAGTACATTATATTATAAAGGAAGAAAATTATTGAAATATTTCTATCAAAATATGAATAATAATTTATAAAATGATAATAAATGTGCTCCTTTATTATTGCATTAAATAACAAGATCTAGCAGCAGACCTAGTACCCCTGATAATTTAAAAATGGTAATGAGTATAAATAACATTGTTGAGATATTTAATAGCAGTGCTGTGTTATGAAAATACCTGTGATTTTTATTAGTGTCAGCATCATAGGTATTGTATATGCTGGTATTGCTTACATGCATTATTTAAGAAATGCAATTTCTCAGTTAGAGTTTAGTGAAAATAATGATGTAATAGCCTTTCTGTTCCAATTCACTGATGCCCTGAATTCTAGCCCTGGTATAGAGAGCAGATATAATACTTCTCTTATTCTCACTCTATCTGTCATCGAGCCAGTTCCTATGCTTTTGTTTATTTCATCTCACAGTAAATCTATGATGTGAGCAACAGTGGTCCCATGTTACAACTGAGGAATCTCAAAGCATTTCTTGCTCAAATTCTGGGGTTCAGACCCAAGTTTTCGATTGATGCCAAAGCCAACTGATTTCACGATCTTTTTGACATACTATTCTATTTCCCAGTCAAAATGTTCTCCTGATTAATAATCTTGGCAAACAAGCTTTAGCTCTTCTACAACAATTACCTAGCTTTTTGTATTCTTAAAATGAAGTGTGCGTGTGTTTATTCTAAATAAGTTCAAAATCTCTGTGGGAGTTGGTAGAGCACAGGTGATAAACGAGTCATATGTTGTTAATGTTCTATCTAAAGAGAGCTCAAGTACAGCATTTCATTTCCCTCTTCTCCAGTGTTAGTTCCTGTGTTATCTAAGCAGAAATGAAATTTAGCATGCACTGCTCCCCCCAAATGCTGAACTTCATTACATTATACGGACAACAAGCTCTTTCATTTCATTCTCCTTTAGTATCTGACCCCTCATTTGTGAAGTAAGTGGGCAGCTCCTCCTCAACAAAACCTCTATCTTCCCCAAGTCAAAAAAGGAGCAAAATCCTCCCAGAATTCCTAACCTCAGCCTTGCCTGAGAGACTGCTCCTTCTAATACAAGGTCATTCAGGTCCCCTGGGCTCACTGTGCGGCCTCTCCTGATCAGAGGCTGATGGTTCTAAACAGCACCAAATTATGTGAGGTGGTTTTTCTTACTATGTGCTACTGTCCACCAGGGATGGAATTGGGACCACTGAAATAATTCTATGTGGTAATCTAGGTCTAACTCATATTTAAAAGAAATATTTGGCTGCTTCATATATTTTCTCTTTAGGGTAGAACTCAGTAATTCCCAGATGAAATAGTTTATGTAACTTAGAGGAACTCTAAACATGATAAATGCATCATACACACATCTTGTTGTCAAGGATAGAATTTATCCAATATAAGAGCCGACAAGTTTAATAAACCACTTAAGTGTTATAAGGCACGCTTCATACTATGGTGAATTATGTCCCTATCTGTGGTTCAGTGTATATGTTCTATCATTTTGAATATTGAATTAAAAAAAAAACCTTGTATAAATAATGTGAAAAGTCTGATTTAAAGCAACAAATGCTAATAAAATCAAATTGAAGGCTGACAGACCTTCTGTAACTCACAATGATTGCTTGGAAAAGGTATAATAGGGAAGATATTAAAGATGGGGTCCTGGAGTTTTCTTAAATAAGTTTGTCTGAAACCATTTTGAGTCCTCTAAATTTTTCAAAGGCAAACCTATTACATTTGCAGAATTTTAAACATCAACAATTAGATTTGGTTTACAACATCTGTTTTAATATCCAAGTTTTCTATCCTTGTTCTCCTGAAAAGATGTATTTCTAAAAAATTGATCCTTTGATTGTGTTTTCATATGCCAGCCCTACATATATTACTTAGACTTACAATGAGTTGTAATTCTGCTAGAAGATCCTGTACAGAAAAAATATTTAAACCAAACTAGCCTGATTTTCTTTTTAAATATTCAAACAACAGTATAGTTATATGTTTCATTGGTTTCAAACTGAAGTCTAGTGCCTTCTAAAAATGATCTCTGACAAAGCTTCTAAATTATACTTCCTGTAACAAAAAATTAGAGTTAAGAAAAGCCCTAAGCAGACCTAAATATTTGAAAAAAGTCCTCGATCATAAGTAAGATTGAGAATAATTTGGACAGACCCAGAAACACTTGATGAGACTTGAAGCAACTGCTTCAGCAATATTAATTCTGTTGCCCTCTAGTTTTTAACCAAAAGTGGCTAGCCTGGGTACCAGGACAGAGCGTTTGTGTCCTTTCCCTGCCTTCAAAAACGAGTGTCTTGCTGCCCCCCTGGAACTGCTACCTCAGCATCCAGCTTCATCTTGCTCCCTGATGTCACAGATGACATCACTGCCTTTACAGTGCATGAACCAACCCTTTTTGGCATTGCATTTTTCCACTTTTGATCCTTCCTCACAATACTGTTTCACTGTGTTGAAATAGCTTCAGAGCTTCCACTTGAATAGTAACCAAACTCCTAAGTGAATTACATCCTGACTTTACAAAATCTATGTCTGTTCTACCTTAGTTTGAAACCTAGCAACTTGACCTGAATTTAGGGACCGCAGCCATCATTAAACTCATTTCAACCACTAGTCTAAGAATGGGGTCTGTAGTGTGACTACTAGCCAAGCTAACGAGACTAATGTTTTCAAGAAACACAGCAGAATGAATGCTTCCAGAAAGGAGCATTGCTCTATAAAGTAAGCCCTTTGGGAAGTCATATACTTAGTCCAATAATGATGTTATTTCTCAAAATATTTTTGAAACTTTCTTTGGCTTTCAGAGAAGGAGAGTGAGAGAGACTAGGAGCAAGCAAGTGAGAGAAAATTGGTTGCAAAGGTAAACAAATTTTATTTCTTTAGAGCTGAGCAGATACAAATCTCAAATTGTAAAATCATCTGTGCAAAAAAAAAAAGTGCAGCATTACTTTCTTTAACTCAACTGAGCTTCAAAAATCTTATTCAGGGTAACTTTGGTCAATCATTTGTTCGGTTGGTTCAGGATTTCTCCTCTACCTTTTGCTCACTGATTTGCCTCTTAATTCTGAGACCTAAGAAATGTCAAGCTGTCCACGGGAGGGATGGGACAATTGGTCCTCAGAAATCATTATTTATTCAATGTATTTCTGCACACAGGGCTCCGTCCCTGCCGCTGTTCTCTAAATGGCCTTGTTTTCTTCTGGGACTCAGGTTTCCAGTCCACACTCCTTGCAAGATTGCCAGGATGAATGAATCTAACCACCCCCAGCCCCGGGCCTATCTTTTGCAGCTCTCTTGGAGTGGATGACAGGGAAGCACAGGAAGTGTTTGGTTGCTGCTCTGGTGCACTCCACCAGGCCACGCCTTCATTCTCCCTGCTGGTGTGACTGGTGTGACTGGTGGGGCTGTGACTGGAGGAGGCTGGCTGCATCCTCAGCTTCCACTCAGGGCTGAGGTGTTCCTCTTCCTTGGCTTGGACTCCCACACTACCTGGGGACTTCGAAATTCCTTTGAGGGCATGACAGACCTCTCACTTAGATCATCATGCGTCGTTTTTCTGACTTCTGATATTCACTAAGGCTCAGGCTCTTTCGGGGTTTTGACTTTTGTTTCTGCAAAACCTTTCCTCTAACGGTTTTCTGTTGTGAGTTTCAAGGAGTCACAACACAGTAGGTAAGAACAAGGACTAGGGAGCCCGATTTCTTTTTAAGACTTCTTTATTTGTTTTAAAGGCAGATTTACAGAAAGAGGAAGAGAGAGAGAGAGAGAGAGAGAGAGAGATCTTTTGTCAGCTGGTTTTCCTCTCAAATGGCCACAATGTCTGAGGCTGGGCCAGGCCAATAACAGGAGCCTGAAACTTCATCCAGGTCATCCACATAGGTGGCAGGGGCCCAAGTATTTGGGCCATCCTTCTCTGCCTTCCCAGGTCATTAGAAGAGAGCTGGATGGGAAGTGGAGCAATAGGGAATGATCTGGAATGCCAGTATTGCAGGCAAAGCTTAACCCACTACACCATAACATTGGATAGTAGAACAAGATTTGTGGAGTTTGAATCATGGCTCTATCTTATATTAGTTTTGGGACCCTGGACCGCTCCCCGTGCCTTGGTT
Source organism: Lepus europaeus (assembly GCF_033115175.1). Classification (NCBI taxonomy): domain Eukaryota; kingdom Metazoa; phylum Chordata; class Mammalia; order Lagomorpha; family Leporidae; genus Lepus; species Lepus europaeus. Next base: position 58,294,014 of record NC_084838.1, on the reverse strand, counting down.
TCTTCATGTATAAAAGAGGAATGATAATAATAGTGTACCTCATGGAGTTGTTATGGAGATTAAAAGGGTTAATATTTATAAAGAGCTTAAGACAGTGCCTGGACATAGTGAACATTATGAGTTACATTTGAAAAATAAATCCCTAAATCGCAAAAGCTGAGTATTTGCTTTTCTTCCTTTTGGTTCCTGTTGAGTGGGATGAAGGACAAGGGAGAGACACTATGAGGGTTGATTTTGTGTGTCAACTAGTGACCTACTGGCCCAGCTCTTTGGTGAAATGCTATCCTTCGCGTGTCTGTGAGGGTGTTTCTGGATGACATTAACACTGAAGCTGGTGGACAGTGTAAATCAGATTGTTTTCCCCCATGTGCCTGGATCTCTTTAGAACTCGTTGGAGATCCGAATGGAAAAAAAAAAAAAAGTGGAGTAAGAGACGATTCATTGGGGCCAGCGCTGTGGTGCAGCAGGTTAACACCCTGGCCTGAAGTACCAGCATCCCATGTGGGTGCCCATTAGAGACCCGGCTGCTCCGCTTCCCATCCAGCTCTCTGCTATGGCCTGGGAAAGCAGTGGAAGATGGCCCAAGTCCTTGGGTCCCTGAACCCACGTGGGATACCAGGAGGAAGCTCCTGGCTCCTGGATTCGGCACAGCTCCGGCCATTGTGGCCAACTGTGAACCAATAGATGGAAGACCTCTCTCTCTCTCTCTCTCTCTCTCTCTCTCTCCATCTCTCTCTCTCTCTCTCTCTCTGCCTCTCATCTCTCTGTCTAACTCTCACTTTCAAATAAAATAAATAAATGTTTAAAAGAAAAGAGACGGTTAATTTTCTTCCTGCTTGACCATGTTTGACTTGGGACATCAGCCTTATCCTGACTTTGGACCCAGATTTGGACTGGAGCTTGCACATCAGCTCTCCTGTTTGGTAGGACTTTGGAATTGAAACAGAATACAGGGATTTTCAAAATGTTCATGGAAAACACATACCATCTTTTAATTTCATTTTTCCATGAACGTTTTGAAGTCCCCTGGTACTATTCGGCTATCCTGGTTGTCCAGCTTGCAAATTATAGATCAGGGGACTTCTCAGTCTCCATAATTTCATGAGTCAATTGCTTGTATTAGATGTATACATTCCTATTGATTCTGTTTCTATGGAGAAGCAGATGCATAGAATAATTCAAAACATTGCTTAGCCGTTATTATCCCCAAACTCTCTCCTGCTCCCTTTCCTCCTTCCTTTCTTCCCTCTACTTCCCCTTCTCTGTGTATCTGTCTATTCTTCCCCCAGGTTGTTCTATTTCCTTCTTTGCCTAGCTTAGGTTAGCTGACTCGGGCAAGGAGTAGTAATACAACTGCCCAGACTAATGAGAGTCTGAGATCACTCAGGATACGCGTGACATCTGGACATGGCCTGACAGGATCTTCTCCCTGAAAACTGCAGATGTCAAAGACTTAGAACACAGCACCCACAGACTGTGACTATTCAGGACTGCCTCTGTTTCCAGCATGATGAGAATTGATTCTGTCAGGCATATATTAATTTCTGATTTTTGAATTAAATTTTTTTCACTAGGAGATTTATGTTCAGCAGAGACTTGAGATAAATTAAGTGATTTATTTAAAATAGACATTTATTATTGGCAATTTCAAAATTGCTCACATTAAAAGTTTCAGGTTCATGAGATCCTATTTGTCAAAAAAATCTGTTATCATGTATTTTATCTTGCTTGTGTGATTTATAATGAGCACTGAAATTCCGAATCTTCTGTGTCCTAATCCTCTTTCTAGCACTTTGTCTTGTTGCTGTCTTTGGCATGTCACTTAATCTCTCCTTGACTCAGATTCCCCTTCGGTAAAATGAAACCATTAATAATATTTGCCTCCTACAGAACTGTTGTGAAGATTAGTCAGTTAATGTTTGTAAAAATTCTTTAACCATGGAGAGAGCTGTAATGTTGTGGACTATTAGAATGGGTTCTGCCCACATTTTCTTCTTGTAGAATGGCCACATTTGAAAACACCCTTCAAGTGAATTTTGCACATCAACAAATTTAGTGTGTGTGTCCCGTGAGTACTTAAAAATCGTGGAGGTACCTCTGTAAGAATTCAGAAAGTTTCAGTCTATTATGACTATTCTACTTTTAAAAGCATTTTCCATGCTGCTACTTAAACACATTTAAAGTCACGCGCACACACACACTCACACACATCTATCCATTCACTTTCTATATAAATGGTTTTCAGGTAATATTTGTAATATATGGTGTGATTTTGTGTAGATTAGCAAATTTAACTATTCCTCTTCCATGCATGATGCCAGATCTTTCCAGAATCCAATAGGGGATTGCTGATTTGAACTTTTTTGGCTTAAAGAAAAACCAAGGACACAGAAGGATAAAACAAATTAAAAAACATGCTCAGATCTTTGATTGGCATGGTGACTTCTCTTCTCTTAAGCCTGGAATTATTTAAGAGCAATAATTTGGATGAAATACTCTAAGATAAATTTTGCACTTGGGTTATCAAGTTCCACTGTAACATACTGTTAGATTTCAGTGGGCAGTGTACAAGTATGTTGATTTTCTTATTCCCTAGAGGTTTCAGAGTACCCAGAGGGAGGCTAAAATGACAGATAGGCACAATATTTTCTTTAATTCCATTATTTATTGCTTTTCTAGTCCACTACATCAATACAGACCATGTAGGGTGCACCCATCTAATCAACGCAGACCATGTAGGGTGCACCCATCTACGGATCACATCAGTTAAATCAAGCAATAAACATTGCTGTGATTGGTTAGTGCTTGCTGCAAGGAAAAGTTTCAATAAAATGTCAAATAATGTAAGCAAATGATCATAGTGTCTTGAGCCTAGAAATGAAATCTGAATAGAAAAATATATTAGCACCCACTTTGCTGCTAAGGCAGCTTTCAAGACACATTAGAAATGTTTGGAGTTTATAAGTGGACACTAATAAAAAGACTGGAAGATGTCTACTGTCACAAATGCTTTGGATAGATAAGAGTGGAGGAGGGAATGAGGGGAATGAAGACTCCGTGGCCCTGAGTATCAGTGTGCAGCCGCGGGTTATGGTTAAAGTGACATTCTTCCTCAGATTACCATGAAGAATCACATATTTGAATGTGGGGGTCCTCAAGATTCTGACTTTAATATGTTTCCAGAAAAGATTAAGAGAGAACTGTATATGAACTCCTTCTTTCATCCAACTACTAGCCCTAGAGATACCAGGAAATACTATGGAAAGATAAAGGATTAATTTTGGATTTATTACTTTCTGGGAGACGATTGATCCCCTTGTGAACATCCTTGCTCCTTTCTCCTCTGATTTTCCATTTTATCCGGGGAGTGGAGAATCATGAGCTATTCTTTTCCTAGCTGCCCCACCCATTTCCCAACCCATTTCTCCCTTCCTTCTTTCACTCCTTCCTTTTCCTTATTTAATTTCTCTCCTTTTGTTTCATACATTGTTCCACCCTTTTTTGTTTTGAAATCATTACTACTTTGGCCAAATCATAAATATCCCAGAATCCACCAACACACAGCTTAAAAGTTACCTAAACATCTCATCTTGGAAAGTTTAGAGAACTAAAATATTATTTGTCTTCATAGCATTTTTACAATTTTGGCCTTGGAATTTCTGATTTCTTTCCTATTTGAAATAAGAACGTTAAGCTTAAAAGCCCATCCACAAGTTTTGAAACTCGGAAAACATATGATTTTGATCTGATTCAACTTTTCTCCAATATGACATATTTTTAGCTGAAAGACTTAGGAAAACACCAGTTCCAGCATGGGCAGCACGTTAGATGAGAGGATGCATTTACTGCTTTGTTACACTCATTTCAGATGCACACACTTGGGCACGCAACTGGTAACTGAACTCTCTCAGAACTCAAGAGAAACAGGGTAGCTCTTCCCTTGAACATGGTTTCTATCAACTGTGATTTCCTTCTGCGAAATTAGACTCCTCTTCTTACCTGAACTTTTACAAACATAAAATAAACAGAGGACCACACTCCCTGAAAGGCATTCCCTGACACTGATTGTTGTCGTTCTTCTGAAACCTAAGTCCGCAGCAGGGGAAGAATGCACCCCTCAATCTCCATTCTGAAGCAGAGGCCCCGAGTTGGCTCCGGTTCTGTAAGCTCAGCGTCCTCCAAGCCAGACAGAAACACGAGGCTTCATCTGTTCCTAGAGCTGTCCTGGGCCTCAACCGTCAAATAAGCCTCTGAGCTGTGGGGGGACGAGAAGCCAGGCCTCTGCGAGCCGTTCACATCTTTTCTCACTTAGAGGAAACTGGTCCTCCCCACAGCCGTCCCTTCGCTCCTACAGAACGTGGATCTGCCATTGATTAGGATGCCCAGGCTTCACGAGTGTTCCCGAATGAAGAATGGTTCAGAGCTCAGAAAGGGAGAAAGGCGCTCGTTGTCTGGTTGTCAAGTCATGAGCCCAGGGCACAGGGACATGTGCTGTGCCTGAGTCCCAGCGTGTGGCCCCCAGCTCACCGGATGGGCTCACATCGTGGGGCCTGGCATGGGCCCAGACCGCAGCCTGGGGCTGCACCTGGGGGTAGTGAGGCTGCTGCGTGGGCTCGGGTGAAGTCAGTGGGACAAAGAGTGCTGGTTCCCTTCCAGCCACAGCACCCTCGCTGCTCAGAGCCAGGCTACTTCTGCCCGAGGCCTGTAGTGCCCTCCTTGTTGAGTTGCCGCTGCTCTCCCTGGAGTCTCCTGGCTTTAGCACCTGCCTGGCAGCCCCAGCTGGGCGGCTGCTGGGACAGCATGTGCTCTGCACGGAACACCAAGGCCAGCCAGACAAGGGAGACCAGCCTGGGACAGGAGTGAAATGGAGCCTCATGGCCATGACTAGGAGAGAAAGGCGTTCACCCTCAATAGTCCCTGGCCTGGTTCCCTGTGATGGCTCGAGTTGCATCTTCTTTCTCTCCCCAGGAAGGCAGAAGCACAGAAGAGCATCCCTTCACTATGGTTAGAGGGCAGGGGCGACTGAGGGCTGGGTGCAGTCCATCCTTTCTTTCCCTCCATCCCGAGCAAAAGTTTTGAGAAAATCTCAAAAGCAGTGTGGAGAAGCTGAAAGACCTTTTGGAAACCCCCTGGACAAAAGTATCATGTAGAGTTTGATTTTTGTCCTTGCTGTCAAAGTGTTGGCTCTGTCAGTTTCTGCAATCAGAGAGATCCTAGGCAGGAAGGAGCAGGGGTGATGAGGAAACGGTACTTGTCCTACTGTAACAGCTGGTGCAGAAGATAGAAAAGAGAAGGCAGGCTGCTCCCAGGATGGACCATGAGGTCAGCATTTTCAGCAAACAGGGGGATGAAGCTAGTAGAGGAGTTAGGCTAGGAGCAAAATCTCCTTGGTGGAACCAAGGTGTGCATAGGCAGCCGCAGCTGGGGAAGACAAGGCCGAGCAGTAGCTGCAAGCAGGCCGGAAGTTAAAAGCACCCTAGAAGAAAAACAAAGTGGCAAGTCAGAGACCCTGAAAGCACTGATCCACCAGGGATCTGACCACAGGTCAGGTCTGGATCCAGAGCGTGACTGGAATAAGACCTAAGGCAAGCAGTCTAGGCCCCAGGCTTGTAGTAGTTCCTCAAAACGGGAAAATGTAGAACTTAAGGCAACTTTCACTGCAGTCAGGACTCTTCTTGGACAAGAGAAAGCAATAACTTACTATTCTTTCAGCAACAGGCGTGCTACACAAAGAAGTGTTGAGAAATGACCTGCTGTTCCCACCACCTTTCCCCTGGATGGTTGTCTCCTTGCAGTTGGTCTTCCTTCCAAACAAACCACTCCTCTACTAGCTGCCAAATTCTTCTACAACACAAGTCTGGTCACATCTCCTTTCTGACTAAGCCCATCCACTGGCTGCCTATTGTTCAAGCAAGATTCTTCAGGGTGTTTCAGTGAATACTGGTTCTGTAGATAAGAATTCTGCAAAGTCAGCCAAAGAAGATGGTAGACTCAAATAAATTGAGAATTTTGCAGGCTACATTCCCTTTCTTGGAGATTTCCAACAAAGAGGCATATTTGAAAGCTTTTGAGAAGTTCTGTAATCATTTGTTGAATGTTTTAACAATTTGGTGAAAGTATTAACCCAATACTCTATAAATATTTTTGATGATGGACAGCATCACTCTCTTTCTTCTTTTTCTTCAATGAAATGTATTACATTGATAATGCACCCAGAAATGTTGATGTATAAAGGGAAAAAAAATCCAGCTTACTTAGCATGAAGCATGTATGGGTCTTCTTGCTCTAGCTCCTCCCTGTCTGCCTCTTCTGCTTCTCTCCCATGGTTCCTTCTCTTGGGTTCTGTGCTCCAGCAAAACAATACAGACTATTGTTCTCACGCATATCACTATTTCTTTTTAACAAAAAAGTTTTCTCAGCTTCCTCCCTAACTCCCATCTGTAAAATGTAACGTGTTCTTCAGAATCCTGCTCAGGTATCACCTCCATAAGAAGCCAGCTTTGTACTACAGAGCAAGTATTGACATTGAGCTTTGAGGCTCACACAGTCTCTGTCACAGCCCCTCACCTCTACCATAACCTGTCAACTCTTTATAAAATGTGCAAGCAACTGTATACAATCTGTAAATGAATGAGCATGGCTGTGTTCCAATAAAGTTTTATCTACAAATAGAGGGAGCAGGCTAAATATGGCCAGGGGCTGTAGATTGCTGATTTCTGCTTTGGTGTTATACTTTATGCATTTCTTGCTGAGGTAGAAGTTGTGTCTCTAGATGTGAAAAATCTAAGGCCTTTGGGCAAGAGAAGTATTTACTTAGCCCAGGCACAAGAGCTGAGAGATGGACCAATCTAACAAATGAAGCACATGACACTACTGAGAGTTGTTATTTTAGATTCTTATGATCCCAGTTAACTATGAGAACTTTCTGTAAAAAGTAATGTAATATTAGAGTCTATTCTGTGATGTTGATTAAGGAATCTTCCCTTGAAAAATATCACCAAATGCAAAACCATCTACTATAAACTGACTGGGATACTGTTATAAGAGAAAATGTATATCTAAAGTGCTAAGGATTCATTAACTTCTTAAAGAGAATCTCTAATCTTCTGAAAAATAAAGTGAACTGGTATCCTAGCAAAAGGTCAGTGAGATGACCCAGCTGATTATATTTCCCGCCGTGGGTCACACTGCAGCTTTGGTTTTTGGAATTTTCAGTATTTGGGGGACTAGAGAGGGAGTGAATCAGAATCTGAAAGGGAGATGGTCCCTGTCCTGGAATGAAAGCCACCAGAGAACAGGCCTAGGCATTGTTCCTGGAGAGATGATAGGCAGGAATAGATGCAGGAATCTGTAATTAAGTAGATACAGAAGGTAAAAGTCACAGGGCCTCTGAAATTAAAAACTGATAGGAACAAACTGGCCATGGTTGGGTTGAGACGGAGGGTGCAAGTCATTTCACTGGAAATCTGAACCCTTTTGAATGCAAAAGAAAAAAAAGAAAAGAAAAAAATAAACCCAAAACTCCTTTCTTTCTTAAAGTAGGAATGGCTCTCTGCGCATTGATGGTTCAGGCTCCACTACCAGAGCATCCCTCATGTAGAATTATTACAGGGCCCTCATTCCCCAGCTCTAGGTGGAGGCACGAGACTGAGTGCTGGCCAATGGAATGTGGGTGGAAATAGTTGACATCATTCCTGGGCCTGACTCGTAAAATCTCCCACTGGCTCCTCCGCTCTTTCTTTACCCCAAATTCTCACTATATTTGGGCAAATTGAGATACCATGTGTTGAAGGCAGCCGAGCTTCTATCGGGTTAAAATCCTGGTGGATGCAACGGAACAGAAAATAACCCCACTTTATTCAAACACACAGCTTAAACCACCTGCATAAACTTCTACTTGGTCAATAATTGAGATTTCTGAGTATATCTCTCAGAAGAGGTAGCATTGACTTGACATGTACAAGCAGCAAATGAGCATTGCTATAATAAGCAAAGGGGTTCCCCTGTATAAAGCAGTTCTAGAGAAGAATGTGGGGGTTCATTGAACCAGAAAACAAAAGGAAAACACTACAGCTTGCAAAAAGTCATTTTCAACGTCAAATAAATGCTGCTTCCCTTAATACATCATATATTTGGAAATAATTTTTGTGTGTATTACTATCTTGTTGAACAATTCAGCTGAAAAACATCCACTTCTTTTAGGAAACAAACAGAAGAGAGAAAATAGAAACAAATTAAACAAACAAACATGAGCAATGTAGAAGCTTCATTGCCTAAAAACAAACCAAAACATTAAGTTAAGCCAATTCTAGAGGGTAAATATCAGGAATAAGTCAATTGGACAACATGAGAACATAATTAGCCAGATCAATTATATTGTCTAAGGAGGCTATTATCAGCAGGTCAATATAGAAAACTATGCAATTTGGTTATCTACTTCCTCCTAAATTATGGTCAAACCTATTTGAAATATGATCTAATTTTTATTTCTAATTTCCCATTTTTACTTTTTTCATGCAGGGCCATTGAAATAGTGTAATTTTTTAAAAAAGATTTTTTTTTTAATTTGAAAGGCAGAATTAGAGAGAGAGAGAGAGAGAGAGAGAAATATCTTCCACCTACTGGTTCATTCTTCAAATGGCCGCAATGACCAGGGCTAACCAAGCCAAGTGCAGGAGCCAGGAACTTCTTTGGGAGCTTCTTGGGTACAGGGGCCAAGGACTTGAGCCATCTTCTGCTGCTTTCCCAGGTGTATTAACAGGGAGCTGGATTGCAAGTGGAGCAGTAGAGACATGAACTGACAGCCGTATGGGATGTTTACCCTGTAGGCCATGGCTTTAACCCACTGCCCCACAGTGCCAGCCCTGGAATGTTGTGACTTTTGAGGAAAGATATTCCTAGGTGATATTATGTTTGCATGTTTTGTTGACTTTTAAAATTATTTGAAAGACAGAGCGCGAGAGAGAGCAAGAGGGAGAGCTCTTGGAAGTAGAGATGGGTTGAACCCAGGCATTCCGATATAGGATATGGGCATCCCGAGAGGCAACTCAACCTGTCCAGCACAACACCTGACCCTTTTGTTTGTGCTTTTCTGACCAAAAAAAAAAAAAAAAAAAACAAACCACTAAAACAGAATTGTTCATTAAGTACAATTGTTCACTTATAAGTAATCATAACGTACTAGGGCACTTTGAAGAAATACAACTGTGAAATATTACTTAAAGAGAAGGCTTCCTAAGATATCCATTATTATGATGACATTAAAATTACTGTCTTTTTCCAGGAATAAAGCAGAATACTGTGATGCTTATAAGCACTTTTGTTTGCCAAAACATGATTGCAAGGATGAAAAAACAAAAGAGTAAGAGATCATTGTGATGCATATTTCTGACAGATGACAATATTCAGGGTATTTTGAAACTTCTAAAAATAAATGTGCAATCACCCTGGCTTTTATATTACATTGTCTGTTTAAATGTTTACAGGAAGTGATAATGGAATGAACCAAACCCTTCACCAACCAGGTGGTTAACCAAATGCTACTACAGAAATATACTGGGCTCCCTACTCAGGACATCACAAGTTTAGGCATTGCCCCATGCCAGGGGAGAGTAACTCATTGCCTTATATCAGCAGGAAGTGGCTCTAGAAGATAGATCATCATCCCTCCACTCCTCCTGGACTTTTGGGGCCGATGTAATCCCATACAACACTTGCTTTATAAAAAACAAAAGGGGGCCAGCGCTGCGGCTCACTGGGCTAATCCTCTGCCTTGCGGCGCCGGCACACCGGGTTCTAGTCCCGGTCGGGGCACCGGATTCTGTCCAGGTTGCCCCTCTTCCAGGCCAGCTCTCTGCTGTGGCTAGGGAGTGCAGTGGAGGATGGCCCAAGTCCTTGGGCCCTGCACCCCATGGGAGACCAGGAGAAGCACCTGGCTCCTGCCATCAGATCAGCGTGGTGCGCCAGCCGCAGCACGCCAGCCGCGGTGGCCATTGGAGGGTGAACCAACAGCAAAGGAAGACCTTTCTCTCTGTCTCTCTCTCACTGTCCACTCTGCCTGTCAAAAAAAAACAAAAACAAAACAAAACAAAAAAAAACAAAAAAACAAAAGGGGGGAATGTTAGTAAAATGGTACTATCTTCTAAAGCCAGCCTGGCTTATTAGAAGTCAGGTGACCAAATGGTCCAATCACAAGTGTCAGCTGCACCCCCAGCCTAATGAGATTTGCTGCTTCCACTTCCTTACCTCTGCAAAGCTATAAAAGACCTGTTCTCCCAGTAAAAGCTGCTGTTCTCTCGTGCACAGACAAGCAGCCTGTTGGGTTTTCCGCACCTGACAATAAACCTTTTCCCTTAGAAATAAATAAATAATGAATCAGCAAAAGATTTGAACAAGCATTCAATGACTGACTCAATATTTTTAGTTATCAGAGAAATACAAATTAAAACCACATTACGATATTACTATGTATGTAGCAGAATGGCCAGAAATAAAAAGGCAGACAATACTAAGTGTTGACAAGGATATGGAAAAGCTGGAAACCTCATACACTGATGATGAAAATACTAATTGGTGCTAATTGAAAATTCTTATGCTTCCTAGTACAGTTAACCTACACATACCCTAAAACCTAGCTATTGCACTTTAAAATACATATAATATGCCTAACAGAAAAGTGTACATATATATACCAAAATACATGAAACTTTACAGAATTATTTTAAGTAGCCCTAAATGGGAAATGACTCAAATTTGTCCCAACAGTTGAAATGATAAATAAATTGTGGTAAAATTATATATTAGAATATAACAACAAAACTAATGACTTGTACACATTGTGACATAATGTTAACTGAAAGAGGCTAGACCCAAAAAAGAAAATATAGCGTGACTCTATTTATATGACATATATAGGTAGAAAAACTAATCTCTGATGTTAGGAATCAGGATAATAGTTACCTCTGGGAAAGGGGAATAACTGTTGGGAGCCCAAAGAGGGGCTGCACATTTATGCTTTGTGCACTTTTCTGCTATACTTCAAAGTTTACTAGAAAAGGAGGAACAAGTGTATTCTCTGATGGCAGATTGCCTGGTTTCATATTATAGCTTTGCCAGTCAAGGTCCCAGGGGAAGTTATTTATTCTGTTTTGTCTCAGGTTACTCATCTGTAAAATGGGAAGTATGTGATTACTTTCCTTATAGGCTGTTAGATAAATGTGACAATGTACACAAAAGCCAAAGAATAGTACAGGGCATATGTTTAGCTTTCACAATATCAGGTGCAGTGATTGTTATCAGCTCTTGATAAAACTGGTTGATAAATATTACCTTACAATGTCCTTGGGTCCAAGGTAATCATAAATAGAATGACTCAGAAAACCTTGTGATATTTTTATTTTGCTTTCTTATTTTTTGACTCCTTAACTTTTAAACTAGGGAGTTTCTCAGAAAAACCAACATGGACAACTCCCAAAGTAAAAAAAAAGAAAACCCAGTTGAAAGTGATCATGTAGGGCCAACTAATATAAATATTATTGCTAGAAAAGACATCTGTAAGTAGGTAGAATGGCTGAGAAGAAAAAAAAAAAAGATCAGATTTCTATTATGTAAGGCATGAGCCTTGTTTTAAGAGAGCCTGTCATACAATGCTCAATTCTCAAGATGGAAGGGATTGGTCAATTTATTCCTGTGTGCAATGTAGTGCAGACTTTTTAATTCATTAATCATAGTTAAAATTTTTACCCTGTGGAACACAGAATTTTTTACTTCAGTATATAATCCAGTGCTTGAAACATTCTCTGCTATACTTTGGTGTTAACACTTGATCTCATTTATACACAAATTCATCCTGTGTTTGTTTTTACATAAAAAATTTGGTCAGAAAATTTAAACCTCAACCACCAATATTAGGTTAGGAAATTCAAACCCAAACTGGGGCCTTTTCCAATATTGGTACCTGATTTAGTATTTTGACTAACAGATCCAACAGCAGACTTCTTGAAATACTGGTGACTATTCAAAATTAGGAAATTTCATGTGAGGTTTTCACTTTAGCCATTTGAATCTCAGAGAAGAAAAAACTTTTAGGCTTCATGCAGTTTCATCATCAATCATTTGTACTGTGTGACAACTGGGTTCACTTCAAGAGAGTTTATTGTTATCTGTGATTTTTATTCAGTGTCAATTCTCATTTTCTATATAGAAAATATCAAGAGGGAGGGACTGTACCTATATTGTTAATTGTTGTTATATTAGTGTTTAGATTAATGCCTGGAACATTGTGATGAATAGATATTTCTTCTGCAGTGAATGAGTGTAAGAATGGAAACCATTGGGCCCAAATTATCAAACAGCACATGAATCAAAAAATAATCTATTAAAAATAGAAAATAAAATAATTAGGAGTTTGAGTTATGAACATTGATTTATATATTCAGGGGTTTTAATTGTAGGAAAAATAAGCAAATAATCACTTCAAACAGCTGATCTCAGGTTTTCTTCACACTCTGATCTCTCTTTTTTAAACATTTTATTTAATGTATACAAATTTCATGTATTCCTCCGTACAGATTTAGGAACATAGTGATTCTTCCCATCCTATCTTCCCTCATGCCTATACTCCCACCCTTCTTCCTCTTCTGTCTCCTAATCCAACTCTTAATTTTTACAAAGATCTATTTTCAGTTTACTTAGGTGATTAACCCTACACTAAGTAAAGTGTTCAGCAATTAGTACAAAGGATTAAAAAAAAACAAAACAAAACACTGTTCCTCAATAGTAGAGATAGGGCTGTAAAAAATTATTGAATCTAAAAATGTCAATTTCACTCCTATACATTGTATTTTAGATGCTCTATTAATTACCACAGATCAGGGAAAAATACAGTATTTGTCTTTTTGGGACTGGCAAATTTCACTAAGTATAATGATTCCCAGTTGCATCTGTTTTGTTGTAAAAGACAGGATTTCATTTTTTCCCTGCTGAGTAGTACTCCATAGTGTATATATGCCATAATTTCTATTTGAAGTTATCAGCTGATGGACATCTGGGTTGATTCTATATCTTAGCTATTGTGAATTGTGCTGCAAAAAACATGGTGGCACAGATCAGTCTTTCATATGCTGATTTAATTTCCCTTGGGTAAATTCCCCTGAGTAGGATTGTTGGGTCATATGGTAGATCTATTTTCAGCTTTCTGAGGTATCTTCATGCTATCTTCCATATTGGCTGTACCAGTTTATGTTCCCACCAACAGTGGATTAGGGTACCTTTTCCCCCCACATCCTCACTAACATTTATTGTTCATTGATTTCTGTATGAGAGCCATTCAAACTTGGATGAGGTGAAATTTTTTAAAAATTTTATTCAAGTTATACATGTTTCATATATTTCATATATACATATTTAGGAACATAGTGATACTGTCTCTCCCACCCTCCCTCCCACCCAAGCTCCAACCCTCTTCCTCCTCCCGCTCACCTAGCACCATTTGTTGAAGACTGTCCTTGCTCCAGGGATTGATTTCAGCTTCTTTGTCAAAGATAAGTTGGTTGTAGATGCATGGATTGATTTCTGGAGTTTCTATTCTGTTCTATTGAACTACATGCCTATATATATTTTTTTGCCAGTAGCAGACTGTTTTGATTTTAACTGCCTTGTGGTATGTCTTGAAATCTGGTATTGTGATTCCCCTGGCTTTGTTTTTGTTGTATAATATTGCTTTAGTTATTCAGGGTCTCTGTGTTTCCACATGAATTTTAATATCATTTTTTTTTAGATCTAGATTTTTGAGTAGAGCATTCTTGGTATTTTAATTGGGATCACATTAAATCTGTAAATCACTTTCAGTACTATGGACATTTTGATGATATTAATTCTTCCAGTCCATGAACATGGAAGATTTTTTTCATTTTTTAAATGTCTTCTTCTATTTCTTTCTTGAATGCTTTATAATTTTCATCATAGAGATAATTGACCTCCTTGGTTAAATTGATTCCAAGGTATTTAATCTTTTTGGTAACTATTGAGAATGGGATTGACTTTAGAGGTTTTTTCTCAGCCATGGCATTGTCTATGTATACAAAGGCTACTGAATTTTGTGTGTTAATCATACATCCTGTCACTTTACCAGAATCTTGTATAAGATCCAATAGTGTCTTAGTGGAGTCTTTTGGTTCCCCTATATATAGAATCATGTCATCTGCAAATAGAGATCGTTTGACTTCTTCCTTTCTAATCTGTATCCCTTTGGATTTTTTTTTCTTGCCTAATGTCTCTGGCTAAAACTTCCAGGACTATATTGAATAGTAATGGTGAGAGTGGGCATCCTTTTCTGGTTCCTTATCTTACTGGGAATGCTTCCAACTTTTCCCCATTCAACAAGATGCTGGCTATATTTGTCATAAACTGCCTTGATTATGTTGAGGAATGTTCCTTCTATTCCCAATTTGCTTAAGATTTTTATCACGAAAGGATGTTATATTTTATTAAATGCTTTCTCTGCAAATATTAAAATAATTGTATGATTTTTACTATTCAGTTTGTTAGTGTGCTTTATCACATTTATTGATTTGTGAATGTCTGATCTGTTTAATGAAAGACTTGAAGTGAAATGATTCGCCAAAGGCAGCTGAAATCGGCTCACTGAAGAGTAGAGCTAAGAGCACTTTTTTTTTTAATTAAACTTTTATTTAATGAATATAAATTTCCAAAGTACAGCTCATGGGTTACAATGGCTTCCCCCTCCCAAAACTTCCCTCCCACCCACAACCCTCCCCTTTCCCGTTCCCTCTCCCCCTCCAATCACATCATGATTCATTTTCAATTCTCTTTATATACAGAAGATCAGTTTAGTATATATTAGGTAACGATTTCAACAGTTTGCCGCCATATAGCAACACATAGTGAAAAAAAAAAATACTGTTGGAGTACTAGTTATAGCATTAAATAACAGTGTACATCACATTAAAGACAGAGATCCTACATAACATTTTTTTTAAAAAATAAATTAATTTTCTATGCCATTTCCAATTTAACATCAGGTTGTTTTTTTTTCATTTCCAATTATCTTTATATACAGAAGATCGATTCAGTATATAATTAGTAAAGATCACATCAGTTTGTACCCACGCAGAAACACAAAGTGTAAAAATACTGTTTCAGTACTAGTTATAGCATCACTGCACATTAGACAACACATTAAGGACAGATCCCACATGGGATGTAAGTACACAGTGACTCCTGTTGCTGACTTAACAATTTGACACTCCTGTTCATGGCGTCAGTAATCTCCCTAGGCTGTAGTCATGAGTTGCCAGGGCTATGGAAGCCTTTAGGGTTCGCTGACTTTGATCTTATTCCGATAGGGTCATAGTCAAAGTGGAAGTTCTCTCCTCCCTTCAGAGAAAGGTACCTCCTTCTTTGATGGCCCCGTTCTTTCCACTGGGATCTCACGCACAGAGATCTTTCATTTAGGTCTTCTTCTTTTTTTTCTTTTCCATGGTGTAAGAGCACCTTTTGCCTTTTCTCCCCAACTATGTGGATGTCAGGACAGATGGAGGAAGGATGGCCTCACAGAGGGTGGCTCTTCCAGGCGGGCTCTGAAAAGTACCACAGGGAGTGCCCAGGAACCTCTCAGTGGAGCTCCTTCACAACTGCATGTCACTTCCCATAGCAGGAAAACGTAGGCATGCACTTCAGAACGTGAACAATCCCTATAATAAAAGAGAATATCCAAATAGTAGGGTTTTGTGTTTAATTGTTTTATTTTATTGTGCTTTAAAATTGGAACTTTATTATGACAGGTGCTTCTGATGCCCAGTTTTTTTCCAATACAACAAAATTACTTATGGCCATTAACACCCTCCATTCTGTTTCTCCATTTCCCACTCTACTTTGGAGAATTAAATACCTTTCAGAAATATGAAAAAATTTGGTTCAAAATATTGCCATTTCTATAAATTTGTGATACATAATCCCCTGCCATGTATCTTTCTCTTTTATTGAGGCATAAAAACATGTTTAACATAAAGCCCCTTCTCCAACAATTTCCATGTGTAAACTATAATGATTACATTCATTTATGAAGGTCATTATGGCACATGTTTCCAAAATTCTAAGATTTCCTCAACATTGACAATATGTATTATCAGTTGCTTATCTTGAACTGGTAGTCTCACTTAGTTCACTTTTGAAGAAAAAAATTTGCAACTTGTAACTCAAACACTTACACAAGCATTTTTCCTAAGAGAACCATCATTGTTTGGTATGCTGAAGATGTGCCCTACACATTCCTCTCATCTTTCAGAAAGACTATTAAAAAGACATGAACTCAAATGTCAAGTTTAATAATGTTTTTTACTTCTTCAAGGGTATTCTTTTTTTAAAAAAATTGTTTGTATTTATTTATTTGAGAAACAGAGACAGACAGAGCTCCCATCTGCTGGTGCATACCCAAATTCCCACACTGCCAGGCTAGACTGGGCTTAAGCCAGGAGAAAGGACCGCAATCTTGATCTCCCCTGTAAGTGGCAAAGACTCAATCTCTTGAGCTGTTACCTGCTGCCTCCCAGGGTGTACATTAACAGGAAGCTTGAATTGGCAACTGGAAATGAAGCCGGGCACCCTAATGGGGAACATAGACAATCTAATGCTAGGTTGAATGACTAGTCTCTTAAGTGATATTGCCTTTGTTTTTTTAACTACAAGTGTGAGGTGGTGAACAATACAATAACTACTATTACAATTTCATGCCACTGCAAATGTCAACATATTTGTTCCAGGCTAGATCTGGAGATAGAAAATGTCATTTGAATGTTTGATTGTCTCAGCACAGCTGGTCTCTGCTGCCTAGGAGCTATATAAAATAAGATCTTCAACATTTAGCTGGTGCCAAAACTAGACAAATTCAAGTGGAAGACTTATATTTGTAGATTGATCCATTTTAAGGCAAGTGTATAGTTTTGACAAAGAGATAGTAATTCAGCCTTCATATTTCTAGCTGAATCTTTATTCAGTGGGTTAGTGGTTTGTGAGAAGGTGGCAATGCCATGAATTCATTGACAACTTTTCATCTAACAGACATGTAGCAATTCAATGGTGCAAGGATTTATTGGTTCTCAGCTACTGTGTGTACTTCTCTAGCAAATACAGTATCATCATTTACCCTGTAAGATACCTCAGGGCTCTTTCATTTCTGGTTCAAAAAATCTGTACCAAACAATTCTGGGCTTTCAAAATGTTCAATTTATTTTCCTTTGAATTCTGATTGATTGGTGTCTAAATGAGACTGCAACATGCATCAAAATACTGCTAAAATATTCTTTTAACTTAGACATAATAAAACTTTTCTGTAAAGTTCAAGGAAAGATAGTTTTAATCATATTTTGATTTCCTTTTTGATAATTTCTTGTAGGGTCTTTGGTATAGATTTCCTCCATTTTTTAAGTAAAGGGAGCTTTCTGATACTCATACATCAATTTGTTCTTTTTCAGTATTCAATTCATAGATAGCATAACTGTGGAATGAGTAAGCAAGTCCTCTAATTTATTAAAACAACAGTGGTAAAATACTCATGAAATGACTATCTTAACTATTTGTAAATGTTCAATTCAGTGGTACATTCACATTGTTGTGCAACCATCACCATCATCTATCTCTCCTACTATTCATTTCTTGCAAAACAAATTCTATACTATTTAAAATAACTCCCCTCTCTCGACCCCCAACTACTGATAACCACCATTCTACTTTCAGTTTCTATGAATGTGACCATGCTAGGTGCCTTGTATAAGTGGAAATACACAGCATTTGACTTTTTAGCTTAGGGCACATGAGGTGCATCACTGTTGTAGCATATGTCAGAATTTTCTTTTTTAAGGCTGAATAATATTTCCTTCCTTGTATACACGAACTTTATTCAACCATTTACCTCTGGGCAGATGGATTGCTTCCACCACTGACTATTGCAAACAATAATGTTATGAGCATGAGTGCACCAGTCTCTTCCTCAAGTCCCTGATTTCAATTCTTTTGGGTAGATACTAGAAGTAGAATGATTGCATCAATGGTATTTCTATTATTAATTTTTTGAGGAACTGTTATATTGTTTTCCATAACAACTGCAACATTTTGCATTTCTAGGTACAATTCACAGAGTTCCAATTACTTCACATTATCACCAACATTTGCAATTTTCTGTTCTTTAGTTGATAGTAACCAACTTAATGGATATGAGTGTGTATCTCGCTGTGATTTTTGAGTTGTATTTTCCTGATGACTAATGATGTTGGACATCCTTTCTGTTTTTTAAAAAATTGTGTTCATTTAGTTGAAAGGAAAAGAAAAACGGAGAGAAGGAGGGGGAGGGAGAGGGAGAGGGAGAGAGAGAGGGAAAAGAAGATGGAGAGGGTGAGGGAGAGGAAGAGGGAAAGGGAGAGGGAGAGGAAGAAGAATAGGGAGAGGGAGAGGGGGAGGAAGAGGGAAAGAGAAAGAATTGGGGAGGGGGAGGAGGAGGAGGAGGGAGAGGGAGAGGGAGAGGGAGATCTTGACTAAGATCAAGTGTAATGAGGCATTAAAGATAACATTTTAAAATTATTTATTTATTTATTTATTTATTTGAAGTAGAGAGATCTTCTATCCACTGGTTCACTCCCTAAATGACTGCAATAGCCAAGGCAGTGCTAAGCCAAAGTCAGGAGCCTGGACTCCATCCAGTTCTTCCATGTGGGTGGCAAAATCCCAAGTACCTGGGCCGTCTTCTGCAGCTTTCCCAGGCACATTAGCGAGGAGCAGGATTGGAAGTTGAGAAGCCAGGACTTGAAGTAGAGCTCTGATATGGAATGCTGGCATTGCAGGTGGCAGTTTAGCTTGCTGTGCCAGTTATAGCCCCTTACATATGACATTTAATATAAAAACAGTTTTATATAACATTTAAACATATAAAGAAGCTTTCATAAGCAATTTTATATTCTTTTTCAAAATGAAGCAATGAAGTATTCTGTTTTATTCTGTGTCTGCACAAATGCTGGGAAAATGTTAGAATTTTGGAAACAATGATTGGATTATAAAGGATAACAAGGTTTTGAAGAAGATAACAGATATAACTGAAGATAGCTGGTAGGAGCACAGTGGAAGTTGAGAGATGAAGTAGAATTAATCTCTGAAACACATACTTTTATATCCCATACCAACTACATTTGAACTTTTTGGGAAACATGAATATACAAAGGAAAACATTTCATCAGTTGTTAGAGCAAAAATGTCATAAAGCCCCTCAAAACACCAATGTACTCAAAACACCGATGTACACTCATGAGGTAATGACAGTGAACAAGGTAGCATCATAATAGAAATAATTCTTTTTTTTTAATTTTTTTTTTTTGACAGGCAGAGTGGACAGTGAGAGAGAGAGACAGAGAGAAAGGTCTTCCTTTGCCGTTGGTTCACCCTCCAATGGCCGCTGCGGCCGGCGCACCGCACTGATCCGATGGCAGGAGCCAGGTGCTTCTCCTGGTCTCCCCTGGGGTGCAGGGCCCAAGTACCTGGGTCATCCTCCACTGCACTCCCTGGCCACAGCAGAGAGCTGGCCTGGAAGAGGGGCAACCGGGACAGAATCCGGCGCCCCGACCGGGACTAGAACCCGGTGTGCTGGCGCCGCAAGGTGGAGGATTAGTCTAGTGAGCCGCGGCGCTGGCCAATAGAAATAATTCTGACCTTAGAGGCCCACTGAAGGTGTCTTAGTGACCTTTAGGGTTTCCTGGGACACATATTTAGGATCACTTTTGGGGCTGGCATTGTGGCGTAGCATTCTGTATGGGTGCCGGTTCAAGTCCTAGCTGTTCCACCTCCAATCCAGCTTCCTGCTAATGTGCTTAGAAAAGAAGCAGAAAATGACCCAAGTGCTTGGGCTCCTACACCCATGTGGGAGACCTGGAAGTAGCTCCTGGATCCCAGTTTCAGACTGGCCCAGCTCTGGCTATTGCAGCCATAATGGGGAGTGAACCAGCAGATGGAAGATTCTCTCTGTCTCTCTCTCTCTCTTTCCCCTCCCTTCCTCCCTCCCTTTCTCTCTCTGTCTCTCCCTCTCTCAACAATTCAATAAATCTAAAAAAAAAACACACACACACACAAAAAAAACCCACATTTCAGTGTTGTATGATATATACCTCTTCAGCTTCACTAGATGATTACAGTATTTTCCCAAAGCTGTTTTAAAAATTTATACACTTGAGATCAGTGTAATAGCTTGAATAGTTCTCCACATTTTCACCATTATTTTATGTTAGTTTAGGTCCTCCCAGAGGCAGATGCAAAGACAGATAAATTCTAGACACATTGAGTAAACACATGTAAAGCATGATGGAGGAGGAAAAGGAGCAAGCAGTCAGAGCCTTTGTACCATGATGCAGTGCTTGGTCCTGTGAGGGATAAGAAGGACGGAAGACTTAAGTACAAAAAGTCTCAGATCGCAGCAGTATTTAAAGACAATATCAGTGAGACTATTGTGGAATCCCTGGGCCAAGGACTAGTTAAGAGTACTGCATGTCACCTGGATGACCTTGTGTGAATATCCTTGCTGTGCTTAGTCATTGGATGGCAGCCATCTTGGAAACTTGATCTTTGTGGTCAGAGGGCCAACAGTTGGAGTTGTCAGTGATTGATGTTCCTCATAGGTGGGATCTCAGTATTTCATGGCCTCTGACCATTTGAAGATCTTATTGTAAGGCATTAACTGGTTATAACTCCTATTCTATAATTTTCCTATTCATGTTCTCTCCCAAGATTTCTATTAGATTATCCTTTCCTTACAAATTCATGAGGGCTTTGTGGATAAAAAATAAATAACTCTGTTTTCTGTCATATATATTATAAATATCTTCTCTCAACTTACCATTTATCTTACATATGTTTATATGTCACACTTTTTTATATACAAACTTTAAATTTCAACATAGGTAAATCTATTTTTTCTTTTATAGCATCATAGACCTTTGAGTTAGTTAAAAAGGTTTCCCCAAACTCCTGTATAATGTAATCTCTTAAATTGTCTTTGAATGTCTTAGAGTTTTGTTTCCATTTACATCTGTCATTCATTTGGACTTTTTTTCTTGTTGTATATATATACACAGTATAGTTGGAGTTTAAATTTGTTTTCTTCAAGCTGTATAGCAAATTTTACAAGCATCACCAGTCAAAGTATCATTTGTCCCCTCTGGTGTTGAAATGTGGTCTTTATTTTGATAAAACTGAGATTCCTAGAAACAGGTAATTTGGACATTCTTCAGTACAAATATTCACTTCAGTACCTGGGAAACAACAGAACAATCAGATCATTTTCAGAAAATAATACCAAATGTATACTATGTGAAGCAAATTCACCAAAGGTTAGTATAAGATTACTAGAGGCTTAATATATAATGTTTGTTTTTTCACAGGACATCATCCCCCCAACTAGTGTCACAAACAATGACGATTTTCATGTTATATTTGACTATTAGCTTTTGAGAAAGAAAAGGAAGAATTATAGTGAAAATATATGGAATGATATTATTTGTCAGCTAAAGAAAACTTTTAGTGTATTTGCTACTTTAAAGTTAAAAATATTCTAATAATTTGTTTTATGAAAAACCATGATTGATAGACAGCATATAAAATTTCCCCCTTACCTAAATAATGATCTGTGTTCAGATTTTGGACCTATTGTTTACTTGTCATATAACTTAATGCAAATTAGTTTTTTTGAAACTCAAATTTTATTACGTGTGATGAATGCTAACTGTAATGTCATCAATAAAATCTCCCTGTATTACCTCTTGTGATCCTGAATGTTAGGTACTATACATAATCAATGCCTTTTTAAAATAATTCTATAGTCCAACAGTGAGTTAACTGTGCTTCCTCCTCCATGAATGTGTAGATGCAAGTAAGTGCTGACAGTGCTACCTACCCAACCCAAAGACAGGAAATTAGTCTCTAAATGTTTTCCCCACTTGTTCAGCCACTATTAGAGAAGCAATTGTCTCACCAGTGGAGTGATCATTCTTGGAAGCAACGCATACTTAATTGAGCCAGTATAAAGGAGCTACCCTTTCAAGGAAATCCCTAAGGACAGATTATTTTCCTAACAAGTAGAGACCAAGTATTGGTGGTTTCTCAATGACTGGGAGACATTTGGCAGGACAAAAACTTGGAAGTTGTGGTTTGCTGGTGCAAATCTCAGCCTAATAGGTTCTTGACTAGGTATCTGAAGATAACGTGACTACATATAATTGTTTTGTGGGTGAAAATACAAAGATATATATCTTAGCAACAAATAGGAGTTCCCAGGGGGAAAATCAGGCTGAACCTTGAGTGTTGATGTCATTCCTCAAGATGTTAGTGCTGTCTTCAAAAATGCGCACCAATGCTGCCTAAAAGCTATATGAATACAATTCTCTCTCCTATGCTCCTGGCACGTTACTGTACTCATGCCATAGTTTAGGAGCCTAAGCATCTAGAAAAAATAGACTTTCCAGTATTAGAGAGGAGACCTTATCCCTTTGAAAATGGTAATGATCATCATTTCAAACTTGATTATTTCTAAGCTTTATTCATTGTTAATGGGTTTTGGTACAAACTATGTTATGGTAAGTAGAGAAGAAAATCCAAAATCAGACTTATTTAGGACCATGTTTTTCTGTGGTCTAACAAAAAATGGTATTTACATGTTGTATTATTCCAGTACCATACATTGTCTCACAGGGATCATTTTTCAGGGCTATTCTTTTCATTTTTGGTGTTACTTACAAAAATTGGGAGGGAAAAGATCATTTGTGTATGGAAACTCAACTTTGTTTATGTAGCCTCCTCAATTTTAGGTAGAGTAAATGTATATCCCTGCCAACCATAACATTCTCTTCCCATCACTTAAATACTTTGCAATTTTCTATAAGCAGCTTCATATGTACCCTTATTTGTGATCTAGAAAAATTTGCACGTAGCAATTAGATCTGGCAGGCCATATTTATATAATAAAGTGTTACTTAGCACTTACAATAATATCAGAGGGTAAGAGAGAAGAGTGTTAAACTAACCCCTGAAAAAATAAGGTTGGCAAAATATTTGAGAATTTTATTGTTAATATGTTTGGCTGGTTCAATATTTGTAATAGAGGTTGCTTTCAAGTTCCTATTTTCCTACAATTTAATGAAAGCAGAAAGAACTCCAGGCATTCTCACCTCTGTTGGAATTTTATTGAGAAGGATCACTGAAATTAGGAAGAGTCAGTGACTCAGTCTTGTACTGTTCAGAAGATGGTGCACAGAGATTATCTAATATGCTTTCTCCTTTATTCCATATCTGTTTTCAATCAAAAGCTGCACATTTGATGTTGACATTTTTTGGTCTGTTTTTGGAAAAGAAGAATGGATCAGGTATGGCAAGCGATTCTTCTACATGTGTATTGGTACCAGACAAAGAAGAGAGTAACTGTGTTGGGAGCTGGACACCCCAGATTGAGTGTGACAACTGAGGTGACATCAGAAAATATGCAGAATCATGAGGTTGTGTGTGAGATAATTAACATAAAATAGGGCCTTCTATCTCCTGATTTTTTCCCCCAATTTAGTGAAGTGTTCATTCCAAAAGAAACAATTCTGAATTCTCCAAAGCCTTTAAAATAATGCATTTCTATTAAAATATTTCTGTAGACTCCACAAGGCAAAGAATACATTGCACAGTACTGACAGAAGTAAAGACTCCCTAAAAATTCTTATTTCATTATTGTCTCCTTATTGTCTTATTTCATTATTGTCTTCCTTAGAAATATCTATTTAGCTCTTCTCTATATCTTTCTCAAAATGCTGGATAGAACATAGTACATTTATCCTTTCTCTTTGTGGAATTGTTAATCTACTCATCTACTCTCCTCATGGCTTCGAATCTGCAGATCTACCTGTTACTACAGAAGTTCCAGCCCTATAGCATTTCAAGTAACAAAAGATATTTTCTTTTGGTAGCAGGAAGGGATCAAATACTTCTATTTTAATAGTTTTTCCTTTGTAATGTGTGTTGACAAGTAGGTACAGGGGAGATATTAAAAGTTCATAGAAAATGGAACTAGCAGGTAATGCGAATTGTCCACAAACTTTTTGAAGCCACCTTGTATAATGAAATCCTTTCATACAATCAACCCTACAGTGGATGCCTTCTGGAAGATGGTTTTTTTTAATATATATATATATATATATATTATATATAATATAATGTAGTCCAGTACATAAAAAATGAACCGGCACTGGGAAAATTAATACTCAATGTTTGCCAGCCATGATCAACTGTCATATAAAAAGTATGGTAAGTTAACAGAAATCCTGATGTTGTTTGGAAATATTTAAATCTATACCAGGTTTTCAGACGTATAATGAAAGTATTACAATTAGAGAGAAACCAGAGGAAAATGTACAGTTTAGGTAAAAAAATGAGGCAATAATTGGAATTCTGTACTTGGTTCCATTAGCTGCCAACAATCTGAATGGTGCACAATGAAATCCATAAAATGTGTTGCCAAATCTCTGGTCAATTGAAACTGCTGCTTTCATTCTTCTCTGGTAAAAGTTTTGACTATGTGATATTATTTGTCTCATCTGGTTTCTTGGAAACTGAAGGTCTCTTATTAACTATACTAGTAAGCAGAAGAGGCAGCAAAGATACCAGGGGAAACCATCCAGCAACAACACCCACTGAGGTCACCATGGTGGTGATGACAAGTGACTGGAGGCCCCACTAGAGGTTCAAGAATAAGGAATGTGGAGCTCTTTTAAGGTGAAAAGCAACCTATGGGTTGGCTGGGAAGGAGAGGCAGGGTGCTGTGACAGACGGTGCTTTGGAATCACATGGATGGTGTGCTCTTAGGCACATTTCACCGATCCTTGATGAGTCAGTCTCATCCTCTTTAAACAGGAACTTCTAATTTAATGATAATTAAATTGCCTGTGAACTCAATTTAATATGTTTTATTGGCTTTAAGATGTCTCCCTTCTTCTTCTACATTTGACATGTCCAAAATGGACTGTGTGTGTGTGTGTGTGTGTTTATTAGAGAGAGAGAGAGAGAGAGAGAGAGAGAGAGAGAGAGAGAGAAATCCCATCAACTGGTTCTCTCCCCAAATACCCACAGGCTGGGAGCTAGAAGCACAGTCCCATTCTTCCATGTGGATGACAGGGACCCAATCAATTGAGTCATTTCCATTGCCTCCCGGGATCTGCATTAACAGGAAGCCAGAGTCAGGACTTGAACCCAGGCACTCTGATGTGGGACCTGTGTAATGTAGGCATCTCAACCACTAGGCTACATGCCCACCCCTGGACCGTGGCTGTGTACAGCCTTAAAAAGATGTGTGTAATTTATTTATTTAAAAGGCAGAGTGATGGGGATGGTGACACAGAGAGAGAGAGAGAGAGAGATCTTCTATCAATGGCTTCACTTCACACAAATGCCCAAAACACTTGGGCCAGGCAGAGATCAGAAACTTCATATAGGAACCTGAATAGTTGGGTGGCAGGAATCCAGATAGTTGGGTCATCATCAGCTGCGTCCCAGACATATTAGCAGAAAGCTTGACTGGAAACTTTAAGTAGCTGGGATCCAATTCAAACGCTCCAACATGGAATGGAGGCATCCCAAGAAGTGGCTTAACCCACTTTACCACAATGTGTCCACCCCTTGGAGCATGTATTAAAATTAATAGGAATTTACAGCAATTGTTGTATCAGTGCAGAAAACATTACCCCCTCCCCTCTGTGTGTGTGTGTGTGTGTGTAAGCATGAAATATGTAAAATGAGCATAGGAGGCTTAGAGGACTATCTCAAGTGCAGAAAATAGTGGAACATTATTTCAACCCTTAAAAACTAGATGATGCTAGGTGGTGAGGAGGTAGTGAATCAGATATATGCAGTGGTACCTCCAAAGCTGAAATCAAAGTCAACCAATTGTATATAATGACAAAGCAGATTTGAGAACCCAAGACCAGTGATTTGATTTTTGTACGTATGTGTTTTATAAGAAATGCTGCATTACCAACCCTGTAGATCCACAGAGGATAGCAGTGTGCAGGAAAAACACAAGCAGTAACAATTCTCAGTAAGAAAGTAAGTAATAAACTCAGCTTCTGAATCTGCAACAAACTTAGGGAAACTTACCAATTTATTTTACTTGTATTTCCCTCTTTTGGTATGCAGAAGAGTGAAATAGGGTTGAAAAATGAAACAGAGCATTTTCAGTAAATATGAAACAAATACTATAGGAGACAACAAAACATAACATTTCTAAATAATTGGAAATATTTTTGCTTTCTTATTCACAAAATATTCCAGTGTCTTAATGTCAAGCTTAGATTCAATAAGTTGTAATATATTAATACAAATTTACCTGTTAAAACAGGAGCTGGATATTGCTGCCTAGCAAAAAAAAAGAGATGCTATTAGTGAACACTCATAGAATGGCTCTCTTGGTTTTGTAACCAAGAAGGCTGAAACATGTTTGTGGAAATGGTTCATAATTAGAAGAGCTGTAACTACTTTCTAGAGTTAATACAAGGATTATAAACAATTTATAAAAAGTTTCTGGTCTAATTTCTGATTCAAATATATCCTCAGTAAATATGATTATTATTAATAAACACATTTGTGTGAATAACACAAAGTGATCTGGAGTAAATAAACCAAGTATATACTTGTGTGAATCAAATGTAATTGTAGGATGGTGAAGTGATTTACCCAAACCACACAGTTCCCTCTGCTGGAGCCAGAACTAGAATTCCATTCTCTTGATTCAATGCTTTGTTTTTTGTTTTTTTTTTTAAGATTTTATTTATTATTTGAGAAGTAGAGTTACAGATAGTGAGATAGTGAGAGGGAGAGATAGAGAGAAAGGTCTTCCTTCCATTGATTCACTCCCCAAATGGCCACAACAGCTGGAGCTATGCTGATCTGAAGCCTGTCGTGTCTTCTACCTGCAGGCCACCCCAGTAGGTCTGTTTGTATGATACAAAAATGTCTACAGTGTGGTGGCATTGCATAGACTTTTAGCTTACCCTGATTCAACAACTAAGGCCTTGGGAAGTAGGACATAGAATAAAGAGAATAGCTTAAACTGCCCAACTTTCTACCAATAAGCCCACGTCTAAGTGAGTGTAGGATGGGAACTGTGATTATTTCTTGCTTTCTGTCATGGTTCTCAAGTGTTTCTCATGACATTGACCACTCCCCACCCCCAACCCCACATTGAGGATGATCACTGTCTTTAGAAGAATGCGTTCTTCAGGTGGTGTGGCCCTTAGACACAAGTCACCTGTTCTACTGAGTGTTTAAAACAAAGACAACACTGTGTTAGATTTGCTGAGTCATAGAAATTAAATACCCTCATAGACCAGAATATTTTAAGTATTCTCTAAGATAATGTTGATTGTGTCCTTAAAAATATTGGAGCTTGGGCTGAATAAAGAGGAAAACAATAATGGGTTTGTGGGTTGGGGATTGACAGAATGGAACAGAGAAGAGAAAGACAAGCAAAAAAACCAGCTGGGAGACTATGTACTGTTTCAAATACAGGCTCACAGGAGGGTCTCCTAGGACAGTGGTAGTAAGAACAGAGGATAAGACACCGATAGGAGATATAATGAAAGTAGAAACAAGCAATAGGGAGCCATAGAATATTCTAGAGGAGTTAAATCTTAATTTGATTTTTCTAGTCTGGCTTGTGAGATGATTACGAGAAAAATGGCAACTAAAAGAAAGAATGTACAACATGAATCCTTTTATCAGTTTGAGTGAAGTTTGAGCAGCCCATATGATAGGGTCAGTTTGATATATACTGAGTTGGAAGTACTAGAGATGGAATTCTTGAGGTGGAGTTGTCCAGTAGGCAGAAAATATGAGACTTGTTTTTGAGAGGATTTAGGACCCTATGTTTTAATCTAGTGAAGATACAATAGCCCTTCTCTACACTGAGGAGTATAAAATAAGAATGTGTAAAATTTTAATATCCCAGGAGCCAGCTCTGTGGCGTAGTGGGTAAAGCCACCGCCTGCAGTGCTGGCATCCCATGTGGGCTCTGGTTCGGGTCCCAGCTGCTGCACTTCTGATCCAGCTCTCTGCTATGGCCTGGGAAAGCAGTAGAAGATGGCCAAAGTCTTTGGGTTCCTGCACCTGTGTGGGAGACCAGGAAGGAGCTCCTGGCTCCTGGCTTTGGATCAGTGCAGCTCTGGCCATTGCGGCCATCTCAGGAGGTTGGGAATGGGGAAGGGAGAAGAACCCAACCTCCCCAGCCCAACCTCTAACCTCCTGCCACATTTGGTGGCCAGCTCCTGAAGATCTTTGTAGTTGGTTCCATGAAGTCCCACAGAAAGCTCCTTCTTCAACTTTTCCATTTCATTTCTCCTCTTCAAGACATCCCTTTTACTCCACCACACTTCAAAACTCAGGACGCCCCGACAGGAGCTGTGATAGTTCAGGGACACTATCACCTGAAAACACACGTAAATAAGCAAGAGAGCATTTCTCCCTTCAGTTCCTCACCTCCTGACAAACATAAACCTGTCCTCCCCAGCCAAAAGCAAAACAAACATAGGAAGCAGTTCAGAGAAGTTATCTTAAGCAAACACAGAATTCATGTGGGAAACAGTATGCGGAACACCTGTGCTCAGGTGAGGACAGTTTTAATTTTTTTTTGTTTTTTGTTTTTCTGTTTTTTTGACAGGCAGAGTTAGACAGAGAGAGAGAGAGAGACAGAGAGAAAGGTTTTCTTCCTTCCATTGGTTCACCCCCAAAATGGCCACTACGGCCAGCGCACCACGCCGATCCGAAGCTAGGAGCCAGGTGCTTCTCCTGGTCTCCCATGCGGGTGCAGGGCCCAAGCACTTGGGCCATCCTCCACTGCCTTCCCGGGCCACAGCAGAGAGCTGGACTGGAAGAGGAGCAACCGGGACAAAATCTGGCGCCCCAACTGGGACTAGAACCCGGGGTGCCAGCGCCGCAGGTGGAGGATTAACCCAGTGAGCGGCGGCACCAGCCAACAGTTTTCATTTTTGCCCAGGAACATGGATGGCTACTTATTTCACATGTCTATAACCAAAGTGGCATATTTCAGTGTCTACTCCCTCAATTCCTCACAAAAATATGGCCTTTTGAAAATATTCATGTATTTTTTTGAGAGAGAGAAAGAGACTCTATTCTCTGGCTCAATTCCCAGATGACTGTAACAGCCAGGACCAGAGCCAGGAGCTGGAAACGCAACCCAGGTCTCACAGGTGGGAGACAGGAACTCAGTGAGCCATCACTGCTTCTTCCTAGGGTCTGCATTAGCAGGAAGCTGGAATCAGGGGCCAGAGGCAGGAACTGACCACTAGGCTAAATGCCTGTCCCAAAGAATGGTGCAAAGTTGTCTACTCTAGCAAGAAAACTGCAGAGAGAGAATATTAGGAGGTATGTACTAGTTGACTTAGTAGACAAGGGTCTTAGCCTGGTTTCACTCCAAAACAAGCTGCAACAAAGACTTACAGTGGGAAATTAATTTGGGAATCTTTTCTTGGGGATCAAAGGTTTGGAGGGGGTGAAAACAGAGAAAGAAGCAAAGCCAATAGCAATCTGTTGAATGTTTGCTACCAAGGGTTGTCAGCATTTTTGCCTGGGGTTTCATGAGGAGCTGTGTTAAGGTTCATAACCCCCCACCTAAGTGTGAAAGGGAGAAGAAAGCACTAACCCGTGACCTCTTGTCTCCGTTGTCAGGATGGCCCCAGGAGTGTGGATTTATCTGCATGTTTGCGTCGCAGGATTCTTGCAGGGTATCCAGCAGAGGAGCCTGTGATGGGAACTGGGCGGTCCCTGTGAGGGACCCACAGAGAGGCTGTGGGCTGCACCAGTGTGTAGCTGATTGGAGTCTGAAAGAGTATAGTTGTCAGAGCACTGTTGAAGGAGGAAGTGGGGTTGAGAATATCTGAGTGCTGCAAGAACTATCTGACCCAACAGAATTTCCAGCATGGCCCAGAGAGAAGAGACAGGCCCTAGAACATACCTTCACTTGGGAGGCTGGAGGAGACATATGGGCCTGAGAAGACACTACTGAGAAGCGATCAGGGAAGTCAGAAGAAAATAAGAATATTAATAATGATAATTGTAATAATAGTTACAGACCTAACAATGAAAGGAGTAGTGGAGATAACAATAGCAGCAAGCCCTGTGGGTTATGAGGCAGGCACTGTTCTAAGATCTTTATATATATTAATGTAATACAACCCCATGAGATGAGCATGGTTATTTCTCCATTTTACACATTTGCACCTTGGGGACACCAGTTTATCAAGAGATTAAGGTTCACAACTCATACTGGTAGAGACAAGATTTGGTTCTGGAGCCTCTGCCCTTAGCCACCTCACTCTGAACCCAAGGAAAATAAGCAATTCATGAGGCAAGAAAGGAGAGGACTCATAAGAAGGGAGTGGGCAAGGGTGAGTTTACTTACTAGGGAAAGAAGAATGAAGACTTTGGAAAGGCCATCTGATTTGTGACCAAGAGGTAATTGGTCACTTCGGAAAACGTAGTTGGAGCTGAGAAGTAAATGAGAACAGGGACTGCAAAGACAGGAGGAGAGTGGAATCCAGATGGACTTCCGGAAACATTTGCTGGTGAAAGTGAGTCTGTGTGTCACTGTAGTGTAACACAACCATGCCTTGATTTCCTAATACAAGAGAGGGAACCAGAATCTAGGGAAATCTAGGCTAGTAAATTCAATTGGCACAGTTCCCTTTGGTACAGAAAATGTCCCTCAAGGGGTGTCCCTTAGGCTAAATACCATCAAAGAAAGATTAAGAAGCAACACAGGACCCATTAGAGAGTGAGGAAGCCTTTGGAGAAAAAGAATAATGAGCAGATTTTCATTCTCATTCTTTCCCATTTCTGACTTCCCACAAAATGGCAGAAAGGGACACTCTCTTGCCAACCTTCTCCCTTCCCTCCTCCCACCTCATTATCTGAGTCCAGTCATTATGCTACATTTTCTGTGCCTTTGGATAGAAAAGCCAGCTCTTCAAACCATAACATTGGCAGCAGTTTTCTTCCTACAGTTTGTAAAAATTAAATCACAAATCAAAAGAGTATGAGCCAAACATGCCACAGCCATTTGGATTTACATGAAAGGGAAGTCGTCAACACCTCCCTATCTTGGCTGATGAATGGATCTGATATTTCAGACTTATTTCTTGGTTCTTTCATGACCACAAGACCAAAACTAATCAGTCCAATTAGACAAACTTCCAGATTATAGCTCTGAAGTCAACTCAACAAGTAACATATCCAACAATATAATTTGCCAAGTATAATTTGAAGGATGCCGTTGAGGGGGGAGGTAGGGCACTTCCTGATTTATCACAGAAGCTAAACCATATTCCAGTCTGAACACAAAGAATGAGAAATAAAGTTTGATTTGGAGCACTGTAACTACTGATGATCTTGTTTTCCTGATGCTGAAAAGGAAAGCTGAGGTTTACACCACCAGTAAAAACCCTCACAATAGTTGCAAAATATGAAAGCACATTCCAAAGACATTATTTAGATGTAACAAACAAATAAGCAAACAAGTCCAAAGAGAGCTAGGCGAATATATAGATAAATATTTATCTGATGATCAGGGTAGGATGGCCTTTCTTAGCATGAAAAGAAACAAAAACATAAAGAAAAAGATTAAGAGATTTTACCACATGAATACTTAATTTTTCTGTACCAAAACTACCATAAACAAAATCAAGGCCTGAGACAAATGGGAAAATATATTTGCAAACACATATGATCGTCAAATGGTTTATATCTTTAGCCTTATTTTTAGCTCATTTTAGTGTAATTCATCCCTTTAAAGCTTACCATTAATAGTTTTTAATACATTTACAGAATTATGCAGCCATCACAAATTTTTCACTTCAAAAAAAGAAACTTTTGTACCCATTAAAGTCACTCTTCATTCCTTTTGACCGTCCCAGCCCTAGGGGTTTTCCACTCTCTGACTCTCTGCATTTGCCTATTGAGGACATTTCATGGAAATAGAATCACAGGAAGTCTGGCTTATTTCTCATTGCAGAGAGTATGCAACTCTCCTATAGGACAATTTGAGAATGAGCATTAATAGTTTTAAAGATGTTTATAGTGTTTATCCAATAATTCTCCTTTCAGGAATTTATCCTAAGGAAACCATCAAAGATGTGCACAATAATTTATGTACAAAGACATAAAGCATTATTTGTAATATAGAAAAATGGAAAAATTCAAATGCTTGACAATAACCGAGATATAAATCCCTACTATACAATTGTATACTACACCCCCACAGAGAATTTAATTGCTAGAGCTAAGCAAGGTCACAAGAACATGCTCATGATAGGTCATCAAGTGAAATGAGAATGTACATTGTTCCAGTTGTGTTCAAAACTACATAGACATATGGATAGATACACACACATACACACCTGCTTACAGATACAATTGGCCCTCTGAGCCTGTGAGTTGTATATCTATGGATTCACCCAACGACAGATAGAATATATTAAACTGTGTTCGTACTGAACATGCATAGACTTGTTTCCTTGTCGTCTTTCCCTAGACAATACAGTATCGCAACTATCTACCTAGCATGTGTATTACATATGATAAGTAATCTAGAGGTGATTTAAAGTATATGGAAGGATGTATGTGGGCTATATACAAATACTGTGCCATTTTATGTAAGAGACTTTAGCATCGGCAACTCTTGATATCCAAGGGAGGTCCACAAACCGCAGTCCTGTCAATTATCATGGGATTACTATGTGTGTGTATCTGTTCTGTCTCTGTCTCTACCTCCATCCATATATAGCTCCCAGTGGTTTGTTGTTTGATGAGGAATAGGAATTGGGTAATCTGTTTTCTTGTTTCTACTATTTTTACTCTCTACTCTTTTGAATTATTAAGTATTTTTTACCTTTATAATACCAGAAAGGTAAGGACCTATTTTATCTTGTGGTTTGATCAGCTTTGTGATCTAGTCTGGAATCTGTCACCCATTTATTGGATGATTTTATGCCATTTACCTCCTATAGTTGCCTGATTTGTAAGATCAAGCTAATGGGTTAGGTAATGGATAAAATGACTGCCAGCTCTGAAAGTATTACCTTACATATTTCTTTCTATCAAGTAGGTGCTGCTTGATGTCACCACATCAAAGATTACTGTCTCAGGAGTATGAAGCACTCCTGAGTGATAGGAGTCCCAGAGTGGACCTATCTACCCATGGATCTTTTTCCAAGCTTGTCCAGGCTCTTGGTCATAGATCTAAATCACAAAGACTGGAGGAACCATGAGATCCTGGCTCACTTCATCTTGAATGAGGTTTCAAAATAAGACATCATATTTGGATTATATATTTCATGAGGATAGGGACCTAATCTTCTTGTGTTTTACTCTGTCTATCCCTAGTCTTTGTGGACCTGATAAATATTTATTAAATGTGTGAACCAAAGCGCAAATGAGGTAATTCATGTGGAAGTACTGTGGGGATTGTGAAACTGAGCACAAATTATATCCATTATAGCTACCCCAATAGGGAAGACCATTTGAAAATGGTTATTTTTTCTATATGTAGACAAAATAATAGCTTACTCAGGAGAGCAAAACAGTTATGAAGAAGGAATTCAAGATGGTTTAGTAAACCTAAGCATTAATCTTACTTTCTCCAAAACTTATTGAAACGACTAAAGAAATCTCAAATTAAGGAAATTTGAGATTATGTGAAAAGCTCACATGCAATGCAGAACCAGGCCTGAACTTGGTTTATCTGAGAGTTTTGAAGAAAGCAGAAACCAAGGTCAGGAGGAAAGAGGCATCCTAGGAAACCCCAGGAAACCTGATTGTGAAAATTTACTATGGACTTCAGAGTCAGGGTTGGTGCTTTGGGGCGGGGGAGCTATTGACATTCCAAAACTTCTCACCAAGTCATTGAATCTCTTCTAAGCCCATTGTCCAGCATTTTAACATTCCCTGTTTCTGGTGGACTAACTGATGGAAAACAGTTATGGTGGAAAGATATTCAACTCAATCTGGATTAAGCAAATAAAAGGAATTGATTGTCATGCCCAAACAATTCAGTGACAGTGATGGTTTCAGGCATAGCTGGATCCAGGAGTTTAAAAAAGATGTATTTGCCTCCTCTTCCTGGAAATTAATGAACTGACAGTGGTCTTTTGTTGCTTTATATCCAACCCAGAAACTGATTACCACTCCTAAAAATCTTCTCTAGTCCTCAAAAGAGAGACCACTATGCCAAAATGACCAGAGACCCTGACCCTACTCACAGATGGAGGGAAGTAAGAGTGGGAACCCATAAGAGGTTATAGCATGGAAGGTGAGTGAAGGTTTTCACCTTGAGCAAGTAGGAAGTTGGCATCTGGGCTAGGGATAGAGAAAATTCTGGCGGTTCAAGCTCAGCTCCTGGAGCAAATAGGCAGCTAATTCCTCCATCTGCCAGAGGAGAAATTACAAGAGAATGAAGCAAGCAGCCTCTATGACACTATCGCCCAACACCAACTCATTGTTTCTCAAAGCACTATCTGCAGCCTATTGGTAATCCCCAGGATCTCCTGAAGGACTGCCAACCAATCAAAAAGAAAAACTTATAAAGATAAGGAAGGAAAGGAAAGGCAAGGGACGAAGTGTAGAGAGGAGAGAGGGAATAAAGGAAAGAAGTTATTTCTTGAAATCCTTATATACAGTAGTGCACATTTCCATAAACTTTGTTCATACTTTATTTATACTTATAATAGATGCTACTTATTGGCAAATTCTATTTAAGAATTACCTGTATGCTGTAAGAGAATAAACTTTATGGAAAATATACCACACTGGTAGTTTTGATTTTGGGTCTTTTAGTTTGTGTAGGTTTTTTTTTTTTCCTTCTGTAAACTCACCCAAGAAGATGAAAGCATCGTCTCTAGACTCTCTGTCCCAGAACACGGACTGTTAGCAGGATTTCTAAATTCCCAGCATGCTATTTTTTTTTTATCCATTTTTTATCCATTTTTTTTTAAAGATTTTATTTATTTATTTATTTATTTGAAGGATAGTTATAGACAGAGAGACGCAGAGACACAGAGAAAGGTCTTCCATCCATTGGTTCACTCCCCAAATGGTTGCAGCATCTAAAGCTGGGCCAGTCTGAAGCCTGGAGCCAGAAGGTTCTTCCGGGTCTCCCACAGGGGTGCAGGGGCCCAAGCACTTGGGCCATCTTCCACTGCTTTCCCAGGCCATAAGCAGAAAACTGGGTTGGAAGAGAAGCAGCTAGGACACCAACCAGCACCCATATAGGATGCCAGTACTACAGGCTGAGGTTTAGCCCACTACGCCACAGCACGGGCCCCCGCCTCCCTCCTTTTTATGAACAAATGGAGATTGTGCTGCAGGCCTGTTGACAGGATTGATGGAGGCTTCTGGGAGCTGGGAAAGGTAGAAGGGACTGAACTTTGGGAAAAGTCAGACTCTGAAAGGGACAGCCCTTGGGGTTTGTGAGCCCAGCAGGAGCTAAGGTCAACTTTGCTAACTGCTGAGGCTACTGCACAGTGCAAATTGTGAGGCTGCCTGGAAGCATGAGATTTGGGAGTCTATGTTAAGTCAGAAAGACAGGAGAAGGCTGCTCCTATTCAAAATGGGCCAGGCTGCCCTAGATGATACACATCTAGGCAGTAGCAATGATGGACCAAAAGCCATCTACCAAAGTCTAAAGACTCTCATTGAACCCTGCGTGAGTGGGCCCCTGCCTTACTTTATGATATCGGGCATCTCCTCCACCTGGCAAGCAGAGACTTAGAGCTAGAATTTAGAAGTACTATAACTTTTCTTGCATCTGAATGCCATGGGTTGGGTTCATAACTTCATATTTGGCAGTCATAAACCAAAATGAGTCGGTTATTAGTGTTTGCTGAAGACTAGTGCAGCATTTTACTGCTAAGTCTGGCAGACATACAATAATTTGGCTTCCACTCTGTGAATTATTAGGAATCCCTACCAGATGTAGAAAGGATGCACAGTATCCATGATCATCAGTAGAATGGGCCCTTCTAGGCTTTTCAACAGCCATTCTAGCTGCTTGATTACAAATTATTGTGAGCTTGCTCCATCCTTACCACTTTATCTCCTACCTGTAAGCTCTCTAGTGGTATGTTTAGCTAAGTGGGCTTCAGTCAGTTGTGGACTGCAACTTAGAGGTCATGATTATCCTGAAGCCTCTGAGGCCAATGGCTTCCTCTCCACTTCTCCTCCTCCTCCTCCTCCTCCTCCTCCTCCTCCTCCTCCTCCTCCTCCACAGGCAGAGTGGACAGTGAGAGAGAGAGACAGAGAGAAAAGTCTTCCTTTGCCGTTGGTTCACCCTCCAATGGCTGCCACGGCCGGCACCCTATGGCAAGCGCACCACGCTGATCCGAAGCCAGGAGCCAGGTGCTTCTCCTGGTCTCCCATGCAGGTGCAGGGCCCAAGCACTTGGTCATCCTCCACTGCCTTCCAGGGTCATAGCAGAGAGCTGGCCTGGAAGAGGGGCAACTGGGACAGAATCCGGCGCACCGACCAGGACTAGAACCTGGTGTGCCAGCGCCGCAAGGCGGAGGATTAGCCTATTGAGCCACGGTGCCAGCCCTCCTTCTCCTTCTCCTCCTCCTCCTCCTCCTTCTTCTCCCTTTTTTAAAAATTTATTTTTTGAAAGGTAGGGTTACAGAGAGAGAAAAGAAGCCCATCAGCTGGTTTACTCCCCAAATGGCCACAACAGTGAGAGCTGGGCCAAGCCAAAGCCAGGAGGAGCCAGGACCTTTAACTGGGTCTGCCACATGGGTACAGGGGCCCAGGGACTTCGGCCATCCTCCATTGCTTTCTCAGGCACACCAGCAGGGAGCTGGATCAGAAGTGGAGTTTCCAGAACTCAAACTGGCATCCATATGGGATGCCAGCACTGCAGGAAATGGCTTAAACCACTGCACCATAGCACCAGACCCTCCAGTTATTCTTTTCTTTGTGTTTTTTTTTCATTTATTAAACTTTTTATTTAATGAATATAAATTTCCAAAGTACAGCTTATGGGTTACAATGGCTTCCCCCCTCCCATAACTTCCCTCCCACCCGCAACCCTCCCCTTTCCCACTCCCTCTCCCCTTCCAATCACATCATGATTCATTTTCAATTCTCTTTATATACAGAAGATCAGTTTAGTATATATTAGGTAAAGATTTCAACAGTTTGCCCCCATATAGCAACACAAAGTGAAAAAAATACTGTTGGAGTACTAGTTATAGCATTAAATAAGAGTGTACAGCACATTAAAGACAGAGATCCTACATAATATTTTTTAAAAAATTAATTAATTTTCTATGCCATTTCCAATTTAACACCAGGTTTTTTTTTTCATTTCCAATTATCTTTATATACAGAAGATCAATTCAGTATATACTAAGTAAAGATCTCATCAGTTTGTACCCACACAGAAACACAAAGTATAAAAATACTGTTTCAGTACTAGTTATAGCATCACTGCACATTAGACAACACATTAAGGACAGATCCCACATGGGATGTAAGTACACAGTGACTCCTGTTGCTGACTTATCAATTTGACACTCCTGTTCATGGCGTCAGTAATCTCCCTAGGCTCTAGTCATGAGTTGCCAAGGCTATGGAAGCCTTTAGAGTTCGTTGACTTTGATCTTATTCCGCTAGGGTCATAGTCAAAGTGGAAGTTCTCTCCTCCCTTCAGAGAAAGGTACCTCCTTCTTTGATGGCCCCATTCTTTCCACTGGGATCTGACTCACAGAGATCTTTCATTTAGGTCTTCTTTTTTTTTTTTCTTTTCCATGGTATCTTGGCTTTCCATGCCTACAATACTCTCATGGACTCTTCAGCCAGATCCAAATGCCTTAAGGGCTGATTCTGAGGCCAGAGTGTTGTTTAGGACATCTGCCATTCTATGAGTCTGCTGTGTATCCTGCTTCCCATGTTGGATCTTTCTCTCCCTTTTTGATTCTATCAGTTAGTATTTGGAGACACTTGTCTTGTTTGTGTGATCCCTTTGACTCTTAGACCTATCAGAGCCATCAATTGTGAACTGAAATTGATCACTTGGACTAGTGCGATGGCATTGGTACATGCCACCTTGATGGGATTGTATTGGAATCCCCTGGCACATTTCTAACTCCACCATTTGGGGCAAGTCCGATTGAGCATGTCCCAAATTGTACATCTCCTCCCTCTCTTTTTCCACTTTTATATTTAACAGAGATCACTTTTCAGTTAACATTTAAACACCTAAGAATAATTGTGTGTTAATTACAGAGTTCAACCACTAGTACTAGAACAACAGCAACAACAACAAATACTAAAAAGGATAAAGTATTACATTGTGCATCTAGAGTCAGGACAAAAGCTGAGCAGGTCATTGTTTCTTACAGTGTCCATTTCACTTCAACAGGTTTCCCCTTTGGTGCTCAGTTGTCACCAATCAGAGAAAACAAATAATATTTGTCTCTTTGGGACTGGCTTAATTCACTCAGCATGATGTTTTCCAGATTCCTCCATCTTGTTGCAAGTGACCAGGTTTCATTGTTTCTTACTGCTGTATAGTATTCTGTGGAGTACATGTCCCATAATTTCTTTATCCAGTCTACTGTTGATGGGCATTTGGGTTGGTTCCAGGTCTTAGCTATTGTGAATTGAGCTGCAATAAACCTTAATGTGCAGATGGCTTTTTTATTTGCCAAATTAATTTCCTTTGGGTAAATTCCAAGGAGTGGGATGGCTGGGTTATGTGGTAGGGTTATGTTCAAGTATCTGAGGAATCTCCAGACTGACTTCCATAGTAGCTTAACCAGTTTGCATTCCCACCAACAGTGGGTTAGTGTCCCTTTTTCCCCACATCCTCTCCAGCATCTATTGTTATTAGATTTCTGAATGTGAGCCATTCTCACCAGGGTGAGGTGAAACCTCATTGTGGTTTTGATTTGCATTTCTCTGATTGCTAGTGATCTTGAACATTTTTTCATGTGTCTGTTGGCCATTTGGATTTCCTCTTTCGAAAAATGTCTCTTGGGGTCCTTGGCCCACCTCTTAAGTGGGTTGTTTGTTCTGTTGTTGTGGATTTTCTTGATTTCTTTGTAGATTCTGGTTATCAACCCTTTATCTGTAGTATAGTTTGCAAATATTTTTTCCCATTCTGTCGGTTGCCTCTTCACTCTCCTGACTGTTTCTTTTGAAGTACAGAAACTTCTCAATTTGATGCAATCCCAAATGTTAATTTTGGTTTTGACTGCCTGTGCTTCTGGGGTCTTTTCCAAGAAGTCTTTGCCTGTACCTATATCTTGCAGGGTTTCTCCAATGCTCTCTAATAATTTGATGGTTTCGGGTCATAGATTTAAGTCTTTAATCCATGTTGAGTGAATTTTTGTGTAAGGTGAAATGTAGGGGTCTTACATCAAGCTTCTGCAAGTGGAAATCCAATTTTCCCAGCACCATTTATTGAATAGACTGTCCTTATTCCAGGGATTAGTTCTGGATCTTTGATCAAATATAAGTTGGCTGTAGATGTTTGGATTGATTTCTGGTGTTTCTATTCTGTTCCATTGGTCTAGCCATCTGTTTCTGTACCAGTACCATGCTGTTTTGATAACAACTGCCCTGTAGTATGTCCTGAAATCTGGTATTGTGATGCCTCCGGCTTTGTTTTTGTTGTACAAGATTGCTTTGGCTATTCGAGGTCTTCTGTGTCTCCATATGGATTTCAGCATCATTTTTTTCCAGATCTGAGAAAAATTCTTTGGTATCTTGATTGGTATTGCATTGAATGTATAAATTGCTTTTGGGAGAATAGACATTTTGATGATATTGATTCTTCCAATCCATGAGCATGGAATTTTTCTCTATTTTTTGGTATCCTCTTCTATTTCTTTCTGTAAGGTTTTGTAGTTTTCATCGTAGAGATCTTTAACGTCTTTGGTTAAGTTTATTCCAAGGTATTTGATTGTTTTTGTAGCTATTGTGAATGGGATTGATCTTAGAAGTTCTTCCTCAGCCGTGGCATTGCCTGTGTATACAAAGGCTGTTGATTTTTCTGCATTGATTTTATATCCTGCTACTTTGCCAAACTCTTCGATAAGTTCCAGTAGTCTCTTAGTAGAGTTCTTTGGGTCCCCTACATAAAGAATCATATCATCTGCAAAGAGGGATAGTTTGAGTTCTTCCTTCCTAATTTGTATCCCTTTAATTTCTTTTTCTTGCCTAATAGCTCTGGCTAAAACTTCCAGAACTGTATTGAATAGCAGTAGTGAGAGTGGGCATCCCTGTCTGGTACCAGATCTCAGCGGAAATGCTTCCAACTTTTCCCCATTCAATAGGATGTTGGCCATGGTTTTTTCATATATTGCTTTGATTGTATTGAGGAATGTTTTTCTTTGTGTTTTATCCCCAGAAATTCGAGGAACAAGAGATGAAATTCTGGTTTTTCAGCTTTGGTGTTGGAACCACATATTTTGGATAAAGTCAGCCAGTCTTTTATGGCATCAGCAAAAAAATAATATAAACTCAGTTACTTTTTAAAAAGATTATTTATTTGAAAGGCAGAGTTCAGAGAGAGGACAAAAGAGAGAGAGAGAGAGAGAGAGAGAGAGAGAGAGTTTTTATCAATTGATTGAATCCCCAAATGGCTGCAATGACCAGGACTACGTCAGGCTAAACCCAGGAGCCTGGAACTCTATTTGGGTCTCTCATGTGAGTGGTAGGTGCCATCTCCTTCTGCTTTCCACATACATTAGCAGAGGGCTGGACTGAAAATGGAGCAGCCAGAACTGGATCCAGAGCCCATATGGGATGCTGGTGTGACAGGTGGCAGCTTAACCTGCTGTGCAAGCAAGCAGGGCCCTATACTATATAACTTTTTAAGATAATTTATATAAGGTATGTATAATTTCTACTTTACAAGCAAGTTGTTTACTAGAATTGCTGTTAAATTTGGTTCTGGGGGAAACGTTTTAAAATTAGAAAAAACTTTAAATACTCAAATATTCAGAAAATAATGTAACACGTGTCATTGAATCTACTATCCACAATGAGTGAGTAACATTCAATAATATTCCCTTCTTTTATATCTTTTAAACTAAAATATTACTTATCTGCTTGGACCCCTTTGTACCTAGTTTCATTTCCCCTCCTTCTCCAGAGGCAAGCATGCTCATGATTCTAGTATCTAATTCTTAAAACGTGTTTCTGTACTTTTGCTACATAAGTAGGCACTCCTAAAACACACGTTGCTATTGTCTAAGTAAAAAGAATACTTAAGTGGTACCATAATATGCACATCACTCTGTACCCTTGCTTTTTCATTCAGTGTTATGCTTTGAGATTTACCTTCACCTACAGATCTAGTTCATTCATCTCACCTAGTTCATTCTTTATATAAGGAAGATGCACATGTAGTCTTTATACGAACAAACCACATTCTATTTATCCATTCACCTACTGATGTACCAATTAAAATATATAGTCAGTTACCAGGTTACCTATTTATCATCTCCTGATGGAAGCTTTTCTTCTGCCTCCCTTCCACCCTCCCATTAGATTCTGTTAGATGTCCCTCATTTTTGTGTTTTAAATACTTATATATTAGTTATTTGAAAGGCAAAGTTACAGACAGACATGGTATTCCATCCCTTGGTTCACCCTCTGAACAGCCACAATGGCCAGAGTTGGGCCAATCAGAAGCCAGGAGCCAGGAGCTTCCTCTGGGTCCCCTACTTGGTGCAAAAACCTGAGCACTTGGACCATTCTCTGATGCTTTATTAGACACATTAGCGGGGAGGGGGTTTGCAAGTGCAGCAACCAGGGCTTGGACCAGTACCCATATGGCATGCTGGCATCGAGGCAGCTGCTTTACCCACTGTGTCACAATGCCCGCCCCTACACGTCCTTCTTCC
Organism: Lepus europaeus; assembly: GCF_033115175.1. Lineage (NCBI taxonomy): Eukaryota > Metazoa > Chordata > Mammalia > Lagomorpha > Leporidae > Lepus > Lepus europaeus. The sequence continues at coordinate 58,252,024 of NC_084838.1, read as the reverse complement.
CCCCAGCCTCCAGTACCTACACATATCATAGACTCCATAACATGTTGTTGAAATATTCCCTGGCCTTAGTTTATAGCCTCTTTAAGATCAGAGAGCTGGGGCCGGCTCCGTGGTGCAATAGGGTAATCCTCCGCTTGCAGTACCAGCATCCCATATGGTCGCCGGTTCTAGTCCAATCCAGCTCTCTGCTGTGGCCTGGGAAAGCAGTGGAAGATGTCCCAAGTCCTTGGGCCCCTGCACCCGTGTGGGAGACCAGGAAGAAGCTCCTGGCTCCTGGCTTTGGATCGGCGCAGTTCCGGCCATTGCAGTCATTTGGAGAGTGAACCAACAGAAGGAAGACCTTTCCCTCTGTCTCTTCCTGTCACTGTCTGTAACTCTACCTCTCAAATAAATAAACAAAAATCTTTTTAAAAAATCAGAGAGCTGTAAGCTGTTCATAATGTTCATGGGGTAGCCCCTAGGCCAGCACTGTGCACAGTATGTGGTTGGTACTTTTTGATCAACAGATGAATGGATGTTTCTGTGCCATGTGGTAACCTATATCAATGGGTTAGTGATGTAGCTTCAAATTAAAGTTTCAAACTAAGCCCTCTTGAGCCATTGTATCCTTCCTGCTGTACCTCATTGTTTCTTCCAGTTGAGTAACGGCACTCTTTGACCATTTGAGGTTACAACAAATTAAAAAAATGGAGGTAATATTCTCATTTATAAATTTGCTAAACCTTTGGCACCTCATACTACTTGCCTATATTAAAATCTAATATTAAGTGGTAACTGCTTTAGTTCTAAATTATATATTTATTTTGAGTAAAAGCAGTCATAACTTTCTGGTATTCCACACTAAGCACCTGCTCACTCGTGTGCTCTGCCACTTGAATAAACATGAGGCCCACTGTGTCAGCTATCTGAAATAAATAGGCATGCAAGTCACCCACTACTTCCATAAATACTACTTTTTGAAAAAGTGCTTCAAAATAGTACATTTTTAAAGGCTCATGACTAGACTAACATATTATATTCCCTTCCCAGGTAATAAAACCTTATAAAATTTGTAATAATTATTACTGAACATTCTGCCTCCTTCAGCCCTGGCAGTCCAGCAGTTTTAAGAGGTCCTTGAGAGGCTGACTGGGAAGGCAGCAGCTACAGGCAGGGCCGACCAGTCATCCAGTTCCCAGGGAGATTGGCTAAGTCCAGACTTTTTCATGGAATGGCACCATGTCCCTCAGTGTTCCCCAGAAGCTTAGAAGCCCCAAACTTTGTAACTTCCTATGCAGAAGAAAAGGAGTCATTCTTTCCTACATACATGAGAGGGCTCTAACACTCAGCTCTACCTGTGCCTCCCTCAGTCATGATAATGACCCAGCCTTGTGCCCATGTTCCACTCCCTACTGCTCTGTCCCTTATCTCTGAGCCCACAATGGGAGAGGAAGGACAAGGGCAGCCCTGGAGAATGTAAGCTCCGTGGGATCACAAAGAACTCTTGCAGAGGGCTGTGGACTTTCTAAAGTACTTGAATGGAGCTTCAAGACATCTTTCTTTAATCTTATGGGATAGGGTGACCCTGGATGGCAAGTGGATTTCACACGTTAGTTTTACTCTTCACAATAACTGTAACATGCAGGTATTATTATTATTATTTCTGCTTTATGGATGAGGAAACTGAAATCACAAAGCTAATTAGAGATGGAGTTGGGATTTAAATTAGGATTGATTCAATAATCCAACCTCTTATCCATGGCGTAATATAGCCCCTCTATAGGCACAAATTTTAATTTATTGCAAGGTCCCATTTGCACAAAAAGTATTTCTATATAAGTCTACAGGGAACTATTCAGAGGGTGGTAACCACGTGAGAAGGTTGCAATAAAGACTAGCATTTTTTCCTTCTATGATTTATCTATTCATTCACACTCAAAAATTGTTTTGTGTTCATTTTGTTCTAAGTACTGAATGAAAAAAAAAAGACTTGCTTTCTTCCACTACATTGTTTATAGCTGGTACTTAAATAATTATGATTCAGTCTTACAGAGGTCCAGGGAAAGGAATGTACAATGAATATGGGAGTCAGGAGTGTGAAGAATTGTATAAATCTTCACTGATGAGATAACTGTTAGCTTAACCTATGAAATTGTGTGGAATGGAGGAATCAGAAAGACCTGGTTCAAAAATCTTCGTTCTGTGTCTGGTCTGACTCTTGGCAATTAGCTCAACATTTCTGAACCTTAGTTTTCCTGTGGGGGTGAGGGGTGGGGTGGGGAGGCAACGTCCCTGAAAGGGTTGATGGAAGGATGAAATTTAAAAAAAGCGTGAGAAGAATGAAAAGTAGTGGGAATGATGATTTATTTTGCCACGACCACTATTGTAGACCATAGAGAAGGAGTTCACAGGCTGAAAATCCCCCTTCCTGAGATGTGCCTATAAAGAGAATCTTAGTGATGTCACAAGTCCATAATCCATTATCATTTTCAATTGTACTGGACCCAGACCATAGAAAGGTGATTTTTTTACATATATTGCAAACAATTCATCTCTAGACACTCATCCAAATTTATTCCTGGATAGAAATCTAGGGAGATCCTAAACTAGGGGAGTCTATGCAGCTTCAGGAGCAGATGATTGGTGGTGACACAGGGAGGGAGGCAGCATGTGATGGAGGGGGCCATGAGGTAAATAGACCTGTGAGTGTAGACATTAGATTTTGTCTCCACCTAACACCACCACTACCAGAGAACTGTATACAGACCTCCCAGTTTTACTCCATTGGGGCTCTTCCCAGATCCAGGCCAGTATTCTACTTTTTTCCCCTGACAGTCCATCTAGCATTTTTACCTACAATTAAACTTTTAACACAATTTCTTTCATTGAGTAATTTTACTGAATATGTACGTGAAATGGACAGTATGAGAAACAATGACTTGATCAGCCCTTGTCCTGACTGTCAAGGAACAACTTACTATTTTATTCATTTTAGTGTTTTATTTTTGTTCTACTTATTACCATTGGTTGAATTCTTTTAATTAACACACAATTATTCTTAGATGTTTAAATTTAACTGAAAAGTGATCCCTGTTAAATATAAGAGTGGGAATAAGAGAGGGAGGAGATGTACAGTTCGGCACATGTTCAATCGGACTTACCCCAAACAGTAGAGTTAGAAACATGCCAGGGGATTCCAATTCAATCCCATCAAGGTGGCATGTACCAATGCCATCTCACTAGTCAAAGTGATCAGCTTCAGTTCACAATTGATCATAATGATAGGATTAAGAGTCAAAGGGATCACATAAATAAGACTAGTGTTTGCTAATATTAATAGAATTAAAAAGGAGAGAATGATTCAACATGGGAAGCAGGATACACAGCAGACTCATAGAATGGCAGATGTCCTAAACAACACTCTGGCCTCAGAATCAGCCCTTAAGGCATTCGGATCTGGCTATAGAGCCCAGGAGAGTATTTTAGGCATGGAAAGCCAAGACACTCTGGCAAAAAAAACAAAACAAAACAAAAAAAAACACCTAAATGAAAGATCTCTGCAAATGAGATCCCAGTGGAAAGAACAGACCATCAAAGAAGGAGGTACCTTTCTCTGAAGGGAGGAGAGAACTTCCACTTTGACTATGCCCTTGTCTAAATAAGATCAGAGTTGGTGAACTCAAAAGGCTTCCATAGCCTTGGCAGCTCATGACAAGAGCTTCAGGTGATTGCTGATGTCTTAAATAAGAGTGTCAATTGTTAAATCAACAACAGGAGTCACTGTGCATATACTCCCCATGTAGGATCTCTGTCCTTAATGTATTGTACTATGTGGATTAACTGGATAACTAGTACTCAAACAGTACTTTATACTTTGTGTTTCTGTGTGGGTGCAAACTGTTGAAAGCTTAACTTAATATATACTAAATTGATCTTCTGTATATAAAGATAATTGAAAATGAATCTTGATGAAGAATGGGATGGGAGAGGGAGCGGGAGATGGCATGGTTGTGGGTGGGAGGGTGGCTATGTGGGGAAAAAGCCGCTATAATCCAAAAGTTGTACTTTGGAAATTTATATTTATTAAATAAAAATTTTAAAAAATGTTGAGTAAGCCATCTCTGAATTGGAGCCCAGTAACCAGGTCCATTCTAGGTACTACAGAAATCCATTCATTCACTTAAACCTGATACCTCCGTGAGTCAGCACATCATCACCTCTGTATAATTTTCAGGGACAAAAGCCAAAAAATACAAAGTCCTGCTGTTGATAAGAATCAGAACTGAGATTTGAACCCCAGCCATCTAATGCCAAGGTATATGCCCTTAACCACCTTGCTATTCTATACCTATAGAGAACAATTAACCAATATCTGTACACATGGAATTTTTTTAAAATACTTAGTTTATTTATCTGAAAAGCAGAGTTATAGAGAGAAAGGGAGAGATGAAGAGAGGGAAATATTCCATTTTCTGGTTCATTTCCCAACTGGCTCTAATGGTCTGAACTGGAACAAGACTGGTCCAGGCTGAATCCAGGAGTTTCATTTGGGTCTCCTTGGTGGGTGGCAGGGGCCCAAGCATTTGGGCCATTTTCGGCTGCTTTCCCAGGCCACAGGCAGTGAACTGGATCAAAAGTGGTGCAGCCGGGACTCAAACCAGTGCCCATGTGGGATGCTGGTGTCAGAGGCAGCAGTTTCATCCACTGTGTCACGATGTCAGCCCCTGTATACATGGAACTTAAGGACAGAAAGAAAATTTATATTGGCCAAAACACAACTTCGGGTGAGTATTATTATACTAGTGATTTTCACCAGCTTCTAAACCAAAATTTTTTTTGGTCTGAGTCTTTCAAGTGGTGCCTAGAGAGTATAAGGAAAAGATCTTAAGTAGGTCAATATTTGATTGGCTTGTTTTGATTACTCTATAGCTTTCAGTTTTCTAAGACGACTCCTTGGCTTCAGCAATTTCCTGGCACAATGTGATGGCATTTACTCAACCCAGTAATTTGAAAAACAGAGACAGAAACAGAGAGAGAGAGAGAGAGAGAGAGAGAGAGAGAGCGAGAGCGAGCAGTAAGAACACAGGGGTAAAAATAAACATGAAGTTGGGATGGAAGTTGCAGGGGGAAGAGGTCATCAAACCTAAAAATGTGGCATTGGAACAGATTTTATGTGCCTTTTAAGATCATTTATTTATTTATTTTTAATTTAGCAACAAAAAAGGAAAGATCTCCAGAAGATTAAAAAAAGAATTAGGCAGATTAGAGGAAGTTGCTGGTGACTACCACGTTATCAGTGTCTCTGATGTCCCTCATACCTCACTTGATCATTTTACTAATGTCTTATCATTTCTTTTCCAAATAGCCACCCTGAGAACATTAGCACTGATATTGGTCAGGTCAGCTGATGGAAACCCTATATATATTATAGAGCAGAGTGTTTTGTTAGGGTAACCAATAAGAAATAGATTTTTAAAATCTGTTTTACTTACCTGTAAAAATAAGTGATTTTAGGATTCAGGTATCATAGGTTTTCAACATATATATTATTTTCTCAAATGGAGTTTTGTCTTGGGGGCACTTTTAAAATAAAATCTGTAAGACTGGAATTACCCAATGGCAAGAGAATCCATTAAAGGGAAGAAAGGGAAAAGCAAATCATGTTCTCTCAATATCTGGCCCAGTAAGGTTGCCAGTTATCGATTTAGTCTGGGATACAGTAGCATTAAATCTTCCTCATTATACAACTCCTGTATATCTTTTTAGCTTCTCTATCTATGCTTTAATCTCTGGATCCAAAATTAAGCACAACATGCACAATCCATTTTAATATGTTCTTGTGTCGCTGGGAACACATTTATTCCAAATGGTCTCCCTAGCATTTTGAGTTTGTTTTGTTTGGCAGGGAGTCTTCCTAATAATTAAAACATCCCACCATTCACCCTAGCCTGACCTGAAAGCTATTATAGATCACAGTGCTTTTGTTTGCGATTTCTTCTTTGGAACATTATCTCACATTCTTGAAATCCAGACTGAATTACACCTAACAACTTAGAGTAGAGTGATACCTTTAAGTTCCCTGGGGCCTGGCTTCTCAAAACATTGTCTATGGATCAGAAGCATCAGAAATGCTGAATCTGAGGCCCAAGCCCAGACAAATTTCCAGAATTTAACAAGCTTTAAGTGCCTGGAACTCACGTTAAAGTGTGAGAAGCTCTGCTCTATTGAATAGGTGTAGAGTGTAAGATTGGTGATATAGCAGTGAGGCAAGTGGATGGGGAATACCAGCCTTTCTTTAACTTCCTCACATAAAAGTCAAAGAATTATTCTTCAGCAGTGCTTGTGGAGTCAGTAGTCTCCAAGCATCTTGCTTCCTTGAGCTGCCATGGTGGTTTTTTCTCAATAGGATAGCATGAACAAAGGTGTTAAGGAGGGTGAAATGATAAGGTTGTGAGCTAATTTGACTGGAGGAAGTTCAAGCTGACCAGGTGTGAGGATAAAATCAACTGTTATCTTTAACACGCTGATCCACTGGCATTGGTGATAATCTGTCACTTTTATTCATCATTTTCTTAACTCCCATTGACAACTCACAGATCATCAGACACCATTAGCTGTTAATTATCTTGGCATGATCCTTAATATTGCCACTCTGACTGTTAGAAACATTGATCCAGGAATGATTTCTATTTCTTCTTAAAACATTTCCATGTCATTCCATAAATGTTCTTTGTCTAGATTGTCATAACAAAGGATGGCAAGAAAAGATGTATGTCAATAACCCAGTTTTGTAAATATAATGTGTGTATGACATGTGGGATTTGACTAAGAAATACTCCAGAAAAATAGTTTTAGGTGCTAGATTTATGATCATTAACATTCATGATATTGTTTATAGGTCTATAAGGCCAATTATGACAGGGAGTATATTTTCTAGACCCCAGATTAGGAAAACATATGACCAAGAGCAAAATATTTAAAATTAAGGATATCCTGGCAAATTTTACAAGTAAGTTCATTATTGTTCAGAAATATAATGATCATCCTATAAACTTTACAAAGAACAGGTTCATAGTGCAGTGAAATAAAATTCATTATTTTGAGTGGACATCCCTAATCTTTTTGAAGACTGTCTTGTGTGTTATGGCTTGTATCTTTAGGACTTGTAATTGAAATATGATATACATAGAGGAAGGGACATATTATCCTAAGTATATCTCTTGATGCATTTTTCCCAAAACAAACATACTCATTAAGAAATAGAGCAGAATCAGAACCACAAAGCTCCTCTTGGACCATTTTACGCTTCATTCTTGTTTCTCACCTCACCCAAGTAAGTGTTTTTGGTCAGCATAATTTGGTTTTGCCTGTTTTTGTACTTTGTATAAAATAAATGATATGGCATGTCTGCTTTTGTATCTAGTTTTTTAAGTGTTTTTTTTTTTTTTTTTGAGTTGCATCCAAATTATTGGACACGTTTTATTTCATTTATTTCATTATATGTGGTATAGAATTCCAATGGGAGAATCTACCACGTTTATCTCTTCTACAGTTGATGGTCTTGTAGGTAGCTTCCATTTTTGGATATTGCAATTAGTGTTGTTTTAAACAGTCTTGTACATATGTTTCAGTAATATGAGTGTTTGTGTATGTCGATATTTGAATATTTTGACATTCCACCTCTATAAGGGTGGAATCTCTGGATGTACAATCTTTCGCCTCAGTGCTTTTTGCTAATGAAAGTGGTTGTACCAATTTACACTCTAGTGTATAGGAGATCAAGTTTTTTATATCCTCTCTAGCAGTCGTGTTGTTTGTCTAGTTAAAATTTTTGTCATTCTCTGTGTATAGTGATGTCTCATTTAGCTTTTGATTTGTATTTTAATATGGTTTACACTTAACTGAGCTTAAAAGAAAGTCTTTTGTTGAATCTGTGTTGTAGGGGAATCATAGCTCTCCAAGCTATGTTTGAGTGGGGTGAGGTCCAAAATATGTACTTGCTGAAAATATCCATTTCATAAAATTTTACTTAAAATGTTCTTTATTGACACACTTCAGAGAGCTTATGCAACTGTAGAACTCTCACACAGGTACAGAATTATGCAGCCAGTAGAAATTACCTAAGTAATTTGCGAATAATTTCAATTTGATTAGATTATCGACATTACTTAGAATCGATGGGTGAAAAGATTCTTGAAAAACGGAAGACGATTTTATGGAAGAAGATTGGTAAAAAGAACAGGCAAGGTGGAGATTCGAGTGAGAATGAGGCAGGGGACTGCACAAGTGTCAGGCTCATGCACTGAATGCCTATGAGGGGCCCCTAACGAGGCACGGGATGGTCAGGGCTGTCCCATTATGAGAGACAAAGAAAGAGTAACCCCAGAGGACATGATTGCTCTAGGACTCTAGATTATAAACACATTAGCGTTTCACCCAGGGTCTACCCTGAGTGTATAACAGACACGTGCAGATTCTTCTGTATGAAGAGAAAATAGCCTTATACTCCTAGACAGCAAGTGTTCATCAACTTCAAATTACACCTCAACTGCTGCTGGTGTCTGGACCACTGATGGATGAGCTGGGTCTTTCCAGGTCTAATGCTGAGTAATGCAAATTAGATTCTCCTGAGTTATGTCTAGTGCAGCTGGAGGGCACAGAATAGTTGCCAGGGACATATCTCCAGGCCAAATTCTTGCCAATGTTGTTAATAGTATTGTACCCTGTACATGTGCAAGCACTCTTAGTTTTATTAATGACAATACTATGCTTTTGCCCTGTCTTTCACCTTTTAATTTTTGAACAGGGAATAACTTTGGTTTCATCCTGACTGTTCAGAAAGTGAATGCTAAACTATTATGCACACAGCCCTGTTCTCCCACGAAGCAAGCGAAAAGTGGGATCAGTGCAGATAAATCTCAGCTCTGCTGTCACTTGTAGATCGGTGTGCTGTGGGGAATGGATGGCATAAATAAGAGAGGGAGATGCCTGAGTCTCCCAGCAAGACAGGAACGTGGCCCCATGGACAGGAATTCCATTTTGACAGTTCTTGAGGCTTATGGCCGGCTGTTCATTCAGCTCAGCCTCTGTCCCCGAATTCAGAAAAATTTCTGTAACTTCTCTGTGAGAGTCATACAGACAGAAGTGATGCACAAGAGCCTTGCTAGTCACTGGTTATGATAAGAATGTAGTGATAGATTCTTCTCGCTTCTCTAATAAGAACATAGAAAAAGAGTGAAGATGACTTCAGACTGAGCTAGTCTCATGCTGTGAAAATATGCATTTCCAAGTTACACAAGTAAAGTCAGTATTAAAATATAGGATGGATTTTGATAGCTCCAATGTATTTTAAATCTCCTTGTCATGTGCCTCAAATCTCCTTTTAACCATATAATTTAATCCAATTGGTCTTCATATAAAATATGACATTCCTGGTAATGCATGTTAAAACATGATAACATTACAAAGATGTAACCAATCTGCTTCTCTCAAATTATGTTGAACATAGTTTATTTAGGTTTATGTTACAATCTTAAAAGAATATTTCCTTGTCAAAAAATGTGTTTTTTTTCAGCAGTCTGTCATACACAATTCACAGGTAATAGTGTTGAGTAGAACCTCAGGTAGCATCTAGACTATCCAGACCCACCTAGGCATGCTTACCACTAGAGGGCAATATTGGCCATATACTTAGGGCTCTCCCGCTCGGATGGTGAACAGTGTAGCTACAGAAAGGATCTCTACATACAATGAAATAGGTGTTGAATATCCAATGTGTGATAGAATGTTGGGCTGGTGGTATCCATGTGCAAGAAGAAGACCTTATTCTTGATGCTGAGGACATATACCTAAGAAGAAGAGATTATAGCCACATATTCATTACCTTTAATCAATTATACTTCAAATTGTATGTAGATGCCAATTTAGAGATGATACACCAATTTGATCTTGATAGCAGTAAACATAGATACAAATACTACCACTTATAAACTATCCAAAGCATAAATTGAATTAATTTGAAAGTCCATTTGGCATAAATGACTGTAAGAGGAGTGATTAAGGTATTTTTATTTTGTCTTGACTCTAGAATAGCCTAATTTAAATGAAGGTGTCTTGCTAATTTTAATAGGTAAATGATTTCTTTTCTACTATATTAGACCATAAGCTTTCCCTCAGCAAGATTAAGTTTCACTAAATTTGATGGTGAAAAAAATGAGAATAAATTCTTACCAAATTATTTATCATCTCCAGGATTAAAAAATTTTAGTTAAAAAGAAATATTAGATTAACTCTTCACCTCATGAATTAAATGAGTGCTGAAGCCATTCAGCATAAATCCATAATTTTATTTTTATTGACCTATTCCATTAGGATAGAAAAGAATATCAGCCCTTTCTGGAGAAATCTTAATTTTAAACAAATAGCAGATATGATCCTGGTATATTAATGTCATGCCAGAAAATTCAGCCTTTTCTGATAAAGACAACATTTGGTTTGTATGTTTCTTCAACATCTAGATAAAAAGATATAGTATTATTAAAACTGACAGCTTTTCAGTCAATACTGATTAAATTAAGCTGGGTTGGGAAAGTAGGAAATGCAGAAACTAGGCTATGGCAAATAAAAAAAAAAAGTCTCAATTAACAACATTACTGTTGTGACATGTGGACAAAAGCCAGATTACGCAGATGCTATCATCAATTCATTTGTTGTCATGTTTGTAATGTGGCAAGTGACTCCAGAGACAGAGGGTATTCTGGAAGTAGTGCGCCCTGGGACACTGTTTTTTGTTTACTCCACAAATGATCATCAGTCATAATGATGCAGCGATACTGGAATTCATATCAGAAACTGTCAGCGTAGAAATCAAGGGAGACTGAAGTATTTGCTTTTTATTCTCCCCCTTTTAAATAATGACAAATATTACTTAAGGGCCTTTCCTTAACTTTCTCAGGTTTTGCCAAAAGGAAAATAAATTTTCATTCTACCCTTAAATGTGATCCACAGACATTTGAAATATATTTGGAAAACTATTTATGACACACATACCTTAGGTAGCTCAAGAGACCAGAATTCCATCAAGTGAAGAGATAAACATGCATTACATAGCTTCTTTATTTAATTACAAAATACAAAAGCCCATTAGCAGAATGGCCTGTTGGCCTGGAGAGAGGGTGCTGGCCTGCCATGTGGTGGACCTGCACTTTGCTCTCCTGCTCTGGCTCGCCAAGCTGGCAGGGACTTGCAGAGCAGTCACTGTGCACACAGTCAGCCTCAAGAAGGGAATGCATAACGGTGCTGAACTCTGACCACTTCATTGTCTTCACATTAGAGAAATACATTTAGGAAATCCCTGCAAAATGTGGCTCTAGAAGGCATTTTGTAAATGTTTTATTTACAAGTTGAATTTGAACCAAATATCTTTAGACAAAAAAAGTATGAGATTATAATATAAAACTGTAAGGTAGTTGGAGTTCTACTACCAGCTGTGTGAGATGGGAGAGAAGTCATTTTCAATCACTTAAAATGCCTCACTCTCTATTTGTAACAGTAATAACTAGCTAACCTAACCATAGGATGTTTACAAGAAGCAAGTGAGATGGTATATATGAACACCATATGTACTGGAAAACAGAGCTCCTTGTTCTGGAGCCCTTGTTGAGTTTTGAGACCATCTCTAAAAGGGTTTTTAAAATTATGTGTGAATCTCCTCACATACATTTACTTGGAGAACTTACACCAACCTCTTAATAGTGTTTTTGACTTGAGAAGAGATTCAAGGAAAAACTATAGCTTTAAAGTATGAAATAAATGTTATTGTATTTTCATTATTATTCCATTTGATGATTCATTTTTAATTATTTTAATTTATTTATAATCCAGAGATATATGATCATTTTAATTTTACCCTTGATAATTTATTCCCCAGCTTACACATACGAACTCTTTTCATAAACAAAGAAAAGATACATCAGTACTCTTACTGTGGGGCCACTGTATTTCTCAGGCTGAGGAATTTTTGAATATAATTTTTCAGATCTGTGATGCCAAACATCCACTGGAAGGAAAAAGCAATGGTTGGGACTAGGCAGAAGTGCCTAAGAGATTGGGGCTAGCCCATCTCCTTAAAGAAAAGTCTTCCACATGGAGAAAGAAAGGAAGTTCTCTTGGCTCAGTTTCTATCAGGCTTTCTTTTATTCTCCAGTCCAATCCTGTTTGTTTGAAATAAAAAAATTATTATTATTTTAAATGATAATATATTACGTATTTATGATATTTTTCAGATAACACAGACATGCAAAAGTGAAAATTCCTCTTCATCATCCAACCTTCAACTCCCCAAATGTAACAATGATTAAATGCAAAGCAATTTGTAATATTCTAACATAATAACCTAGAGTCATTATGGATGTTATTTTGTCAGCAAGTATGTATGGAATATTGACTCTGGGTCTGGCTCTCAGCTAGACTCAGGAATAGAAAAAATGAACAGGATGGGCTCGACTACTGTGCTGACAGGGTTAACAGTCGTATAGAGGCACAGAAAAGAAAGTAGGCAATGTCAGTACTGTATGCTACGTGTCATCAAGAAAGGCTACTACTGAAAATTACGGAAGGACCAAGTGAGGGAAGGAAGCAAACCTACACTGAGGTCTAGAGCAGGAATGAGTTGCCCAGCTGGTATGAGGGAGTCTGTGTGAAGTGGTCATGTTTTATTACAGTACATGTGTACAAGTCACTTACTTGTATAATCAATTTTAGCAAATGATATTTTGGAGCCTTTCTATAAACATCTTACCTGCTCCATTCAGTTACTGGCTGACATGATGGTTGTTTTACAAAATTCTCTCTCCCTATACTGAATCCTAATTCTACTCACTTTCAGTGGTCCCAACACAGTTTCAACTCAGCTCTCAAAGTTTCTTTGTCATTGAAACCTGTTTCCATATTCACCATGTAAAACACAATTGCATTTGATATGGTCGCAAAATTTTTCTGTCTCATGTACAGAGTTTTATTCTTCTTAAATATATTTTAAGCATATTAGAAGCAAAAACACATTATTTTATTCCCTCTAGCATGGCATTATTCAATATTTTTTACTGGAACCCACAGGAAAAATACAAATTAGTTTGAGATTCAGTATCTACATATATAATCTACTCTGATATTTTCTATTCTGTTATTTCATTTTTTTAAAAAAATGATACTGTGACCCACCAAATTGATTAAATGACTCTAAATTGATTTCCTTATGGGTTGCAACCCACAATTTGAAAAGTACTTCTCTACATTTAGAGTACAATCTTGGACAGAGATTTAGGGGTCAATTAAAAAATAAACCCACTTGCTAATTGATCTGTTTAATCAGAAAGTTACTTTCAGCCACACAGGAGGGACGACCTTTGAGCTCACAACTTAGATTGCTTGGTCTCTAAGAAAGATTGGAAAATTAAAGAGTGAGCTACTCTTACCAGAATTGTAATTTTTTAATGAGGCTAACATCTAACTCTTTTTATCGCTAAGATGGAGTGAGAAACAAGGAACATAGTGAGTAAGTGAAACAGTTGTCCAAAGTCTAATCTTCACTTCATCCTTTCTTTTGTGTTGTTTGACATATGTGGGTAGAGGATAAAGCCAAATGTAGATGATTGGGGCATTTTTCGGTGATTCTGAATGCTGAACATTTGATCTGTTTATGAATTTACAATAACAATGAACTTGGGAAACACAAAGAGGAAATGAGTAATTCTGCAGGGGTTGGAAACTGGATGTAGAGGCTTCCTAACAAGAATGGTGGGTGACCTGGGAAGGCTTCACAAAAGAAATATTCTAGGAATTTGAGGAATGATTTGGATATCGCTGGTGGATGACAGGAAGCAGAGCACTATGGATCGAACAGCATTACTAGAATCACTATATGGTGTAGTGGCTGGAGGAAAATATGCAGTAACACCTAGAATAGGAGCCAGGGACCAGAAAAGTGCACAAAGATAATGTGTTGGGGCCTGTGATGTGGCGTAGCAAGTAAAGCACCACCTGCAGTGCCAGCATCCCATATGGGCGCTGGTTCAAGTCCTGGCTGCTCCACTCCCAATCCAGCTCTCTGCTGTGGCCTGGGAAAGCAGTAGAAGATGGCCCAAGTCCTTGGGCCGCAGCACCAGTGTGGGAGACCCAGAAGAAGCTCCTGGCTCCTGGCTTCAGATCGGCACAGCAGATGGCAGATCTCATTCTGTCTCTGTCTCTTTTTAAAAACCTTCGGAAATGTAACTATATACTGATAAAATGCCACATATTAGAAATAGAGATTTATCTAAAGATATGGTTCTGCAAAGGCTAACTTTACTTAATATTATTGAGCTAGAAGAAGAATTTAGCAGATGATTCACAGAAAAGATAAGAAGAAAAATGCAAATGGAACAATGAGGATGTTTAAATTATATTTGGAAGATGACTATATTCATGAGTAATTTTAAAAATACTAATATTCAATGGCTGGGGAAAAAGTCTGAGAGGTTGCAGGACAAAAGAAATCTAGAATGGAATTTTCTATGTCCATTAAATTTATTTTACAGCATATTTTAGCACATAAGGAAACTGAGATTTATATATTATAAAGAGTTGACAATTCCCAAACAGTGCAGTAATATTTCTCCCCTTTCCCCCAACAGATCTTGGGAGTCTATGCATTGCAAAATATTAGTAATAATTGATGAGGAATATAGGATAACAGATGACAAAATCCCTAGTCATCAGGCTGATTAGTAGTTTTCATGTCTTTGAAAATTCACATAAGAGGCACCATTTTGCTATATAAGTATGCAGCTTTGAAATGAAAATAAAGTAAACTAACATTGAATTTTGAGAACTATGGATCTTTCTATTCCAGTATTTTATATAGTTGCATACATTCTGTGAAATGTTGCAAAAGGTGAGGGCTGTTTTGAGAGCAAATTTTCATCTGTGAATATGTATAAGGAAAATTATTTCTAGAAGCTTTGCAAAGAAATTTGTTTCATTTAAAATTAATCTTGGAATAGAAATTAAATGGATAGCTTTCTAAAAATCTTTGTTCTATATTTATTTTTTTAAAAATATTTATTTTATTATTTATTTGAAAGACAGAGAGAGAGGTAGAGACAGAGAGAGAGAGATCTTCCATTCTGCTGGTTCACTTTTCAGATGGCTGCAACAGTTGGAGCTATGCTGATCTGAAGCCAGGAGCCAGGAGCTTCTTCCAGATCTCCCACATGGATATAGGGGCCCAAGGACTTGGGCCATCTTCAACTGCTTTCCCAGGCCATAGCAGAGAGCTGGATAGAAGTGGAGCAGCTGGGACATGAACCGGCACCCATATGGGATGCCGGCACTGCAGGCTGGGGCTTTAACCCAATGCACCACAGTGCCAGCCCCTGTTCTATATTTCATTTATGCATCTTTTTTTCTGATTGGAAAGCAGTATTATTGTAAAAATAATATGAAAAAGCACAAATAAGTAATTTAAATTATTCATAATATCATTTAGGGCCACCCAGAGTTAAACTTTTAGTATTAATTCATCCGATCTATATTCTGTGTCCACAGAAACAAAATTGAGAGCACATTTTAAGAATTGTTTGTAGGCTTCTTTTAAATTTACTAATAAATGATGAATAATCCTGTGCTGATAAATTGTCTCCTATAACATAGTTTTAATGGTCACATACTGTTCTGTCACATGAATGTGCCATATTTTATTTCATAGCCTTTATTTTGCATACAAGTTGCTGATAATTTGTAACTACCATGAATGACAGTGATGAGCATTCTTTTGCATAAACATTTATTCACCTGATTTGTTATCATCTAAAGGATGTGATATAATTCCTAGGAGTGGAGCTGTTGGATCAGAGTATCAATTCTTTTTTACAGCATCAAGTAGGTTTTCCCAGTATTCCTTCCATAACAGGTGTATCAGGGCATAAGGTAACTATGTACCTCTTCCCTTGACTAGGATGGCTATGCAATGAGGATATGTTTATACACAAATAACATAATAATAATAATAATGCCTTATATATGTAGTGTTTGGCTTTTTACAAAGTATTTTCTAATTTGGTATAGCACACATCATGATGAATCTCTGAAGGCTAATGTTTCCACAGGAAAGAACAATATTTAATAAAGAAACTTCCATATTTTTTCTTAAAGCAATCTGTGCATTGCATTAGGGTCAGATAGCCACAGGGTTATAAATTTGAGATAATTATGAGGCCCAGAAATACTACGTCATGCTAAAGAAATTAAGGTCTCAGATGTGAACTGACAAGTTGGACCATCATGGCATAAGTGGCAATGATATAGGGGATGCAGGAACATAATCTTGGCAATTAAGGAGAAATGAGAATATATTGGGGGAAATATGCAGAAAGCATTCCCTAGGATGACAGAAGTAAACCAGACATTTCAGAACTAAATCCCTGTGGAATCAAGAAAAACAAAAAATTCTAAAATCAGAACATCTAGCTTTGAGCCCTGGTTTGACTTCTTACTTGTTAAGCTATCTTGCATTTCGGTAAGCCTAATTTTGCTCATCTGTTACCTGAGCACAATGGTGGAGGAGATGTACAGTTTGGGACATGTGCAATCGGACTTGCCCCAAATGGTAGAGTTAGAAACGTGCCAGGGGATTCCAATTCAATCCCATCAAGGTGGCATGTACCAATGCCATCTCACTAGTCTAAGTGATCAGTTTCAGTTCACAATTGTTCATAATGATAGGTCTAAGAGTCAAAGGGATCACATAAACAAGACTAGTGTCTGCTAATACTAACTGATAAAATTAAAAAGAAGAGAACAATCCAACATGGGAAGTGGGATACACAGCAGACTCAGAATGGCAGATGTCTTAAACAACACTCTGGCCTCAGAATCAGCCCTTAAGGCATTCGGATCCAGCTAAAAAGCCAATGAGGGTATCTCAGGCATGGAAGGCCAAGACACTTTGGAAAAAAAAAAAACAAAAAAGAAAAAAAAAAAAACAAGAAAAAAAAAAAAAAGACCTAAATGAAAGATCTCTGCAAATGAGATCCCAGTGGAAAGAACAGGCCTTCCAAGAAGGAGATACCTTTCTCTGAAGGGAGGAGAGAACTTCCACTTTGACTATGACCTTGCCTAAATAAGATCGGAGCCAGTGAACTCAAAAGGCTTCCATAGCCTTGGCAGCTCATGACAAGAGCTTCAGGTGATCGCTGATATCTTAAATAAGAGTGTCAATTGTTAAATCAACAACAGGAGTCACTGTGCATATACTCCCCATGTAGGATCTCTGTCCTTAATGTATTGTACTATGTGGATTAACTGGATAACTAGTACTCAAACAGTAGTTTATACTATGTGTTTCTGTGTGGGTGCAAACTGTTGAAAGCTTAACTTAATATATACTAAATTGATCTTCTGTATATAAAGATAATTGAAAATGAATCTTGATGAAGAATGGGATGGGAGAGGGAGCGGGAGATGGGAGGGTTGCGGGTGGGATGGAAGTTATGGGAGGGGGGAACCACTGTAATCCAAAGGCTGTACTTCGGAAATTTATATTTATTAAATAAAAGTTAAAAAAATAAAAAATGAGCACAACGGTAACAATAATAAAATAAATTATAATTATTGCTTGGAGTACTAACAATACTTTTTTTAAAAAAGATTTATTTTATTTATTTGAAAGACAGTGTTACAGAGAGAGGTAGAGACATAGAGAGAGGTCTTCCATCCCCTGATTCATTCCCCAGATGGCCGCAACAGCTGGAGCTGAGGTGATCCAAACCCAGGAGCCAGGGCTTCTTCCAGGCCTCCCACGTGGGTGCAGGGACCAAAGATTTGGCCATCTTCTACTTCTTTCCCAGGCCATAGCAGAGAGCTGGATCGGAAGAGGAGCAGCCGGGACTAGAACCGGCACCCATATGGGATGATGGCACTTCAGGCCAGGGCTTTAACCTGCTGTGCCAAAGTGCTGGCCCCTAAACAATGCTTTTGATAAGTCACCATAGCAAGTTTTTTTTTTATTATTAGCATGAAGGTAAATGCAGCAAAGTGATTAGCAGGTAAATATTCTGTGATCTCGGAAAGATGTTATGAGATACACAGGATAGGCTGTAAAGGCCTTCACAAGGGCAAGGAGAAGTTCATATGTGATAAGTTGTGCATTTTATCTGCAACATTATTATATAATTTTTTGAAAGTTATTTTCCTATTTTGCTATTCCTTCAATGACTTTCATGTAATTTGGGTGTGGGAGGGGTTGAGGGCAATTGGCAATTTACCTAATATACCAGATCTTCTACACTTTTCTGGAATCTAAAAGATGTTTTAAAGTCAGAAACTTGTATACTACCAGCAGAGCCAGTTTGAGTATCTTCCTCTAGGACCTACTTGCAAGAAACCAACTGATTCCTAGTGATGTGTTAAACTGAGATCAAGGCCAATTTAGAACCTCACAGAATTAGGAGTTGAGACATGATTTCTAGTGTCAAACTTGCTACCAATTATTTGTCGCAATATCTCTACCACAGTCTTGTCACCTGTATATTAAAGGATCTGGTGTGAACTGGTGATTTTCAAACCAGGAACCCAGGCAACATGGGCCCTTTAGCAGTGTAAGTGAGGACTTTTGTACTCTGAAACGGGAGGATGGTCTGGCTTTCCCAGCTGTTAGATTAGCAGATGATAAGGACATATGAATAAGTAATAACTTTGGAAATACTTGGAATATTTTGGAAACAACTGGTAATCTCAGTTTTGAGGACATGTGTTTTTGTGGTAGTGATTTTATATAGTATAAGTCTATACACATTATCTTTAAGTAAAACCATTCTCAGTTCACATGGTATTAGAATATATTAATATTTATAGTACTCTGAAAAGTACAGCATGACATCCAGGTGCTTTGCAGGTGAATGACTTTGAGAACCACTGTTCATATGTGTTTGTGGTTGGGACTTCATGTTGCCTACATATAATGGAGCTGTATTTTCTCCTGGCAAAATTGTTCTCAATTCATTTGAAATTAAATATATCAGCATTTCATAATATATTGCGAAGAATGTGTGGATATACAGGTGCTTTCCATCTGGACAAATTTGAGGATGGTGAGATGTTCTATAAGGGTTCTTCCAGCTCTTTTTGAAATTTTGCATTTTAAAAGTGTCTCCTTATGTTGTTCCTTTGTTTCACCATCAACCCTCTGGCAAACTCCCCCAAGTCCTTCAGCTTCATGTCTTTTTCTGTTCTCTGCACATCAAACCCAGGGGAGATGTTTTGCTGTGAGCATAACACCAACAAAGGGCTGGCTGTTCTCCAGAATCTTAGGGCTGTTATATCAATCTGCCATCTTATTTTGCGCTAGTCCTTGCAGTTTGATTGAAGATAATAAACAGTGTACCAGTCTAGCTTTTAGGCATAAATGTTCTAAGTCGATCCATACCAAGATTTCTTTTTTCAGGTGTAAATGGGACACAGGGCAGATGCAAACTAGATGTCCTGGAGGTCTCTTCTGGGCTTATCTTTGCCTATGATCTTCAACAGCAGTTGGATATTATCTGGATATGTTGTCTTTGTACATCGTACCTTTGTACCTTGTCAGTTGAGCCTGTTTGCTCCTGGATTAGGGCTGAGAGAAATCTGTTCGAGATTTGGAAAGCTGCCTTTGCATGCTGAAGGCTGGTGCAGGGCATGAGGAGGTATGGGAGCTTGGGCACATTAGCACTGATGCTCTGGTTCCAATTTGTCATTTCAGGTACTAGCTTGTTCTCTCTCCCCCGCATCATACTCAGTGCATCCCTCATACTGCTGGACCTCCTGATCAACAGTGACTTCGGGTGACAGGGAGGCAACATCCTTCCATAGATTCATCAGCTCTCACAATTGGGTAAGCTCTAGTTCTCTGACGGAATTTCTCGTTCAATTGTGACTCTGCTTCCTGGGTGGGACTTTATGTATTATACTTGCCAATGGCACTGTTTGTTTCTTCATGTTTTCCCTTCCATTAAGAAGTACAGAATGAAGGCATGAACACATGTGTGCCTTTGCTCTCCCCAGAGCAGGCCAGAATGGGTATATGAGTGATCCTCTTCTTTGAAGATCACTGTTGTTTCTGATAATGATTTTGTGCACCAGTGTCTGAAGGAGATACGGTTTGGAGAAAATGGATAAGAAGAAAAAGGAAAACATATATATCCTCTAAATAGATATTTTCTGCTCTGAGTTTCAGATAGATGGCTCATGCCCATTCATTTTCAAAGCACTGTATCAGTTTGATCTTAATGCTTTCTATGGCTCTTGAAACCACAGAAATCAAAGAACCATGTATGTTCTAGAGAAAACAATTATTATTGGGCTAAATCACTGTACTATAAATGTAACTCTGCTTCTTAGCTGTGCTACAGAGGAGCTAAGGTTTGGACACAGGCTTTTTAAAAACTAATTAATTTGGCCGGCACCATGGCTTAACAGGCTAATCCTCCGCCTTGCGGCGCCAGCACACCGGGTTCTAGTCCCGGTTGGGGCACTGGATTCTATCCCGGTTGCCCCTCTTCCAGGCCAGCTCTCTTCTATGGCCCGGGAAGGCAGTGGAGGATGGGCCCAAGCCTTTCTCTTTGTCTCTCTGTCTCACTATCCACTCTGCCTGTCAAAAAAAAAAAAAAAAAAAAAACAACTAATTAATTTATTTGAAAGGCAGAGTTACAGAGACAGAGAGGGAGACACACACACACACACAGAGCAAGAGCTCTCATCGTCCATCTGCTGGTTCACTTCCCAAATTGCTGCAATAGCCAGGGCTGTCCAGGTTGATGTCATGAGACAGGAGCTTCATCCTGGTCTCTCATACCAGGAGTTCAGGGGTCCAAGCTCTTAAACTATCTTTTGCTGCTTTCCCAGGCACATTAACAGAGGGCTGGGTCGAAAGTAGAGTGGCCAGGACAGGAACTGATGCCCATATGGAATGCTGGCATTGTGGGAGATGGCTTTCATCTACTATGCCACAGCTCCAGCCCCTGGATGCAAGTCTTATAGAGACCATCATTGCTTTTTTAAGCAAATGAACACAGAAAACAGGAGTGTCTTCTCAAATCTCCATCACCACTCTGGAAATAAATAGTGGCTGTGACATTCTATCCAGGGACAAGAAACCAGAAATCAGAAGTGAAGTCTGTAGCCTGGAGTTACTTTTCTTAGTTATTAAAAATAGTAATTATGTGTTGCTCTCACCCCTCAGGTAGTCAGTGGCTGAATAGACCCTCCCTTTGTTGCCGACCTTTTACAAACTTTACTCATTTGTGTACCCACTTTCACAATTCTATACACCTGTGCTATTTGTCACTTACAAAAATTTTTTTTGACAGGCAGAGTTAGAGAGAGAGAGAGAGAGAGAAAGAGAGAGAGATATAAAGGTCTTCCTTTCCATTGGTTCACCCCAAAAATGGCTGCTACGGCCGGCGCGCTGCGGCCGATCCGAAGCCCGGAGCCAGGTGCTTCCTCCTGGTCTCCCATGCAGGTGAAGGGCCCAAACACTTGGGCCATCCTCAACTGCACTCCTGGGCCCATAGCAGAGAGCTGGACTGGAAGAGGATCAACCGGGACAGAACCAGCACCCCGACCGGGACTAGAACCTGGAGTGCTGGCGCCGTAGGCGGAGGATTAGCCTAGTGAGCCGCGGGGCCGGCCAGTCACTTTAATATTTTTAACTAATTTCAGTATATTTACCATATTTAGTTGCATCTACTGTACTACCTATAGGAAAATCAATACTTTATTCTTTTTCTTTTTTAAAGATTTATTTATTTACTTGAAAATTCCAGTTACATAGAGAGAGAAGGAGAGACAGAGAGAGAGAGAGAGGTCTTCCATCTAATGGTTCACTCCCCAGTTGGCCTCAATGGCCGGAGCTGAGCTGATCTGAAGCCAGGAGCCAGGAGCCTCCTCCAGGTCTCCCATGCAGGTACATGGGCCCAAGGGCTTGGGTCATCTTCTACTGCTTTCCCAGGCCACAGCAGAGAGCTGGATCTGAAGTGGAGCGGCTAGGACTTGAACCGACGCTCATTTGGGATGCTGGCCCTGTAGGCAGCAGCCTTACCTACTACACCACAGCGCTGGCCACAACTCTTTTTTTCTTACCACCAATAAAGAAAAAAAAATGCTCATAAATGATGTCACAATTCCTTCTTAAGAGTTTTATTTTTCACTTATTAAAAGGGTTTGGATAGACCTCCCCTCAATCATGAATGAATTTCTCAACTATTTCCTACTCAAGTTAAAAAAAAATTGTCTTTATCATTCTGCATCCACAGCTGATGAGAATTAACACAGGTTGCAGCCCAAATAAACCCATTTTGCGTGCATCAGGCTTGTCTAGCATGGACTTCCTCGAGTTTTTCAGTCCAGGGACTCCTAGGCTTGGATTCAGGTGAGAGAACAAGGAACAAAAAGACTCTATGGACTGGGCTGGGGGAAGGGTTGCAAGAGCAGTTGCTGAGTGACCTTAGCTCTGTTTGGCTTTGCTAGCTCTGCGGCAAGAAGACAGCCGAGGCAGCAAAAGCCCAAAGATCGTGGGATTGGTCCTAATGCCAGAGATATCAAGCTATTTTTTTAAGGGCTACTTTCAATCAAGAAAATAATTTCTTGAGGCTGGCACTGGGTGGTGCGGTGGGTTAATGCCCTGGCTTGAAGTGCCGGCATCCCATATGGGCACTGGTTCTAGTCCCGGCTGCTCCTCTTCCGATTCAGCTCTCTGCTATGGCCTGGGAAAACAGTAGAAGATGGCCCAAGTCCTTGGGCCCCTGCACCTGTGTGGGAGACCCAGAAAAAGCTCCTGGCTCCTGGCTTCAGATCGGCACAGCTCTGGCCATTGCGGCCAATTGGGGAGTGAACCATCGGATGGAAGACCTCTCTCTCTTTCTGCCTCTCCTCTCTCTGTGTAACTCTGACTTTCAAGTGAAATAATAAATCTGATAAAAAAAAAGAAAATAATTTCTTAAAAAGGAAGCTGTATTGCTACCAAATAGAAAGCCAACAGCATTTGCCAAAAATATAAAGGAAAATACAGTAAAATAGATGATATTTTTAAATTCTAGCTAGATACTATGTCTGTGAGGGGTTTTCTGCCCATCAGTGTCAGATCGGTGTTAAGTCACTTTAACCCACAAAGGAGACTATCTCTTTTGTTGAATCAGAAGGAATGGAAATTTTAATTAATGTAGGGCCTGGGAACCAAATAAGATGATGTTAGTAGTTTGTAGTTTACATCCTGGGAAATCCAGCATAAATACTGTTCTTGATCTTTTCTGGTTTTTTCTGCCAGCACAAGTGATGGTAAGTGGCCCAGGAAAGGCCAGATAAGAGGTATAAGTCAGACATAAGAAAAGATAAATAGAAGTCAGAATTGGAAAAATGAATCCTTACATAAAGCCAGAATTAATGGAATAATCTGCCAATCTCAATGTTCTGAGACAGTGTGGTGTTAGTTTATTTTTCTTTTATTCTTTTTTTTTTTAATTGCTTCCAAACAAGTTACCACAAACAATAGCTGAAGAGAACACCTGTCAGTTTGCTGTGTTCTGGAGATCAGAAGTCCTACAGGGCTCAGCAGGCTTTTCTGTTTGGGATCGTCTCAAGGTGTGAACTATGCCCAACTCCTACCTGGACTATCTTGGGAGAGTTTACTTCCTTAATCATGGAAGTTGTTGGCAGCATTCAGTTCCTCGTGACTGTGGAACTGAAGTCTCATTTTTGCCCTGGCTGTTGGCTAGGGTGGTGCTCAGCTCCTAGAGGCCTCTCTTTGTTCTCCTTGTGTGGGTCCCTTACATCTTCAAAGCTGCAATGGCAGGACAAGCCCTTTGGCTTTGGGTCTCTGATCTCTACTTCTGCACTAGTCAAAACACTCTGCTTAGAAGAGGATTAGAGCTGGATTTGACATCTGCAAGATCCCTCCACCAGAGAACGGATTAATATTGGATTGACTAACCGGGAATGGGAACCTTTGTAGGCCAGCTTTAGAGTTCTGCCAACCCGATCCTCTTCCAGGGGCAAGTGTGATTGTACAGGAATAAAATTAAGACCTTTGAGAAGTTTCAGTAGTAATTGTGGACCCAGGGTAAAGTGAACCTCAAGCCAAACTCAGTTTCTAGCGGATAATGTTAACACAAGGCTGCAGAGTACACCAGCAACTATAATAAATACAGAGGAGTTACCCTTCTTTTTGTTTTTCTACAAACACAAGCTACTTCATAGTAATCCTTAGGGGAAATTCACTTCAAAGTAACAATTTGACAAAAGTATTAAATGTCTAAACCTCTAAATACTGTTTTACTACTCCACACTAATAGAGGTTTGATTTTACTCAATTCTGTCGTTAAATCTTAAACTGGAGACAATTATCATAATCAAGTTAGTTGTGCCACCCTTGTAAAATTAATTTGTGGGCTGAAAATTGTGGTATTTACATATGTAAACCACATACACACAAGTGCACTTTTATCTGATTCTGCGTACAAGGTGGAATCATCAATGGTTTCACTCCACTTCATCATTCAGAACTCAGTCGCTGTAGGAATGCAGATAAGTTCAAAGATACAACAAGATTCCAAAGCCAAAACACACTGTGTGCATCCTACTGTCCTACTGCACTGGGACAGTTGTGTCCCACTGAGACGATGGAGTTCGGGCAGCAACAAGCGTCCAGCAGGCGGGCTGCCTGCCGCACCTCCCCGCTCTGCAGAGCGCGGCTTCTCTCTGGCGCTCCCAGGAGCTGGGAATTTACCACAAACACTGCCTTGGGGAACAGTGCGAGCAGCTGAGAAACTGCAGAAACAGGCTGCTTCTCGGCCACTCCCCGACACTATCAGAGTGCAGGAAAATAATTAAAATCCTAATTAAGTACTTTCTCATCTGGCTCACTTGAAGATGTTCCAAAATGGGCAGACTGAAGGCCAGGTAAACAGCTGAAGTGTTGAATTGGCTCCTTAGTTAACACCTTTGTCAGAGTCAGGGTTACATAAGGAATGTGCATTGGAGATGGGAGGCAATACCTATAATACTCAAAGGCAGACCATTTTGCTTGTGTAACTCATGTAATCTCTCAACTGAAAATCTACTTTTAACTCATTTTTTGCTCAAATACTGTTTTTTCATATTCAGAAATGATATGTAAAATTTGGGAGACTGATATAATTTAGTTTTTCAAAAATTTTCTAATTTGGGCATTTTAATATAAAATTATATTTTACTACTTTGTATTCATTATATGCCCAGTAGCTTAAATACAAAATACATGAAGTCCATTTATATTTATAAACGGAATTTAATTCTGGCCTTGTGTTTTGGTGGGCGATTTTCTTCTGAATGCCTTCTCTCAGTTTTACTTCACTTCTCCTATATGAATTTAACAAGAACCAAACAAAAGTGTCTTCGAGAGATGTAGTTTCTCAGGAGACATCTGTTAGAATTACATCGTTATAATGTATTCAACAAGTCTAAACATCCTAAACCCTCGCCTTTAAATTCTCTGTGTGTGTGTGTGTATACACACATACGATAGGACTTCAATATGTTTATGGGAAAATGGGATGAAACATAGTTTTATTTTGGTGCAAAATTTTTTTTAATCCATACACATTTTTTAAGAGAACCCATTTTTGATGCAAGTGTTTGGCATAGTAGTTAAGAAAATGAGTCAGAAAGACATTTGCATCACACATCCATCACACATCGGAGTTCAGTGCCTGCATATGGCACCTGACTCCAGATTCCTGCTTAATGCAGATCATGGGAGGCAGTTGTGATGACTCAAGTAAGTAGGTCCTTGTCACCTTCATGGGAAACCTAGATCTGACTCTCCACTCTGGTATCAACCAAGTTCCATCTGCTGTGGGCATTTGGGGTATGAATCAGCAGATGGAAACTCTCTTTATGAAGATCCCTTTGGGCACAGACTCAGAAAAATTTTTGGACCTAAATGAACTTATCTTTTAATTTAATTTTCCACAAATGTTTTGAAGTACCCTTTTAAATCAGTAGTGACTTGTGTAGTTGTTTTGAAATGGTTATTCAGTGGTGACATGAATATATCAATATTTAAATTTTTAAGTATTATTAATGTCAATAATGCTGGCTCCTGGAAATTTTTATATATATTTTATTTGATTTTTTAAAACTATTCATTTGAAAGGCAGAGAGACAGACACTGGGTGGGGGGAGCAGGGGAGATCACCCATCTATTAGTTAACTGACTATTAGTTCCAACTGACTGCAATAGCCAGCGATAGGCCAAACCAAAGTCAGGAACCAGAAACTCAATCAAGGTTTCCCATTTGGGTGGTAGAGACCCAAGTACTCCTCGGGCATGCATTTGCAGGAGACTGGAATCAGAAGTTGAGTTGGGACTGAGAAGAGATGAGTGCCAAATGTCTGTTCCCTGGAAAATTTTTTAAACGGAATATGCATCTGTTGAGATTCCCACTGTTCTCCTGGTTTTGCAGCTGTCATACCTTGCATTTGGAACACATCATTTCATTGATGCTTCACCTCTGATTCTGTTTCTCTCTCTTCCTCTTCCAAGCCATTTCATAGGAGAATATAGTGCTGGGAGCCGGCGCCGTGGCTCACTCGGTTAATCCTCTGCCTGTGGCGCCAGCATCCCATGTGGGCGCTGGGTTCAAGTCCTGATTGCTCCTCTTCCAGTCCAGCTCTCTGCTGTGGCCTGGGAGGGCAGTGGAGGATGGCCCAAGTGCTTGGGTCCCTGCACCAGCATGGGAGACCAGGAAGAAGCAGCTGGCTCCTGGCTTCAGATAGGTCCAGTGCTGGCCGTAGCAGCCATTTGGGGGGTGAACCAATGGAAGGAAGACCTTTCTCTCTCTCACTGTCTACTCTACCCATCAAATAAATAAATAAATAAATAAGAAAGAGAAGAATATAGTGCTTATAAGAATGTACTTTGGAAATAGACTACCTGGTTTGAATACCAGCTGTGCCACTGACAAGTCATGGATTATTAGGCAAGTCAATCTCACCAGCTTGTTTCTTCATTTGGGAAATGAGGTAATATTAGCATTAACCTTTTAAGGTTATTATGAAGGGAAAATGAACTAATTATATAACATGTGCTTTATAATTGTTAGTTAATATCCATTATATTGTTATTTTTAGAGTCTTGATCTGTATTATACAAAGTCCCCTATTTTAGTCCTGTGAGATTCACTTCTTGGCCTAACTGAAACATTTATATATATAAAATATATAGATAATTTAATTTAATTGTATTATATATTAATACATATTATATTATTATTGAATTTTATAATTTAATAATATATATATATATTTAAGGGCAGTTCAAGCAGCTCAAATAAAGGTGGTTCTTTCTTCCCAGTCTTGCTTGCCCTGATCCAAGGAAGACATACCAGTGCCCACTCACTTCCAACCTCGTACTCCTGCACTATACACAGATAATCCTCTTCATTTGAAGTTTCCATTGCTATTTGCTTTCATTTGTCTCCCTTCCACACAAACTTCCACCTTTACTGGGACTTTGACACCTGGCTCATGGTTTTCCTTTGTGCTGCAAGTTATCATACTGACTAATTTCAGTGTCCATGCAAAAGGCTAATCCAATGCTCTAGGCTCCTAGTAATTAAACTGTTTATTCTGATCTCCTTTCCCTTCTCAAGACTTCAGCTACACTGTAAACATTGTCCACCCAGATCTGTACGACCTCAGAAACCATTATAGCTAGATACCAAATTCTTTGACCATAATCATGGTCAGTGAAATGCCACATGAGCAACAGCTCTGTCTAGATGTTAAATTAAATTCTGGACAATAATGCTTGGGTGTAAAAATTAAATGATAGGATTATAAGGTGCTTTATGTGATTGACATCTTTTCAAAGTGTACTAGAATAAGTTCATAACTATTCTTTTTAAAAAGGTCATTTAAAAAAATATATATATATATTTATGAATGTATGTATGTATTTAGAGAGGCAAACAGAGAGAACTCCATCTATAAAATCAATTCTCAGATGCCAGCAATGGCCAGAACTGGGACAAGCTGTGAGCATAGAACTCAATCCAGGACTCTTATGTGGGTGGCAGGAACCCAGCAACTTGAGACATTGCTGCTGCCTCTCAGTGTGCCCTTCAGAAGGAAGCTGAAGTCAGGAGCCTGAGCTAGGACTCAAACCCGGGCAATCTAATATGGGATGTGTGTGTCGTAACTGGCTGTTTAAACACTAGGCCAAGCTTGTGTCTCTGCTACCTATTCTTTCTCTGAGTGGAATTGGAAGTTATTACAAGCAGCCAGTATTTAGTAACAGAGGCTACTGTACTAAGTGAATGTAGGTGTAGGCAAGAGTTTCTGAAGAACTAAACTGCACTTTCCTGGAAATATTCCAATCTTTTTTCTGTGTTCACTGAGGATTTCTGGATCTGTTGGATAAGCCTTAGATAATTTTTGTCCTTAGTCCCACACCAGAAGCAATGTTTCGAAAGGAACCAGGGCTAATGAGATGATATGTTTGGAGACTTTTATAACAGGACAGTCTTGATTAAAGGTAAGAAACCTGTTGCATATTGTAAAATTGCTATACCAACATCATCTTTGTATTCAAAATCCAACTTTTAGTGTTTTATTTTTTGTTTTTGTAATACATTTTTATACTATAAAGCAATATTTGATTTTTTTCAATATTTGGAGAAGAAAAGAAAAGCTGTACATAAAAAAGAATTGCCATCCATAATTCTACATTCTATTGTAACAATATAAATGGCTTTCAACAAAACTATATAAATGCCTTTGCTAGTTTCCTATTATTTATGTAATGTATGCATATGTGTACCTTGTCTTTTACAGACAATCATCAGTACTGTACATAGTACTTTGTAACATTTTTTTCTGTTTAATATAAATCTCATGTCTTTCCATGTTGATAATTATACTCTTGTAGCATCATTTTTAATGAATGTGTTATATTTCACTGTAATATACTTTATTCGACAAAACTAATATTCTTGATCACAGTTTTTTCCAGTAATGTCATAGTAAAGTTGTTGACACTTCTTTGGATTAAAGTTCTGGAAGTTAATTCTTAGGTTTTATATACTTTAAAGTGTTTGAAATATTACATGAAGAAAACATACTGGCTGTTTAAAAATCAGATTCAACTACATACAGATTCAAGTGTTTATTTATCTAGTCATTCTCTATATTAAATATTGATAACCTAAACTTTAGTGAAGATATTTCATATTTTGTTTATACTAATTCTTAGATGCCATGTTGTTGGATCTCAGAATATGCATTTTTAAAAACTCTTGACATACACTCTCAAACTGTCTGATGTGTGCTTTTAATTTTTTTTAAAAGGATTTATTTATTTTTTTGAAAGGTAGAGTTACAGGAAGAGATGGAGAGACAGAGAGAGCGAGCGAGCGAGCGAGCGAGTGAGATCATCCATCTACTGGTTCATTCCCCTAATGGCTGCAATAGCCTCAGCTGGGCCAGGCTGAAGCAAGTCTGGTCTCCCACATGGGTGACAGGAGCTCATGCACTTGGGCCATCTTCTCCTGATTTCCCAGGCCCATTAGCAGGGTGCTGAATTGGAAGTGAGGCAGTCGAGACTTCAACCAGTGCTCATTTGGAAGGCAGCTAGGCTCGCCACTATACCACCAACGCTAACTACCAGTGCTCATTTGGAATGTCACAGGCAATAGCTTAACTCACTGCACTACAACACATTCCTGCAGCACAACGCCAGCCCCTGATCTATGCATCTTCTGCTTTTACAAAACAATCCTGTTTTCTCCTTATCTGCTACAACCCTAGATAGTCTCATTACAAAAATCTTTGCCAAATAGGTAAGTGAAAATTTTTAACATTGAAAAAATTCCAATTTTTGATTTATGGTAATATTAATGCCTTAAAATTGACTTTCAGTTTTACTTCATTTACAGTAGATGATCTGTTCATACACTTGACTTATTTTTCCAGAGTTACACAGAGAGAGGAGGAGAAGCAGAGAGAGAGAGAGAGAGAGAGAGAGGTCTTCCATTCACTGGTTTTACCCCCCAATTGGCCGCAACAGC
Source organism: Lepus europaeus (assembly GCF_033115175.1). Lineage (NCBI taxonomy): Eukaryota > Metazoa > Chordata > Mammalia > Lagomorpha > Leporidae > Lepus > Lepus europaeus. The sequence goes on along the minus strand of NC_084838.1, from coordinate 58,221,932 downwards.
CGGAACTGCATCAATCCGAAGCCAGGAGCTTCTTCTGGGTCTCCCACGCAGGCGCAGGGATCCTAGGGCTTGGGCCATCTTGTACTGCTTTCCCAAGCCACAGCAGAGAGCTGGATGGGAAGTGGAGCAGCCAGGATTTGAACTGGTGTCCATATAGGATGCTGGCACTGCAAGCAGCAGCTTTACCTGCTACACCACAGCGCAGGCCTCTGGGCTTATTTTTCTCATGGGTTGTGTGTCAGAGATTGGCTAACTGTTCATCAAAGCCATCTTACTTTCCTCCCTAGCACACAGCTAGACTGCATTTCGCAGCCTTCCATGCTGTCCCATGTGGCTGCCTGAAAGAGTTCTAGCCCAGCCTACATACACCTCTAGCACTCATAAGTCCTGTACAAGTCTCACCAGTCTACAACAAAAGCCATAAATCTTCGCTCCTTTCTCAAGGCTGCAGGGCAGAATCTATTTTCTTGCTCATTGGGGTTGTTGGTAAAATGCAGTTCCAGTGGTTGTAGTATTGAAGACACCCTTTTTGCCTGGCTTTCGGGTGAGGGCTGTTTCTAGCCAATAGAGACTGTCTTATATTCTCAGTTTCCAGGGAGGCCAGGGCTAGTTCCCTCACTCTATGAGGGATGAGACTGTATGTGTCTCACTCATGATTCTGACTTCCTCTTTAAAGTGCAGGGCCCATATGACCACACTGGGCTTACCTGGGTGATCCAGGATGTCCTCCCTATTTGAAGGTTAACTGTTTAGCATCTTAATTCTGTTGCTACCTTGATTTTCTTTTGCCATGTAAAGTATCAGAATCATCAACCTACACATGGAGCAAATCCTACCATGGCATTCTCTTTCTCTGCCCGTTCTAGCATGCAATATTGAGGGCGGATAGAGTAAGGATCTTTGTATCCCCTTCATTTAGAGCAGTAGTTGGCAAAAAGCAGTGTAAGTAAAACTCTGCTGACAATATGTGAGCAAATTCTCCTTCGTCAGCTCGATTAAACTGTACTAGTAAGTTTTCATTCCAATATCCTTGTATTTGAGTGCTTACTCCAAGTGGTTTTAGATCATGCTGAGAGCAAATTTTGCCATAAATAAATGGCCTGTGTCTTCCAAAATATACCATTAACCTGTTATATAACGTCATTTCCTCAATTTTTATTTTTTTATTTTTTTTGCCAGGCAGAGTTAGACAGTGAGAGAGAGAGAGAGAATTATAGACAGTGAGAGAGAGACAGAGAAAAGGGTCTTCCTTCTGTTGGTTCACCCCCCAAATAGCCGCCACGGCCGATCCCAAGTCAGGAGCCAGGTACTTCTTCCTGGTCTCTGACAAGAGTGCAGGGCCCAAACACTTGGCCCATCCTCCACTGCCTTCCCTGGGCCACAGCAGAGAGCTGGACTGGAAGAGGAGCAACCTGGACTAGAACCCGGTGTCCATATGGGATGCTGGCGCCGCAGGCGGAGGATTAACCAAGTGAGCCATGGCGCTGGCCCCACTTTATTCTTCTTAATAATGCCTTTCATTTTCCTTCTACAAGCCCTATGTAGATGTGGAAAATGCAATCACCACTCAGCAGAAGTTGAGGTATAAAACATTTATGTGGTTGTCAAAAATAAACCTGTTGTATGTACAGGACTATGATGATTACACAACTAATTCCTTATGAGCATCTTTGTCACAGAGCCAAATAATGTCTTTCTTTTTTTCTCTTATTGTTGTAAAATATGTATCACATAAAAGTTGCTATTTTACCCATTTTTTTTAAATTAAATTTTTATTTAATGAATATAAATTTCCAAAGTACAGCTTATGGGTTACAATGGCTTTCCCCTCCCAAAACTTCCCTCCCACCCGCAACCCTCCCCTTTCCCGCTCCCTCTCCCCCTCCAATCACATCATGATTCATTTTCAATTCTCTTTATATACAGAAGATCAGTTTAGTATATTTTAGGTAACGATTTCAACAGTTTGCCGCCATATAGCAACACATAGTGAAAAAAAAATACTGTTGGAGTACTAGTTATAGCATTAAATAAGAGTGTACAGCACATTAAAGACAGAGATCCATTTTTAAGTGTATGACTCAATAGCATTAATTGCATTCACGCTGTTGTGCAACCAGCAGTACTATTTCCAAAATTTTTCTCATTACTCAAAAATCACTCTACCACAAAGCAATTTTTAAAAAATATTTATTTATTTGAAAGACAGAGTTACAAAGAGGCAGAGGCAGAGGCAGAGAGAGAGAAGTCTTCCACCTGCTGAAAACTCCCCAAATGGCCACAATGCCCATAGCTGGGCCAATCCGAAGCCAGGAACCAGGAGCTTCTTCTGGGTCTCCCATGTGGGTGCAGGGGCCCAAGGACTTGGGCCATCCTCCACTGCTTTCCCAGGCCACAGCAGAGAGCTAGATTGGAAGAGGAGCAGCCGGGACTAGAACCAGTGCCCTTATGGGATGCCTGTGCTTCCAGCCAGGGCTTCAACCTGCTGTGCCGCAGCCCCGACCCTGAAGCAATCTCTTTTTAAAAAGCTCTTTGGTAACTAATATTAATCTTTAGTAATTTTCTGAAAACAAACATTTCTACACCTAAGAAAAATCATTGCCATTTTGTTATTAATTCAAAAGACTCTTTTCATAAGTAATTTAAATATTGTGTTAATAGAACTTATCTTTTAAACAAAATTTTCAGATTCCTGTATCTCAAATGTTTTGCTAATATTTTTGAGTAGAAATATATTCTCAGGCAAATATTTATAAAACTTTCATTTTTTGCTAACTAGTAGACACTATCCATAGGACTTTAAAATTTATGTCTAACCCTAATGACCAGGGTATTTAAAAAAAAACAGTAGATTCAGAACATATTTGCCTATCACTCACAATGTAAGTGAAACTGATGTAAACCTCAATACAACCTCATTGTTAAAGACCACATTTCTATGAAAGTGTATTCTACTTACATGACATTTAATGAGGTTAAATTACAAAATTACTATAAGCTGGTCTTTTCCATATGGAAGCCCTATGACTTTCTCTAAAAAGATCTATGTGAAATGATAAGAAATGCTAATTATACATTATTACCATAATATGGTACTAAAATTACTAATGTAAAACTAACTAGTGGTTGAATTGTGTTAATTACAAACAATTGGAGCTATAAAATTACATCCTACTTGGTAATTTTAGAGTTAAATAAGATCTCTTATCATTCCTTCTTTCCAAATTTGACTGTACATAGTTTTCTACACATATGCACATGTGTGCACACACAATCTAATGATATGAATCTTTGAATTAATTGTAATTTGAGGGTTCTAATGTCTGTGTCTTTTTTCTTTTAGAGTGATGTATTTTTATTTTTACTTTGATATTTCTTGAAAGCAAGTTGAACTTAACTATATTTCACATTAGGAAAAGAAGGTTTTTTACAACTTTAACAATTTCTTCCATATGCTCCTATAATAAATTTGAAATTTGAAAGTCTTTAAGTGATATTATTTTGTAATGTTTCTATTAGAAGGATTTCTTCTTGAGGTTCTATTTACAAAGGTATTGTTTTTAAAGTTTTTTATCATTTAAACTTAATTTTTATGTTTTCACATGTTTTTCAGCCATGTTTATTTTTTAATTGCCACTTTAATATTTTTAAAAGATTTTATTTATTTATTTGAGAGGTCGAGTTACAGTGGGGGCGGGTAGATAGAAGGAGAGAGAGAGAGAAAAAAATGTCTTCTATCCACTTGTTCACCGCTCAGATGGCTGCAATAGGCAGAACAGAGCTGATCCGAAGCCAGGAGCCAGGAGCCTTTTCCCAGTCTCCCACATCAGTACAGGGACCCAAGCACTTGGGCCATCTTCCACTGCTTTCCCAGGCCATAACAGAGAGCTAGATCAGATCAGGAGCAGCTGGGATTTAAATCAGTGCCCATATGGGATGCCCGGTGCTGCAGATGGAGGCTTAGTCTGCTATACCACAGTGCTGGCACCCAGCCATGTTTATTTTTAAGGTGATATTTGACTAGTACTACAGTGTTTGTTGTAACATAATTCAAGTTAGGTATAATACAAAAGGTTGTAAGCATTATCATTTGTACCACAATTCTGATTAGTTTTAAAATATTGAAAATGTAAATTGTGACAGTTTTACAAGGGATTCTATGTTACAAGTTCTAATATGTTAACTAATGGTTACTTATGGCTCTTGAAGCAAGATATTGATTTATTTGAATGAATCTAGTTAGAAGGCTATGATTGAGAAATGAAAATGAGGGAGATTTTTTATAATATGTAGATTTTCTTAATGTCAAAAATTTCTTATGGAGGGATATAGTACAACTATGCAAAGAGTACAACATAGAGCCTAGCAAAATTACAAAAATAGTTATCCTTGTGACAAAAACATTCAAATTTACTTATCTGATGACTTCTCATGACAATAACCCATCATAGCATACAAGTCAAGGATCCAAAGGGATTCGAAATGGGTAAGTTTAATAAAATCTCTTTCTTTCTAACAACCATGTGCCCCCTGAATCCTGTTTACTCAATATCGTATATTATATCATCAATTTGAAGCTATCTTAATATGAAAAATATTTTAGTTCAAAGATGTAATAAACTTAATTAAAGATGAACAAACTTAAAAGAAGACACCAAAGCAACTTTTTGATAAATATTAATGAAGATATCTTATTTAAAGAAACCACAAGAAGACTGGAAATGTAAATTACTAGAAGCTGTACAAGCTGGGGTGGAGGAGAGAGTTAGAATAGTCAGTCTGGGGATAATATGAAACTCTTAACTCTGTCAGCAGCAAAAAATCAGGGTCAGGTGTTGATTTTCTGCTGTTTAACATTTACACAACTTTTCTAATTATTCCTTAATTTTCAACTTTTAAATGTTGCTTTTATAAAATTGTGGAATTATAAACATATTCTCTAACTCTGCCTTCTTCTCACTCTACAGTTGGGGAGATAGTATCAAAGCCTTGAGATAAAAATCAGAGAAATCGGTTTTCTTTTTAAATTCAACACAGGGATTAGTTTGGAAACTGTTTTCAAAGAGGCTTTAGCATTGTGAGAAGTGGATTAGCAACAAATCAAAATCATTTGTTAGTGTGGGTTACTTGATCCTAAAAAAATGAATATTTGGTTGCTACCTATAACAAGGTATCCTTATATCTAGAAAAAAAGCCTTGGGTATATTGAACAATAAAAAGGTGACATGTGGGGAAATGGAATCTTGGGGAGTGAAAGAAGAAAGTCTCATCTAATACCAATCTGGCTAACGTTTGAAACATAAAGAGGCTCACTCTCTCCTCAGATGCCTCCTCAGAGTCCAAGGACGGGATATACAAGAGGGTTTTGGTGGTGTGAAATGATGGATGAGGGTCTCTTCTGATTGCCAGAGGATTTGTGACCAGCACAAAAACTGCTTGGTCTGGGTTAATTAATTGCAGGAACAGTTTACTCAGGTGCAGGGCAAGCACCTTGGCTAAAATCTCAGCATCTGTGTTGATTAAAGATCTGAGGCTGAAGGAAGCACATAGTTGGGGGTCTTCGATAGGTTTGGGAGCCATATGGGCTTCTTTTAATGAGGGAGGGCTTCTGTGATCCAAGTCTCAAAGCTGTGTTGTTCTAGTCAGCATTAACGGACTATCTCTTGCCCAGCACCAAGCCACTTTACAGTATTATTAGGCCAATATTTTTTCCTGGTTATTTGTTTCAATATTCTTTCACCATTATTTTTCATTTCCTACCGATCTGAAGAGAATGGGGTACAAACTCTTCCTAGCCCTGTGTATGGACAAAGAAAACCCTGAAAAACAATATATCAGCTTTGAATGTCAATATCAATGAAATGCCCACTAGGCTTTTATGATACCTTTAAGATGTGAGTTATAGAATATATATTCTCAAATTTTATCTTTAGGATATTATATCTGTAATGGCTTTCTTGGCTTTGACTTTCTGTTTATGCTAGCTATGAAAATGGACTCAGAAGTTCAAAGGAAAAGGGAATAATCATAAAAATAGAAAAATAAAAGTTGCATCAGCAAAACTAAACCTTTTCTAGGCTGCACAATACCTTGGGACATTGATAATTTTGCAATATCATGCGTTAATTGTTTGAAAAACTCTGGAGTTCTTCCAAGCGTTTTTCAGAATTATAGTTACCCTCACTCCCCACCCCCACCCCTTCTCCAGCTCTGAATCTTAAGTCACAAGTTTATATGTTCACTCCGGGAAACAAAAGCTTGAGTCCTGCACAGTACTTTTCTTGGCGTGCTTTGTTCCTTTCACTCAGATTTCCACACAGATTTAAGTCAAACACTGGTATTAGAGATTACATTTATGTTATGTGCTTGAGTTATCACTTTATCTTGTTATTGTATTTTCAACTTTTTAAATTGTAAAATCTGTCACAGACATATTTGGAAAGTAATATACAGATAGAGTTTTAAAGTAACAATAAAATAAACATATTTTCCCCTCTCACCTTCATTAATATGTCATCATTTGTCCCTGGGTGTCATTCCACATTGCAATCTTTTCCAAAACCCCATAGAGTTACCCTAAAATACATCTATATGATATTTACCTTCCCTTTAAATTTCTCACCTATGTTTGTTTCTCACTATGTATATACTGGTATTATATTTATGTTTCATTCTACAATTTGTTTTGTTCATTCTCAGGCTCCAGAGAGTCACCCATGTGGATGTGGTGTCTACAACGCTGTGGAGCAATCCATCAAATGAAAATACCAGAATTTATCCCTCTCTTCTACAGGTGAAGGACTTAGTGTGGTTTCAGCCTCTACTATTATGAAGAGAGCTGATATGAACATGTGCTCCAACACCAATGGGCAATGATTTCTTTAGACAGCAAAGAGTGGAATTACTATATCATGAAGTATGTATGCACCAGATTCAAAATTTCTAGGTTATGCCTAATTGTTTTCCAACATGAGTTTTACTAACTTTCACATGTACCAGCAATGTATGAGAGGTCTGAAGGCTCTAAGTCTTGCAGCCAATACTTGATGTGAATATACGTGTTATAAATAATTTTCTAACTGTTGTGATAGAAATTTCATCAGTAGCTCATCAGTTAGTGAAGATGTGAAGCTCATATAGGTATTTATTGGCCATTTTTCATCTTTTTAAAAAAATTATTTATTTATTTGAAGGGCAGAGTGACAGAGAGGCAGAGACAGAGGTGGAGAGATCCTCCATCCACTAGTTCACTTCCCATATGACTGCAATGGCTGGAGTTGGGCCAATCCTAAGCCAGGAGCCAGGAGCTTCTTCCAAGTCTCCACATGGGTGCAGGGGCCCAAGGACTTGGGCTACCTTCTACTGCTTTCCCATGCCATAGCAGAGAGCTGGATGGGAAGTGTAGCAGCAAGGACTCAAACCAGCGCCCATATGGGATGCCGGCGCTGAAGGCTGTGGCTTTACGTGCTATGCCACAGCCTGTTTTTCATCTTCTATCAAATGTCTTTGCCACATTTCTATTGGGTTATTTTCTTATTTCTTGTTCATTTTTTTATATAGTCCATATATTAATCCTTGTTGGTAAGGCAAAATATCTCCTCCCAGTTTGTAGTAACTTTTTCATTGACATTATTGTGCCTGTCAATGAATTGGAATGTTGAATATCTAAAATAATTTGTGTTGAGATAATTTTAGATTCACATTTAGGTCTCAGAAATAGTACACAGAGGGGCTGGCATTGTGGCATAGTGGGTAAAGCCACCCCCTGCAGTGCTAGCATCCCATATGGGCAAAGGTTCTAGCCCTGGCTGCTCCACTTCTGATCCAGCTCTCTGCTATGGCCTGGGAAAGCAGTACAAGACAGTCCAAGACTTTTGGCCCCTGCACCCACAAGGGAGTCCTGCAAGAAACTCCTGGCTCCTGGCCTTGGATTGAACCAGCTACAGCTGTTGCGGCCATTTGGGGCGTTAACCAGTGAATGGAAGAGCTTTCTCTCTTTCTCTGCCTCTGACTATCAAATAAATTAATTAATTAAAAAAATTTTTGAAGACAAATAATATACAGAGATTTCAAATCCTTGGTACCCAGTTTCCCCCAATAGTAACATATTACATAACTGTAGTATAATTTCCCAATTTGGAAATTGACATGATGCTATCCCCGCTTTGGTCTTACTCAAGTAGCAGCCACTTCAAATGCACACACTCCCATAGGTGTAGATGCATATCAACTTCCATGTGGCTATCATCACCTGTTGTATGTAGCCTTGTATTACTATCATTCAAGATACAAAATTGTACAAAATTGATTCATTATCACAGGGCTCCATCTTACTATTTCTGTATAGTTACATTCATTACCCTTCCCTCACTACTCACCAACTCCTGATAACCACTAATCCGATCTCCATTTCTATAATTTTCATCATCTCAAGAACATTATGTAGGAGCCAGCACTGTGGCATAGCGAGTTAAGCTGCCACCTGTGATGCTGGCATCCCATACGAGCATTGGTTCATGCCCGCCCAGCTGCTTGACTTCCAATCTCACTCACTGCTAATGTACCTGAGAAAGCAGCAGAGGATGGCCCAAGTGCTTCAGCCCCTGCACCCATGTGGGAGACCTGGATAAAGTTCCTGGCTTCTGACTTTGACCTGGCACAGCCTGTGCCATTGTGACCATTTGAGGAGTGAACCAGAGAATAGAAGATCTCTCTGTGTCTCTGGCAGTCTGTGTAGCTCTGACATTCAAATAAATAAATAAATAATTTTTAAAATAATGTATGTGAAATCATACAATATATACATTTTTGAGATTTATTTTTCATTTACCATTAATTCCCTTGTTACCCACTTCAAGTTGCAGATATTAATAGCTTATTTCCTTTTGTCACTGAGTATTATTTCAGGGTATGAAAGTATCACATTTTTCTTCACCAGCTACTTGCTGAATGACATTTGTATAATTCTGTTTTTTTGCTATTACGAAGAAAGTTTTTTTAGAGTCTGAATTGTTGTTGTGGCTTTAAAATACCTCCAATAATTTATTTTCAAGGAAGTTTTCATTTTGCATAAAAAGTACACTGAAAGTACAATGAGTTCTCATCTACCCTGCTTTCCTCTCCTCACCCGGATTTCCTCTGTTGTTAATATCTAACATTAGTGTGATACATTTGTTACCATTGATGATGAGCCAATATTGATTACAATATTATTAACTGAAGTCCATAGTTTACATTAGGGTTCATTTTTAATGTTGTACATTTTATGTGTTTTGTGAATATTTAATGACATGTGTTCATCATTTTATTGTCAGACAGAATGGTATTACTGCTCTAAAATTGCCCTGAGATGAGCCTACTTATCTCCCAAGTTTCTTCCTTTTAATCACTAATCTTTTTATTGTTTCTTTTGTTTGGGTTTTTCCAGTGTCACATAGTTGGATTCACAAAATATATAGCCTTTCAGATTGGCTTCTTTGTTTTTTTAAAGGAATTTATTAATACATTAGAGTCTCAGGTTCACAGCAAATGCATGATAATTACTACAACACAATTCTCATGTTAATGTGATATTAATACAGAGAGAACTAATTCAATGTAGTTCATATATACAATTCTAAGAATATAATACTTCTCTCTCTCTTTCCTTTTTCAGTCTTTGAGATAACGTATTTTTAGTTTACATTATACTCAAAGGGTTAATACTCAACTAAATAAAAGTTCAACAAGTAAAAAGACCTTAGCATAATGGGAATATAGACAAGTGCTATAAGCAACAACCAAATGAAAAGATGACCATTTAACTCCAATATAGTAAACTTAAAAATAAAGCACAGCATAGATCATTAACTATAGTAGTATATTAATCTCTACCATGGGTTTGACAAAAGTGTAAAACAAAGTTTGACAAAAACTGTATTTGCAATAATACTGATATACACAGGCATTTCTTTTTGTTTTCATATTAGGCCGGGCAGAAGTCAGGAGCCAGGAGCTTCTTCCAAGTGTCCTATGTGGATGTAGGGACCCAAATCCTTGGGCCATCTTCCACTGCTTTTCCAGGCACATTATAAGGGACATGGATTAGAGGTGGAGCAGCTGGGACTTGAACTGGCACACATAAAGGATGCTGGTGCTGCAGGTGGCGGCTTTACCCACTACATCCCAGACCTACTGTTTTATATTCTAAAGAACAGTTAATAAAAGTTCCTAGGGATCTACATCCACACTGCTTTGAATGTTTTTGGTGTTTTGGATTTCATGAATTCTAATAGATGTGTAGTGGTATCTCACTATTTTAAATTGCAATTTTCTAATAACTGTGTGCTTATTAGCCATCTCTGTATCTTCTTTCTTGGGTGTCTGCCTGCCTATGTCTCTTGCCCATTTTTAAATTGGATTGTTCATTTTTTTAGGACTGAGTTGTTTTTGTTTTTTTGATAAAAGAAAGAGAGAGAGAGAGGGAGAGAGAGAGAGAAATATGATTGAATCCACTGGTTCATTCCTCCAAATGCCTGGAATTTTTGAGGCTGGATTGGGCAAAACTTGGGAACCAAGAATTCAATCCAGGTCTTTCATGTGAGTGGCAGGCACCCAATTACTAGAGCTATGGTCACTGCCTCACAGATGTCTATTACCAAGAAGCTGAAATCAGGAGCCAGAACTGACTATTGAACCCAGGTACTCCTATTGAAGATGTGGGTTTCCTAACCAGTCTTAATTGCTAGGCCAAACACATACTCCTCATTCTGTTTTTAATTTGCATTGATGACATCTTTTAGGAGTTCTTTGTCATCTGTTTTTCTCTTTAGTGAAATGTATTCAAAAGTTTTAACATATTTTTGGATTACTTCTTTTCTTATTTGTTGAGTTTACAGAATTCTTTATCTTTTTTGTAGTCCTTTGATGTTGGTGTCAAGGTTCTCTAGAGAAACAGAACTAATAGGATATGCCAGGGAATATAGAAAGAGATCTATTGTGACTGAATGGCTTGTGTAATTATACTTGTTGATCATATGGAAGTCTTCTTTTGAGAGATATCTTTTCAGTTCCTTACCCATTTAAATTATTTATTTATTTTTATTTATTTGAAAGGCAGAGAGATAGAGAGAGAGGGAGAGAGAGACAGAGACCTCATCTGCAGTCTCATTCCTCAAGTACCCACACATATTGGGCGGGGCTAGAACAAAGCCAAGAGGCAGAAAGTCAACCCGAGTCTCACATCACATCAGCTACTTCCTCCCAGGGTGTGCATCAGTAAGAAGCTAGAATCAGAAGCTAAAATTGTTATCAGAGCCAAGACTTAAACCCAGATACTCGGGTATGAGATGTGGGCATCTCAAGTGACATCTTACCTGCTGTGCCAAATGCTTGCTCTGTCTTGCCCATTTTAATTAGCAAATTTCTTTCCAGTGGACAGTTTGAGTTCCTTATATAATTTAGATATCAGCCCTATCAGATATATGGTTTACAAATATTTTCTTCCATTCTGTGGGTTGTCTCTTCAATCTGTTGATTGTTTCTTTTGTTATGCTGAAACATTTTAGTTTGATGTAAACCAATTTGTCAATTTTTGCTTTTACTACCTGTACTTTTGGGATCATATCCAAAATGTCATTGCTGAGACCCATGTCAAAAGCTTATTTCTTTTGTTTTCTTCTAGCAGTTTCACAATTTTAGATATGCAATTATGTCATGTATCCGTTTTGAGTTGTTATACATCCTTAGAGATAAAGGTCAAACTTCATCCCTTTTTTTCAACTTTTATTTAATAAACATAAATTTTCTAAGTACAACTTTTGGATTATAGTGGCTTTTCCCCCCATAACTCCCTCCCACCCACAACCATCTCATATCCCTCTCCCTCTCCCATCCCATTCTTCATTTTCAATTATCTTTATATACAGAAGATCAACTTAGTATATACTAAGTAAAGATTTCAACAGTTTGCACCCACACAGATACACAAAATATAAAGTACTTCTAAAATAGTAGTTTTACTGTTAATTCACATAGTACAACACGTTAAGGACAGAGATCATACATGGGGAGTAGTTGCACAGTGATTCCCCTTGTTGATTTTACAATTGACACTCTTATTTATGATGTCAGTAATCACTCGAGGCTCTTGTCATGAGCTGCCAAGGCTATGGAAGCCTCTTGAGTTCACCAACTCTGATCTTATTTAGACAAGGGCATAGTCAAAGTGGAGGTTCTCTCCTCCCTTCAGAGAAAGGTACCTCCAACTTTGATGGCCCCTTCTTTCCACTGGGATCTCACCCGCAGAGATCTTTCATTTAGGTTTTTTTTTTTTTTTTTTTTTTTTTTTTTTTGCTAGAGTGTCTTGGCTTTCCATGCCTGAGGTACCCTCATGGGCTTTTTAGCTTGATCCGAATGCTTTAAGGGCTGATTCTGAGGCCCGAGTGCTGTCTAGGGCACCCGCCATTCTATGAGTCTGCTGTGTATCCCAATTCCCATGTTGGATTGTTCTCTCCTTTTTAATTCTATCAGTCATTATTAGCAGACACTGGTCTTATTTGTGTGATCCCTTTGACACTTAATCCTATCATTATGATCAATTATGAACTTAAGCTGATCACTTTGACTTGTAGGATGGCATTAGTACATGCCACCTTGCTGGGACTGAATTGGAATCCCCTGGTACATTTCTAGCTCTACCATTAGGGGTAAGTCCGATTGACCATGTGCCGAACTGTACATCTCCTCCCTCTCTTATTCCCACTCTTACATTTAACAGGGATCACTTTTCAGTTAAATTTAAACATCTAAGAATAATTTTGTGTTAATTAAAGAGTTCAACCGATAGTATTAAGTAGAACAAAAAATGCTAAAAGGAATAAAATAGTAAATTGACCCAACACCCTTTATTGAGGAGAACATCTTGTGTACATGGTGGCTTTTTGTACCTTTATGAAAGATTAATGATAAATGAATGTATTTTCTATATGCTTTGTTTCATTGGCCCATATGTCTATGTTGATGCTAGTATTATATCATTTTGATTACAGTAGCTTTGTAGAATACTTTGAAGTCTGATAGTATGATGTCTCCAGTTTTGTTTTTTTACATGGAATTGCTTTACTTACGAGCAGAATTTTTTTCTAGTTCTGTGAGATATGTTATTGAAATGTTGATGGGGGATGCAGCATTGTGGTGTAGCAGATAAAGCTACAACCACAGGCATCCCATATTGGCACCAGTTTGAGTCCCACTTGCTCTACTTCTGGTCCAGCTACCTGCTAATGCATTTGGGGAAGCAATGGAGGATGGGCCAAGTGATTGGGCCTCTGTACCCATGTGGGAGATCCAAAGACGTTCCTGGCTCCTGGCTTTAGACTGGCTCAGCTCTGACCATTGTGGCCATTTAGGGAGTGAACCAACAGATGGAAGCTCTCTCGCTTGCTTGCTGTGTGTGTGTGTGTGTGTGTGTAAACTCTGCCTTTCAAATAATTAAATATATTGTTAAAAAAAACAGAAATGTTTGTAGGGATTTTATTGACTCTTCTATCACTTTGGGTAGTTTGAACATTTTAACAATAATGAACATTTTTCCAATCCATGAACCCATGAGGTAATATTTTAGTTACTTGTGCCTTCTTTAATGTCACTGTTATATAGTTTTCATTTATAGATCTGCTTTCTTTATTAAATTGATTCATCAGTATTTTATTCTTTTTGATAGTATTGTAAATAGAATCATTTTCTTGACTTGTTTTCCGAAGACTTTGTTGTTAATGTATAGAAACACAATTGATATTTTATGCTGATCTTGTATCCTGAAATATTGCTAATTTTGTCTACTAGTTTTCTTGTTTCAGAAATGGGCCGGCGCCGCGGCTCACTAGGCTAATCCTCCACCTTGCGGCGCCGGCACACCGGGTTCTTGTCCCGGTCGGGGCACCGGTTCTGTCCCGGTTGCCCCTCTTCCAGGCCAGCTCTCTGCTGTGGCCAGGGAGTGCAGTGGAGGATGGCCCAAGTCCTTGGGCCCTGCACCCCATGGGAGACCAGGATAAGCACCTGGCTCCTGCCATCGGATCAGCGCGGTGCGCCGGCTGCAGCGCGCCTACCGCGGCGGCCATTGGAGGGTGAACCAACGGCAAAGGAAGACCTTTCTCTCTGTCTCTCTCTCTCACTGTCCACTCTGCCTGTCAAAAAAAAAAAATAAAAAAAATAAAAATAAAAAAAGAAATGGATATTTAGAGTTTTTTATGTTCATGTCATCTGTAAACAGATACAATTTTGCTGTTTCTTTTCTGACTTGGCTGACTTTTATTTGTTGCTGTTATTGTCCAATTGTTCTGGGATTTCCAGTAGTATAATGCATAGAAATGGGAAGAACAGGTGTCCTTATGTTACCAATTTTAGTGATAAATCATTTAGCTTTTTACCATTGGTAAGATGTTAGCTCTTGGCTTATCATCTATGAGCTTTTTAGATAAAAGATTTATTTATTCATTTGAAAGGCAGAGTTACAGAGAGGGAGAGGCAGAGAGAGAGAGAGATAGAGACAGAGTGATAGAGAGGAAGAGAGATGGAGAGACAGACATCCTCCATTTGCTGGTTCACTCCTCCATTTGTTGGCTGCAATGGCAGTGGCTGGGCCAGATCAAAGCCAGGAGCTTCATCAGGTTCTCCTATGTGGGTGTCAGGAGCCCTAGCACTTGGGCTATCTTCCATTGCCTTCCCAGGAGCATATAATCAGGGAGCTAGATCAGAATGGAGCAATCAGGACTCAAACTGGTGCCCGTATGGGATGCTGGTGTCACAAGTGGCAGCTTAACTTGCTGTGTCACAACTCCATCCCTCATCTATGGGTTTTATAAATGTTTTGGTATACATTTTTTCTGTACTCAGTTTTTTATATCATAAAGGGATTTTGAATTTTGCTGTATGCTTTTACTGCATGATTGACATGATCATATGATTTTTATCCTTCATTTTTGCAATTTGGTGTACCACATCTATTGATCTGCATGAGGTGAAACATCCTCGCTTCTCAAGAATAAATCCCATGTGATAATGTTGTGTGATCCTTTTAATGTGGTATTAAATTCACTTTACCATTATTTTGTTGAAAACTTTGGCATCTATGATATTTAATGTAAATTTGTTTGACAATCAGCAGTTAGTTCTCATCTATATCGACTGTCAGTTTTTGTGATGGTGATAGGTATATAGGTAACCTGAGTATTGATCTTGTTTGGTATATCTTTATCTTCATCATATTTTCTGGACCATTGTCCATGGATATGGTATGAGATATCCCATATTCTTTTTTTTTTTTTTTTTGGACAGGCAGAGTGGACAGTGAGAGAGAAAGAGACAGAGAGAAAGGTCTTCCTTTGCTGTTGGTTCACCCTCCAATGGCCACCGCGCTGATCCGAAGCCAGGAGCCAGGTGCTTCTCCTGGTCTCCTATGTGGGTGCAGGGCCCAAGGACTTGGGCCATCCTCCACTGCACTCCCGGGCCATAGCAGAGAGCTGGCCTGGAAGAGGGGCAACCGGGATAGAATCCGGTGCCCCGACCAGGACTAGAACCCGGTGTGCCGGCGCCGCTAGGCGGAGGATTACCCTGTTGAGCCACAGTGCCGGCCTCCCATATTCTTTTGACCCATTCCTTATTCTTTTGCTGAGCTTAGTATCAGTGCAAATATACATGGGGTCCTCATGTCTTTCTTGGCAATTTCTGTGTCTCTTTGCACTCCCAAAAGGCTTCCTTCTTGAAGTCCACCCCATCAATGAGATTGTGAATATTGATGGTGTGTTATCAGGTTACTGCCTTGTTAATGGCAGAATAGTCCTTCTTGCCAACTTTATTTCTGGTATTCAAATTTGAAAGGAAGTGAATAAGGAATTGTTGTGTCTATGTTTATCAGGGCAATTGGAATATAAATTTCTTTTCTTGTGGTGCCTTTGTCTAGCTTTAGTATCAGATTAATGCTTTCTTTATACAATAAATTTGAAAGTGTTTCTACTCCTTCCCATTTGTGTGCATGTGTGTGTGTGTGTGTGACAGATTGCCATTAACTTTTTAAAGGTTTGGCAGAATTAATGAGTGAAGACATTTGGTCCTGGGCTTTTCATTTTGGGGAAGTTTAAGATTACTAATTCAAGCTACCCAGAAGTTAGTGCTTTCCGATTTTCCATTTTTCATGATTCAGTCCTAGTGGTTTGTATGTGTCTAGGAAACTATTCATTCTTTTAGGTTATCCAATTTTTAATAGTTATTCACAATATTACTTTTATGACCCTTTATACTTCTGTGGCATTAGTTGTAATGGCTCATCTTTCATAAGTGATTTTATTTGAGTCTTCTCTCTTTTTTTCTTAGTCTATCTAAAGTTTTGTCAATTTTGTTTATCTTAAAAAAACAACTCTCAGTTTCATTGATCTTTTTTATTGTTCAAGTCTCTATTTAATTTACTTTTGCTCTGGTCTTTATTATTTTTTCCTTCTGTGAATGTTGGGCTCAATCTATTCCTATTTTTCTAATACCCAGAGGTATAATGTTAGTTTGTTCATGTGATATCATTCACTCTTTTTTTTTTTTTTTGCAGTTGTTTATTGGTATAAACTATCCTCTTAGACCTTTTTTTTCTGGATTCCATAAATTTTGTTATGTTGTAGTTCTATTTTTGTTTGTCTCAAGATATTTTTAAATTTCCCTTGTGATTTGTGCTTTGGCCTATTGGTTGTTCATGTGTTTAATTTTCACATATTTGTGAATTTTCCATTCTTTCTCCTGATGATGATTTCTAGTTTCATATCCTTGTGTTGGAGAAGACATTTGATATTATTTCATTATTCTTAAATTTGATGAGACTTGTTTTATAGCTCAACATATTCCATCTCCCTGAGAATGTCTGCATGTGTTTGAAAAGAGTATGATGTTATTGGATGGAATGTTCTGAATGTCTGTTAGGCCCATTTGTCTATAGTGTTGGGCAAGTCTGCTGTTTCATACTGATTTCCTACCTGGATGATCCTACAAATATGTTAAAGTTAACATGAGTCTCTTTTAGGCAGCAGTCACTGAATCTTGTGGCATTCTGCCATAATGTTCTTTTGAGTAGAAAATTTAGTCCATTTTCATGAAATATTTCATGAAATAATAAGGACTTATTACTGCCATATCATTGATTGTTTTCTGACTATTTTGTTATTCCTTTGTTACTCTTTTCCTCTCTTATTATATTTTGTTGTAATGGTATTCTTTGATTCCTTTCTCTTGATCTTTTGTAAATTATATAGATCTTTATAGTTGTTCATAGTCTATTTTAAGCTAACAAGTTAAAATCAGCTACTTATAACTTTCTTTCACTTCTCCCCACATTTTGTGTTATTAGTGTCACAATTTTTATCTTTTTAAAAATATTTATTTATTTATTTGAAAGGCAGAGTTACAGAGAGGCAGAGGTAAAAAGAGAGAGAGAGAGAAGGAGAAAGGTCTTCTATCTGCTGGTTCACTCTCCAAATGGATGCAACGGCCAGAAGCCAGGAACTTCCTCTGGGTCTCCCACATGGGTTCAGGGGTCCAAGGACTTGGGCCAACTTCTACTGCTTTCCCAGGCCATAGCAGAGAGCTGGATGGGAAGTAGAATTGCCGGGACTTGAACCAGCACCTATATGGGATGCCAGCACTGCAGATGGCAGCTTTACCTATTATGCCACAGCACCAGACCTCACAATTTTCATCTTTTATGTTATGTATATTTTATCAAATTTTTGTTCCTTCAGTTACTTTTAATACTCTTATCTTTTAATGATTATGTTAGAGTAAAAATGATTTATGCATAACCATTATGATATCAGAGTATTCTGAACTTGACTAAACTCTCATGTTTACAGTGAGTTTTCTACTTCATGTATTTTCATGGTGTTAGTTAGCATACTTTTATTTCAACTTAAAGAAATTTCTTTAACTTTTCCTGTAAGGTATATCTAGCGATATTGAGCTCCCTCAGCTTAGCTCCCCTTCAATTCTGAAGAATAGTTTTGACAAGTATAGTATTCTTGGCTGGGCATTTTTTTTCAGCTCACTGAAAATACCTCCAACTCTCTTTGACTACAAGGTTTCTGCTATTAATCTGCACATTATTTTATGGAGGGTGTACCCTTTTATGTAACATCAATTTTCTCTTGCTACTTTCAAAATCTTTTTTTTTTTTGACTTTTGAGATTTTGATTATAATGTCTGTTTGGTTAATTTTTTTAAAAAAAGATTTATTTATTTATTTGAGAGGCAGAGTTAGAGAGAGAGAGAGAGAGAGAGATGGAGAGACACAGAGAAAAAAATAGTCCATCCACCTGTTCACTCCTCAAATGGCCACAACGACTGGAGCTGGGCCAGGATGAAGCCAGGAGCCAGGAGTTTCTTCTGGGTCTCCCAGATGGGTGCAAGTACCCATAGACTTGAGTCATCCTTCATTGCTTTACCGGCACATTAGCAGGGAGCTGGTTTGGAAGTGGAGCAGCCCAGCCTTGAACCAGTGCCCATATAGGATGTTGTCACTGCAGGCCACAGCTTTAACCTGTTGAGTCATAGCAACAAACCCAAACATCTCTTTATGTTTAATATATTTGGGGTTCTTTGGTTTTCATGATTCTTGATATTTATTTTCCTCTGTAGATAGGGTATTTACCATAATTAATAAGCTTTTTGCCTCTTTCTCTTTTTCTCTTCCTTCTGTTAATTCCTTAATTTGTATATTAAGTCTCTTGATGGTGTCCCATAAGTTCCATAGGTTTCCATCACTCTTTTTTTCCTTCTATGATTAGGTAATTTTAAATGACTTAACTTCTATTTCACTGATTCCTTTTCCTGCCTGATAAATTCTTCTATTGAAGCTCTCTACAGACTTTTTCACATCGGTCATTGTGGTCTTCAATTTGAGTATTTTGTTTTATTTCTTATGGTTTCCACATTTTTGTTAAACTCGTTTTCTTCATGTATTATTTTTGGTGTTATTTAGTTGGCTATCTGTGTTCTCTGTGTATCTCCATTTCTCTAGAGTTAGCTACTTGTGCTTTATTTTATCCATTCAGTGGTATAGTTTCCCTAATTTTTCCTGATCCATATTACCTTGAATTAGTGTCTTTCCATTTCAGATAGTAAAGACCTCTTCCAGTTCTGATACACTGAATTTAGCAGGGAAAGCTCTTCACCAGTCCAGCCATAAGATAGTTGGTGAGGTCCATATGCATGCTTCTACTGGAGTCTTTGAGTAGGTGTTCCTGGCACCTGAATCCTCAAGTGTCAGATTATGTAAGAGCAAGCCCAGAGTCTGAGTCTACTGGGGTGCATCTGGAGCTTATTTATGCACAGCAGCCCACCTGGCTCTCGGAAGAAATTTGAATTTGGGTCCATGGGGTTGACTTGATGCGAGGTTCAAGTAGTAGTCTTGATTTTGTGGTCTGCTGTGAAATTGAGTGCTCACTTCACTCTACTTTCACCATGTGGAGAAATATCTCTCTCCAAGTTGTGCTGCATGAACCTGGGTGGGGATGAGGGGTGGTGCTTTTGTAATGTGAAACTCTCCCTCTTACCTCTTTAATGCATTTTCCCCCTCATTTCTGTGCTATACATAGGTGCTATAGTCTCCCTCTTGGATTCTTTAAGTCTTTTTTTTTAGTTTTTTTTTTTTTTTTTTTTGACAGACAGAGAGAGAGAGAGAGAGACAGAGAGAAAGGTCTTCCTTTTTGCCGTTGGTTCACCCTCCAATGGCCGCCGCGGTTGGCGCGCTGCGGCCAGCGCACCGCGCTGATCCAATGGCAGGAGCCAGGTGTTTATCCTGGTCTCCCATGGGGTGCAGGGCCCAAGGACTTGGGCCATCCTCCACTGCACTCCCTGGCCACAGCAGAGAGCTGGCCTGGAAGGCTGATCCGATGGCAGGAGCCAGGTGTTTATCCTGGTCTCCCATGGGGTGCAGGGCCCAAGGACTTGGGCCATCCTCCACTGCACTCCCTGGCCACAGCAGAGAGCTGGCCTGGAAGAGGGGCAACCGGGATAGAATCCGGTGCCCCGACTGGGACTAGAACCCTGTGTGCTGGCGCCGCAAGGCGGAGGATTAGCCTATTGAGCCATGGCGCCGGCCTAGATTCTTTAAGTCTTATGAAGGCATTTTCATGTGTGGATAGTTGTTCAAATTGAGGTTCCTATGAGGGAACAAATGTTGGAAAGTCTTATGATCCCATCTTGCTGATGTAACTCTCCTGATCTTTGTAAGTTGACTTGCATACTTGTATATAACCGACTTTGTATCCTGTGCCTCTGCTAACCCAAGGGTTTTTTATAGATTCTTTGATGTTTTCTGTGTAGGCAAATACCTTATTACCTTTAGCATTTTCTTCCCTTGGTTTTAATTTGCTCTTTTTTATTCTCACTTCCTAATATAGAAACTTAGATTATTGATTTTTATACCTGTGTTTCCTTACAACATATTCACTTGAAATTTCCTGCTAAGCACAGCTTTAGCAACTCCCACAGATTTTTGATATGCTGTATCTATTTTTAATTCCCTTTTATATACTAATTTTTTCCTCTCCAATCCCATTCTACATTAAGATTCATTTTCAATTATCTTTATATACAGAAGATCAACTATATACTGAGTAAAGATTTCAAAAGTTTGCACCCACACAGACACACAAAGTATAAAGTAATATTTGAAGATTAGTTTTACCATTAATTCTCATAGCACAACACATTAAGGACAGAGGTCCTACATGGGGTGCAAGTGCACAATGACTCCCGTTGTTGATTTAACAATTGACACTCTTATTTATGATGTCAGTAATCACCCAAGGCTCTTGTCATGAGCTGCCAAAGCTATGGAAGCCTCTTGAATTCACAGACTCTGACCTTATTTAGACAAGGCCATAATCAAATTGGAAGTTCTCTCCTCCCTTCAGCTAAAGGTACCTCCTTCTTTGATGGCCCCTTCTTTCCACTGGAATCTCACTCACAGAGATCTTTCATTTAGGTCATTTTTTGCCACAGTGTCTTGGCTTTCCATGCCTGAGAAACTCATGGGCTTTTTAGCTGGATCCAAATGCCTTAAGGGCTGATTCTGAGGCCAGAGTGCTGTTTAGGGCATCTGCCATTCCATGAATCTGCTGTGTATCCTGCTTCCCATGTTGGATTGTTCTCTCCTTCTTAATTCTATCAGTTATTATTTGCAGACACTGGTCTTGTTTATGTGATCCCTTTGACACTTAATCCTATCTTTATCATCAGTTATGAACTTCAACTGATCACTTTAACTAGTAAGGTGGCATTGATACCTGCCAACTTAATGGGATTTGGATTCCTATGGCAAGTTTTTGGCTTTACCCTTAGGGATAAGTCTGAGGGAGTATATGCCAGACTGTACATCTCCTCCTTCTCTTATTCCCACTCTTATTTTTAACAGAGATCAATTTTCAGTTGGGTTTAAACACCTAAGAATAATTCTGTGTTAATTAAAGAGTTCAAGCAATGGTATTAAGTAGAAAAAGAAAATATTAAAAAGAATAAAATTGTAAGCTGTTCTTCAACAGTCAGGACAAGGGCTGATCAAGTCATTGTTTCTCATAGTGTCAGTTTCACTTCTAGGTGTTCAGTTAGTTGTCACAGATCAGGGATATTTGTCCCTTTGGGACTGGCTTATTTCACTCTGCATGATGTTTTCCAGATTTCTCCATTTTGATGCAAATAAGTGGATTTCACTTTTTTTTTTTTTAACTGCTGTATAGTAGTCTAGAGTACATATCCCTTAATTTCTTTAGCTAGTCTTCTGTTGATGGTCATTTAGGTTGATTCCATGTCTTAGCTATTGTGAATTGAGCTTCAATAAATATTGAGGTGCAGATGGCTCTTTTATTTGCCAATTTAATTTCCCTTGGGTAAATTCCAAGGAGTGGAATGGCTGGGTCATGTGGTAAGGCTATATTCAAGTTTCTGAGTGGATAAGTGTGCCTTTTTCCCCACATCCTCGCCAGCATCTATTGGTAGTTGATTTCTGTATATAAGTCAATCTAACTGAGGTTAGGTGAAACCTCATTGTGGTTTTGATTTGCATCTCCCTGATGGATCCCTGATGGTGATCCTGAACATTTTTTCACCTGTCTGTTGGCTGTTTGGATTTCCTTTTTTGAAAATGTCTATTTAGGTCCTTGGCCTATCTCTTAAGTGGGTTGTTTGTTTTGTTGTTGTGGAGTTTCTTGATCTCTTTGTAGATTCTGGTTATTAATCCTTTATCAGTTACATAATTTGCAAATATTTTCTCCCATTCTGTCGGTTGCCTCTTCACTTTCCTGACTGTTTCTTTTGCAGTACAGAAACTTCTCAATTTGATGTAATCCCATATATACTTTTTTAAGTCTTCTTCTTTGCCCAATGCATTCTTTTGAAATGTATTGTTTCATTTACAAATACTTCTGTGGTTTTCTGAGTATCTCTCTGTTAGTGCTTTCTAGTTCAATTCTGTGGTCAGAGAATTCTTTGAATGTTTTAAATTCCTTTAAATCTGTTAAAATGTGTTTTATTTTCTAAGATATAGTTTATATTTGTGTTTCATATGCAATCATAAAAGATGTGTATTCTGCTTTCATTGATTTTATAGTCTTAAAAAGAGCAATTAATTTTATTGGATTGATAAAAGTTTTGAAGTATTATATATCCTATCTGATTTCTATATAATTGTTCTGATCATTTTTGATTGAGAAGAATGTTGAAATCTCAAGTTGTAATAGAATTTTCTATATTTACTCTTATATCTCTAATTTTTTGCCTTACATTTTTTCAAGATTTTTTGTTAGGTACATACAACTTTAGTATATCTATTTAGTGATTCTTGGAAGACTTACACTTTTGCTGTTATGTAAAGCTCCTATTGATCCATAGCAAATTATTTTTGTTTAGAATATCACTTTTTCTGATATTAAAAGGGCCATCCCAGGGTTATATATGGCATTTCTTCCTATTGTTTAAGCTTTAGTTTATCTTCTGTTCTTGTTTAAAATGGGTTTCTTACAAATAAGAACCATTTTAATTTTATTCTATTATCTAATAATCTAATTATATGTCTCTTGGATGATCTTGGTTATGTGACAATACTTCCTTTCAAGGAAGGTTCTGCATTGTATTCTTTGCCTGGGCATATTGCCTGCCCACATCCAGATTTACACACACATGTCTGAGTTTTTCTCGGAAGAAAAAAGTGAGACTAGGTGTTTGGATAAGCAACTACCTCTCTTGTATTTGTAGATCTTTGGTATTTGCAAATTGTCTTGACATATATAACCATTCTCTCCACTCTAGAATAATTGAATAATTTATTTAATAATTTTATGTAGCAATTTAAGTAGATTTTTAATGTTTTCTTTGTTCAAGTTATGTAACATACATTGAACATAAAATGCATATTTTCTTGACAAGTATATGGAGATAATTTGTCTTTACTTTAAGAACAAACTTGCGGGGCCGGCGCTGTGGCGCGGTAGGTTAACATCCTGGCCTGAAGCACTAGCACCCCTATGGGTGCCAGTTTGAGACCCGGCTGCTCCACTTCTGATCCAGCTCTCTGCTGTGGCCTGGGAAAGCAGTGGAAGATGGCCTAAGTCCTTGGATCCTTGCACCCGCGTGGGAGACCCGGAGGAAACTCCTGGCTCCTGGCTTCGGATCAAGCTCCTGGCGCTTTGCTTCAGATCGATGCAGCTCCTGCCGTTGCGGCCAACTGAGGAGTGGACCATCAGATGGAGGAACTAGCTCTCTCTCTGCCTGTCCTCTCTGTGTAACTCTGACTTTTAAATAAGTAAATAAATCCTCAAAAAAAAAAAAAAAAAAAAAAAAAAAAAAAAAAAAGAAGGGGCCGTCGCCGTGGCTCACTTTGTTAATCCTCTGCCAGCATCCCATGTGGGCGCTGGGTTCTGGTCCCAGCTGCCCTTCTTCCAGTCCTGCTCTCTGCTGTGGCCTGGGAGGGCAGTGGAGGATGGCCCAAGTGTTTGGGCCCTGCACCCGCATGGGAGACCAGGAAGAAGCACCTGGTTCCTGGCTTAGGATCGGATCAGCACAGCGCCAGCAGTAGTGGCCATTTGGGGAGTGAACCAACAGAAAGAAGACCTTTCTCCCTCTCTCTCTCACTGTCTATAACTCTACCTGTCAAAAAACAAACAAACAAACAAACAAACTTGCTTTGTTAAGGTTTAATTTTTTAAATTTCTTAGTTATTTGTTTTGAGTAATATAAAGAATGCTCTGTTTTAGGAATGCATTTTTCTTCAAAATAAAATTTGGATTTAGAGAATCAGCCACCTTAATTCTGCTCCATGAGATACAAATTTATCTGTAAGCTTGTAAGGATGAACTTCATCCCAGTGAACAGAGTATGAGCATCTGTGGGGAGTATTGTCTAGCTTGGAAATATTCAATTACATGTGGCATCCTATTTGTGGCATTCCCTGTTTCTGACTAAAACTACATCAGAATAATTTTTAAATGTGAAGAATACAAATATTTTTGTAATCCAATATACTGCTTTCAAACACATATTTACTTTTAGAATGTATCTTATGTCAACTAAACTCAATGTGGTAAAATGAAAATCCGTAAATCTAGAAATTATAAATCAGCATTTTCAATGTTTATTCCTTTTACTTAATTACAGCACTCTGTTGAAGCACACAAAACAGAAATTATATTCGGAGTAAAAACATAATGTTGGAAATACAACTTCTCATTATAAAAACAATTTTACCTTAATTATATTTTGTTTTTATCATTATTCATTGAGCTATATATTAAAATTGATCTAATTTTTCACAAATTAAGAAATTAATTTAAACTCTATAAATGTTTGAAATTATTTTTGCATTGTCCTGGGGTTGTGTTTGTACATTTGAATTAATTTAACTTTAAAATGTGTTTTCCTAGTTTTTACAAGTGTATGTCATATATTTCCTTTAAAATTAATATATATCAAAAAATCGCTTCCTAAGATATACTCATATATCATAAAAATGAATATAGATATTAAAAATAAATGAAAACATTTGGATAATAACAGATTTACACATGAGCCCCAAAAAGACCTTACAAATATATAGAAAAGAAAATCTGCAATAAGATAGTAAGGAATAAATTCCAGACACTCATTTCCCAGGCTCACAGATTATTACCAATATCAACATATATAAACAAATTCTTGTTTCTGTTTTAAGAAATTCTATTTTAAATATTTCTTCATACATAGAGAAAGAATTTACAAAATAAAGATACAGCATGTAAATCTGACTGGGGTATGTTGTTTTAAAGATGTGGAATGATTATTTAAAGGTGAGTGAGATGCTTAAAATTTCATATCCTAGAATGAAAGATAAACAAAAAGATCAGTGGTTGACAGAGGAGCAGTTAGAGCTATGGCCTCAGCCTACTAATATTATTTTCAGTTAATAAAATTCAGACAGAAGCAGAAATTTTTAATTTAGGGCATAGAAACAAATCAAACGGTACAAAACAAATGTCATATAAAACAATTATTGAATGCCATAGAAAGTAAAAAGGTTTATGAGGCTCTGAATTGACTCTGACTTTAAGCAAACACAGGAGGATATACAAAAGGAAAGTCTAAGAGAAAATGCTCAGTACATGACTATTATAAAAGCCAGGAAGATTTCAAAATAATTGCCATATCAGGAAGCAATTTCAGTTATTTTGCAAATATGTAATCAATATTTTGTAAAGAAAATGACAATAACATTATAAATACAACAACAGGCCTTCTTATACATTATGTTGTTCTATTTGGATTAGCCAGTAATTATGGGAGATAAAATTTCACCCAACTTGTTAAAAGTTCATCCAACTGAAATTAAATAAAAATGCTATTAAAGACCTGTTTCTGGAAAATGCAAAAGTAGAGAACATCTAGACATTATCTTGAAATGACATTGTTTTCTGTAATGTTCCACATGTACAACAGCAGAGGGCACTAATATAATTATAGTGGTTAGTCCTGATGGGAGTAATTATCTGGGATTCTGGGATTCACTGGAAGTAGTAAACTGGAAAGTCTTTTCTCATCTTCATCAATGTACAGTTTTCTCCTATCCAAATAGGGCAATTCCTTGCATGAAATTTACTTAATTTTTATAGCAAAAGGGCCATAATAATAGAAAGTTAATGTTGATTATTCCCTCAGAAATCAACAACACAATGAGTGATCTTTGAGTATCATAAACTAGCTTCCTCAGAAGCCTAATAACACTCTATCAGCCTTTCTTCCACTTCCTTTTGCTCTCATATAGCTACACTCACCTAACTATATCTTCTCCCAAAACACCATCCCAGAAATCAGAAGTGGAAAACTTTTGGCTATGCTAGCAGCATTTTATGACACAGTTGAAGCATTGTCTGATTGTAATGCTCTCCACAAGGTGATAGAAACATTGAGACAAATGGAAAGACCAACAATTAGCTATATTGGAAGAATGAGAGAATAAACCAAAATCACATTCAAAATTGTTGTTTTATCACAAAGAGGGAGAACAGATGGCCAAACAGTTTGTGGTCTTGACTTTCTAGGTAAAGTTAGTAGAGTAATTGCTATCCTTATACCAAGCCTAGAGTGTGTGTAATATAGAAAATAATTCCATGTTTTATGAATTTCACTGTTCTAAATGCATGGTGACAAAGGGACGATTATGGCAAGGGCCCTGCTTTCCAGAAGCTGAAAGTCCAGTGACAGGCAGCAGAGATGTTTACCTGCAAAGCAGATGAAACACGATTAGATGAGTACGTTGGGAACAAAGGAAAGTAATACTCTGGGAACCCCAGAGTCTAGCTTAATTCAGTGACTTTTCAATCCTGACCACATGTTAATATTACTATCCTTAGATCCTTAAGAATATCCATTAAATAAGAATTTCTGGAGATGGGAATCAGGTTCTATTTTTTTAAATTTATTTTTTAAAGATTTATTTATTTATTAATTATTTATTTACTCAAAAGAGAGGAGAGGCAAAGAGAGAAAACGAGAGAGAGAGAGAGGGAGGTCTTCCATCCACTGGTTCACTCCCCAGATGGCTGCAACGGCAGGAGCAGTGCCGATCGGAAGCCAGGAGCCAGGAGCTTCTTCCGGGTCTCCCACATGGGTGCAGGGGACCAAGGACTTGGGCCATCCTCTACTGCTTTCCCAGGCCATAGCAGAGAGCTGGATGGGAAGAGGAGCAGCTGGGACTA
Organism: Lepus europaeus; assembly: GCF_033115175.1. Classification (NCBI taxonomy): domain Eukaryota; kingdom Metazoa; phylum Chordata; class Mammalia; order Lagomorpha; family Leporidae; genus Lepus; species Lepus europaeus. The sequence goes on along the minus strand of NC_084838.1, from coordinate 58,194,696 downwards.
GAACCGGCGCCCATATGGGATGCCAGTGATTCAGGCCAGGGCTTTAAACCACATGGGCCCTAAGTTATATTATTTCAAAAACTCCTTTAGTTGTTTCTAATCTACAACCATAATGGGTGAATGAAGGGTGACTATAGTCCTCTTTTCTTTCACCCTAGTTTAGTTCCTTTGTTAGTTGAGTCTTTTGACATGATTCCAATTCAAATGCTTGCTCCAAGGAAGTATTTCTAGAGAGTCCCTTTCTGGTACTTAGCAAATGCTTTGGGGAAAAAACACTACCAATAAGAAATTTATTATGTATCCCAAACTTTACTCTCTGGACAGGTGGATATTTTTATCCAATTGAGAATGTGCTTCTTTGAAGTTCTAGGATAAAGGGAATTTCCTGGGGGAATAGTGTATATGCATGTGTCATCCTTGACAACCTACAAAGCACTATAATATTCAGATTTCACTCATAAGCATTTGCTTTATGTTCACATTTTCCTTTTTTTTTTGTATGACAGTCACCCAAATATTTGTGAGGTATGTTTCTCAGTTGAGGTTTTTGTCACATATTTCTTATTAGAAACACTTTCTTACTATTTTGTCTACAGTACAACCCAATCACTGTCACCACTCAGTTTCCATCCCTTGCTTTATTTTTCAATATAATTTCATCAATTAACAAACATCTATCTGTTTATGGAGTGTTCCCTCTGGCTAGAACAAAAGTTCTGTAAAACTAGGAACTGAATTTTGTTCACTTCTATATTCCTAGAACTGTTCAATAAATATTTTGTGACGAGATAAAGGAATGGATGAATAGTGTTATGGGAAGGGATCCCTAAATGGATTGTATATTCTCTTCCTATGGTTTTTCTTCCCAAGGAATTTTCACGTAAGTTTATTATATCAGAAAACATTAAATGGGAGAAAAAAAGTTGGTGGCACAGGGAACCATTTTATCAGTGATTTATCCATTTCCCTAATAACATACATGTGACCTATTTATCACCATTGTTATTTTGATATTCTGTACTCCACAAAAATATTCTCTGTTCATAGGAAAGTGGTGTCCACTGAAATGAGATGTAACTATCATGAGGTAATGGATGAAGACAAGAATTTCTGGGGCTAGTAGATAGCTAGTTGACAGACATTTATCAAATACTTTCTATGTTGGGGCATTGTGATAGGTATGATGAGGAATACAGGAACAACAGAGAAACAGATGTATTTTATTTCTGCAAGTTTCTTATATTCTATTTAGAGATACAAATCAAATATATATGAAATACAGGAGCAATTACATAATTAAAAGAGAGATACAAAATATAAAATTGATCTAAAATACAAACACATTATCTTGGGATAATATTGAAGATATTTAGAATAATGTGGTCTAGACCTTTTAGGAAATGAAAATGAAAAGTATATATATATATATATATATATTAGATACATTCCCTTTACTGCTCTCAGTAGGGTTTTGTTTATAAACCATTAACTCTTTATCTAACTCTTGTCTCAATTCTGTTCCTTCTTGTTTGTAACATGAAATTCATCCTTTTCTCCTTTATGTGTTTATTGTAATTAATGTCCAGCCAGCTGCCAGGTGAACCACATAAGACCTGGTATTTTAAATCATCTCTTAGCTAAAACAGGCTGCTATTCAGGCTGTCACAGTTGTTGCTTATTAGAGACTACATTGGCCTCTTAAGCCACATACTTTGCCCCTCCAAATTGTCCCTTGATGTTTTCCCACTCTGCTCCATGTCTTCCTGGGTTGGCTAGGCAAAAGGGTGAGGTTAGAATTTTTATTCCTTTAGTTCCATGTCTCTTAAGTCAGTGCCTTTCACCAGGCAGTTGTCTATTAACAGTCCTTTCTGTCTTCGGGCAGCATTAGCTGTTCATTTCCCACACTCCTTCCAGCCTAACACTCCCACCTTTTGTTTAGCTTCGGAGTACTGACTATTCCTTGTGGGTTCCCTCAATTCTACGTTTCTCTGGGAAATGAGTTCTTGTTTTAACTATTCCTGAAAGTGTTCATGTGCCATCACCTTCCTGCCAGGACTCTTACTGATCACCTCACCAGGTGAATCTCTCATCCTTGAAGCTGAAACCAATTCCTGCATGAGGTTTACTTAAATAGATTTCGTAGAAGTGAGACTCTGCCATTTAAGATGGCAGCCATCTCCATGGTTATTTGATAAAATTTTCTCTCTATTGCTGACATGGACAAGTCACAGTGGCACATTCTAGTTTGTAGGTTTCTCTTTTTATTACTGAAGAGTAGGCAGCAAACCATTATCAATTTAAATCTCTAGGATGTGGCAAACACCAAGAATTGAGATAATTTTTTAAAATGACAAGAAAAGGATTTTATGATCCCTTACCAATACCTAATGATGGTTTAAAATTTAACAGTTAAACTCTGTTCAACAAATAGAGCACATCAAATTGGTAAAGGAGAAATAAACATGTCTTAAAATTCTGCACTATTTCTGGAGACAAAGAAATATAAAGGGTGAGAAGCAGCCAATATGTTTTTTCTTCTTTTAGAATGTTAAAAATAAATTATTAAAATAAAAATAAGAGGTGTGGTTAAATACTATACTAATTTGCACATTTCCCTCAATATGTCAACTGCACAACGATGATATGGGGGTTATTGTGTGTCTCTATAGTCAAATATTCATCATCCTCACCAAACTTTATTATGTATTTTGGCAGAAGAGACATCACTCTCAGATGTTTGAACACAGAATTGAAAAAGAGAAACACTGTGTTAATTGTTTTGTACATTTTAATTTGGGTATTGGGGCAAACATTTAACTTATTATTCTTGTTACAACTGCTAATATTCAACACTGCATACATTTATGTCATTTCAGCAAATAACCAATACAAGAAAGAACTCCCTGTATACACTTATAGAAATGTGCATAGGTTTCTAGTATTAAAATTGCTTGTCAATAAAGAACCATTACAACTCAAACAACTTGATTTCAAAAATGGACACAAGACTTAGATATTTCTCCAAATAAGATAGACAAAACCCAACAAATAAATGAAAAGGTGTTCAGTGTCACTAGCCATTGGAGTAGTGCAATGGTATATCATTTCATAAACACTAGGTTGCCTAGGTTAACAATATAAATCAAGCAAACCCCAAACTAGGAAAAAACATGTTAACTAAGATGCTAAGAAAATAGAGCTCTACGACATTGCTGATGGACATGTAAAATGGTGCAACCATGGTAGAAAAAAGTTTGGAGAGTTCTTATTATATTAAATATACAATTACCATATGACCTGGTAATCACACTCTTAGATATATACACAAAAAATTGAATATAGATATTCCAACAAAACTTGTATATAATGTTCATTATAGTTCTGTTTAAAATAGGCGAAAATCTTAAATGGCCATTTACTGATGAGCAGGTAAGCCAAATGTAGTATATCCTTAGTAAGGTATACTAATCATTTATAAAATGCATGAAGTAGTGATACATGCTACAATCTTGAAACCATTATGCTAAGTAAAAAAAAAAAACAAACAAAAAAGGCACACATTGTGTGGTTCTATTTGTATGAAATATCTAGAACAGGTAAATCTACATAGATGGATAGTAAATTAGTGGTTGCATGGGGTTTGGGGGAGGGGAGATGTAGCATGACCATTGGCTATGGATTTTTCAGTTTGGATGACAGAAATACTGTGGAGCCAGATAGTGGTGATGGTTAGTGAATGTATTAATGCCACTGAATTATTCTTTATTTGTAACCATTTAAAAAGGCTTCAATATTAGATTTTATGTTATGCATATTCTGCCACAATAAGAAGAAAAAAATTAGGGTCTAACATTTTGACTCAGTGAGTTAAGCTGCTGCCTGCAAGGCTGGTGTCTCTTATGACTGCTGGTTCAAGTCCTGGCTGTTCCAGTTCCGACACAGATCCCTACTAATGTGCTTGGGAAAGCAGTGGAGTATGTCTCAAGTGCTTGGACTCCTGTACCCATGTGGGAAGTCTGGATGGAGCTGAGGCCTCCTGGCTTTGTCCTGGCCCAGCACCTGTCATTGTTCCCATTTGGGGAGTAAGCCAGCTGATGGAACAGTTCTCTCTCTCTCCATCTCTCCCTCTTTCTTTGTATTTTAGCCTTTCAAATAAATAAATTATTTTTAAAAGTAGAAGAAAATTAAAATCTACATAGTCCAAAACTCAAGATCCTATTTCTGGGGATATGTGTGTGTGTGCATGTACATGTGCACACGCATGAATTGTATGTAATATATTTTATTGTTTCAAAAGATTCTATGATCAGTTGAAATGATTCCCTTTTGAGAGAATAATAGCCATTACAATGTGCATTCATATTTATTTTAAACCAAACATGTGAAATAGGTGGTTAGAATTCCCAATCTTAAGCTCAGTGAAATCTCACATGCCATACCTAATGCTGTATTTCAAGTGACAGTTATAGAGTAAGGTAAGATCAAAGGCACAGATTTTACAGTAAAATGGAATTAAGTGGACAGCCAAGTCCTAGCTTTTCTTTTCTTTTTTTTAAACTTTTATTTAATGAATATAAATTTCCAAAGTACAGCTTTTGGATTACAATGGCTTCCCCCCCCCCATAACTTCCCTCCCACCCACAACCCTCCCCTTTCCCGCTCCCTCTCCCTTTCCATTCACATCAAGATTCATTTCCAATTCTCTTTATATACAGAAGATCAGTTTAGTATATATTAAGTAAAGCTTTCAACAGTTTGCACCCACACAGAAACACAAAGTGAAAAATACTGTTTGAGTACTAGTTATAGTGTTAAATCACAATGTACAGCACATTAAGGACAGAGATCCCACATGAGGAGTAAGTGCACAGTGACTCTTGTTGTTGACTTAACAAGTTGACACTCTTGTTTATGGCATCAGTAATCACCCTAGGCTCTTATCATGAGTTGCCAAGGCTATGGAAGCCTTTTGAGTTCACCAACTCTGATCATATTTAGACAAGGTCATAGTCAAAGTGGAAGTTCTCTCCTCCCTTCAGAGAAAGATACCTCCTTCTTTGATGACCTGTTCTTTCCACTGGGATCTCACTCGTGGAGATCTTTCATTTAGGTCGGTTTTTTTTTTTTTTTTCCCAGAGTGTCTTGGCTTTCCATGCCTGAAATACTCATGGGCTCTTCAGCCAGATCCAAATGCCTTAAGGGCTAATTCTGAGGCCAGAGTGCTGTTTAGGCCATCTGCCATTCTATGAGTCTGCTGTGTATCCTGCTTCCCATGTTGGATTGTTCTCTCCTTTTTTTGTTCTATCGGTTAGTATTTTCAGACACTAGTGTCCTAGCTTTTCTAATACCAGATGTGGAACTTAAGGCAAATCACAATAACCTCTGAGATCTCAGTTTCTTCATGAGTAAATGGGGTAATAATATGTAATTTAAGGTGAAGTAAGAATTGAATGAGTTCATTTATAAAAAGTACTTAGTACTGGACTTTGCTTGTGGTAAATAGTTAATACTGCAGGTACTTCTAAGACAGCCTTCCATTTACTTTTTATAATATAATCTTTTATAAATTTTGTGTGCTGCTCACCTTGAGCTGGAAGAAAACCCACTCCTCTTGCCTTAGAAGGATCTTTATTGAGTCAGTGTCCTTTTGGTATGCTGAGTAGATTCCAGTGCAAATGTGGTGATTTTGAAGTCAACAATGAAAGTGGCCACGCCTCTACTTCTACAGTCTCTCACTTGGCACTTCAGTTCTTTTCCAAGGATTTTGGAACCCTTTTTAAAGAAGAGGGCTGATCTAGTTTTCTGTAAAACTCTGGTGCCAACTACATGTGCATCTCTTTACTAATCAATAGGAAGAGTGCTTTAAAGACAAATAAAAGGTCATTGCCTATTCGAAGTTTTTAAAAAAGCAAGAAGAAGAGAGGGTGGAAGATAAAGTAGTTCTTATTTCTTGAATCACGCTCCGAACTACTTCGAATTGGTCCAAGGACCCAAACTGTCGAGCAATGTGGGACATGCTCACCCTGATAGTCAGCCAACCACTAAAGAAGCTGACATCAGGACTGAAAGGAAATCATGACTCTTGCAAAACAAAAGACGAAGGGTGTACAAAGGCTCATAATTCAAACGGGAAACCTGCTCGATAGTCCCAGCTCAGCACAAGGCTTTCCACGTCTCCTTGACATCAGTCAGCTGGCCGTCAGCTGGACCGAAGCAGTTTTGCTAAGGGGTGTGAAGAAAACACTTAAGTGTAAAACTCATTCTCTGATCCTCAAGGAGCTTACAGCAGCGCTGGGGAGATTAGCTGTGTAACTAACACTCCAGGGCGGTCAATGAAACGTGACAAACGAGTTGGCAGCGGCCTTGAAGGAGGAGAAATTCACAGTTAGAGATCATTTGGGGCTGGGGGCTTGTCCAGAAAGGCTTAGGAGGGAGGATGTAAGCTCGGAGCCAAGTGAAGAGCAGGGTCTTAAGCGGGCGGGTTATTGAGGCGTTCCTGGCTAAGGCCTTGGGCAGGGCCAGCCGGGGTGGCCGGCCGGCCCCAGTGGCTTAACTCCTTGGGCCCACGGCGCGTGCGCAGCCCAACTCTCGCGGCGGGAGCACGGCCCACGGGAAGCCAGCCAGGGCCCGCGGGCGCGAGACCCCGCGCGCCGAGGCGGGAAAAGGCTGGCGCATGCGCAGCCCGGCGTTCCGAGCTCGCCGGGATGGGGATGGGGAGGTGGAGTTTCCAAGAGGGAACTTGACCCGTTAGCAGCAGCGGCGGCAGCAGCGGCCATGGCGGCGCGCTCTCCCCACTCCCCACTTCCTCCGCCCCCAGCGCGACAGTTGGGCCCCCGGCCCCCACGTGTTGGGCGGGGAGCTGAGGCACACGCAGTGCGCAGCGAGGCCTCGGGCCTGGCGGGCGCGGCGCGGGAGGCCGTAGCGGACAAAAGTGACATACAGTGGAGGGGCGAAGAAGGGTCAGGGAGCCGGCGAGGGCCAGAGAGGGCAGCTCCGGCTCACGCTCCCCTCCTCAGCCCGCACTCGGGGTCCAGGCGGCTGGAGGGCATCTCCGTAGAGGAGGCGATGGTGACCCGGACGCAGCTGCTGGAGGAAGAGCTGAGCAGCCTAAAGGAGGAGCTGGCCCTGTGTCAGGTATCGAGGACTCTCGCCGCCGGCCTTTCCCCTCCGCAGCGCCGCCGGGGCCCGTGGGGAGGCGCGCCCTTCTCCCTCTCGCCGGGCTGCGTGGCTCCGCGGGCGTGGGACTTTCCCAGCCCCGCCCGGCGACGCTCCTTCCCGGCTCCCACACCCAGCTCGGCCCGCTGCCTGAGGCCGCGCTTGGCTTGCAGACCCCGCGCTCCCGCTCCTTCCGGACAGTGGCCAGGCAGCGTCCGCCTGCGCGCCCCGAGTCCGGCTGTCGTCACCTGGATGTTGCCAGAAACCCGCAGTCGCACCCCATCTCCCCAGATGCCCAAGTTTCGGGGGGAGGCTGTCGTGGTCTTTGGTGCGCCGTAGTGGAATGCAGTCCACGAGTTGAAATGAACAGGAAAGTGTTAACACTTGTTAAAATAAAGCCCATCGAAGAAGGAGCCTGGTTTTAATGGTCAAATCCACACTTGTCCGTGTTCTTACTTTGTCAAACTAAGTTGTAAACTATGTTGTAAACACAAACCAAAAAAATTTTAGGGAGTTTCTGGGCGGGAACTTTGAAACATTATAGGTGATGCTTGGTATTATTTAGTAATTTCTTAGCGCTTGAGTGAGAAATCTCATTCTCATGGGATCCTGCAGATGAAAAACATTGGCTGAATCAGTTGCATTATATTTATCTCTTGTTATTTGTAGAGTTTGTGTATACTAAAGATGAGCTTGACTCTACTCCATGTTCATAGAGATTTAATTTTCTTTTGGTTTCTCAGCCTTACCACTCACTGTCAATTTGATTTTACCAGAATTTTTAGACAGATTGGGAAGTTAAATGTGAGGAACTCAATTAAGAGTAGATTTTTAAGTCTGTCTTGTCTTCAGGCTAGTAACCAATCAGGTACTACGAAGCACCAAGGTAGTTAGGTGAACAGCATCATCATCAATTTAGATTAATAAAACAGTTCATGAAATCCATTCTCATAGTTTGTGCTCTTGGATTTTTTTTTTTTTTTTGCACCCTTTGTATATCTGCTGATTTTGGCAAGGCTGTAATAGCAGGACAGTCTTGTTCAAACTGAATATGCTTTTGGTTAAATGAGTTGGGGAGATTACTTGGCTGGTCCTTGTTCATTTCTACATTTTCTTCACTGGTTAAGGAGCAGAGTGAATATAACGCATTTTGTCATCTGAAAACCTCACCCTTGGGGAGTTTAAAAATGTGAATGAACTCATGATAAAGGCCTTTATTACTTTAAGTTCTGATCTATGATGCTATTTGCTTCAGTTTTATAAGCAGCCTCCCCCCACCCCACCATGCCCTTAGCTAGCTAAGGAACAAAGATAATTACTTTTTATGACTGCCTTGATTAAGGAAGTCAGTTTATTGGAAACAGCATGATGAACCCCTTTCCCTCCAATCCATTCATTATTACATTCTTAAAAAATGTGGCTCCAAACACAGTGTTAGCCTTTGTGAACTTGGATAGAATATGTGGACCAAGAAGGTGATTAAGTACTTTAGGCAGATGTGAGAATACAGAGATAGTTGTAACTAACCTAGCAGACGATTCTTGAGGTTTTGTAGTGTTTATGCTGCTAGATGGTCATAGGTGTTCCTGTGATGTGAGATGAAGTTGGCAGTATCACATACTGTAAACTTCAGTCAGACTACACTACTGGGAAATCTTTGGAAGAATAATAATTGAACTCAATTGTTTTGTAAAAAATGCATTTGAATAATTAAACATTCACTTTTACATCTTTTTTATTCATTCTTCCGCTAATTCAGCTAGAAATCACACCTGAGAATATATTAAAACTATGCTAAAAATTACAACTCAAACTAAGAAATTCATTTTACATCTCAACCTGTTAAATACACATAATACCCATATACACATATGTAAGAATAATTTCAGAAAGAGAATTTAATAGTGTGTCATGAACTCAGCTATTTTCTGTTTATTCTTCTGAAAAATACTCTCCAGATCTAAATTAACTTTACAACCCAGTAATGGGTCAAACATAGTTTGGGAAAAATAACTTTGCTAATTATTCCATGGTTATAAATAGTAGTGTCACTGTTCTTTTTCACATTTAACTTGTTGGAATTCAGTTATATGTACTTGATAAGCAAATAAGTTTTATTCAACATACCACTTCACTCCATTAGAATGCCTTAAAATAAGCATGTAATAGAAAATGATCAAGTGTTTTGCTTAATATGAGCATCTCATAACACTCTAAATGATTATATTATCTAGGTGTACTTTTTTTTAAAATCATACAGCTCCCGGATTTGCAAACAAATTACATATATTGCTTAGCTGAAGAGTGATTAATTTCAGTGTAGGGAGGAAAGCTGTCTGTTCTGGACTTACTAAAGATAGTTCGTTAGCTTCCAAATGTAGCTTTTTCCTAAGGAATTTTCAAAGGGTAATTTTGAGTCTTATGACATTTACATGTATTTCACTGATGTAGACCCTAACACTATCATACTCTTTAATTTTGGTTATATATTTCAAGACCGTGTTCTGTTTGTGACAGAGAATGCTGGGAATACATGTATGTGCACACTGATCATCATTTGCAGAGTACCACATGAGAAAAAGTAATGCTTCATGATAACTTGCTGAATGAAGCTTTGTGCCATATTTTAACAGTAAACTCTTGATGTGGTTTTCTTTGTGTTCTACTGTGCAGTTTGTTTAAATGTAGGCAAGAGTTTTCAGGTGTTTAATTCATTCCTCCAATAGAGATCGATTAAAAGACTTAATATGTTGCTGGACACTAACCTGGGTGTTGAGAGTAGGTACCCAGTGAGAAAGATAGTTTGGGGTGTCTATATTTCCATGTCTGTAGATAAATAATAGACAAGATAACTCTGTTTCTAAGGAACTTTAGACCCCAAATATCTACCATTTAGTGAACTGTTTCATAAACCGAGTTTAATAAACTTTGTGAGAAGGGTGAAGATTTTTATTTCAATTTTAAATTATTTGATTCCATTAGGGAATTCTGTAGTGACAATAAAGAATTTTATAAAGGGTAATTTTTAAAGGATTTTATTTAAAAAAAAATTTAAAAGGGCATTTTTAAATGCCCAGAGGAAGGGCAAATATAGAAAATATAAAGAGAATATGGTTGGCAATAATTTCCTTATTTTAATGCCTGAAACAGTTTAAAAACCTGTTCTGTGTTTTTAGGAGGGCTTTTTTTTTAATATGAAAGAGTCTTTTTAGTAATTAGAGGAATAATCCATACTGAATATAATAGAGCATTTAAATAACTGAAATGAATACATAGAGTAGTCCCCAAAAATTTATTTGTAGCATTTTATGGTTTAAAAAAAATTTTCTTTCAAATTACCAGATAAAACATACAGCATGGTGACTACATGATTTTAATGTTCTTACCATATGCAAACATGGAGAAAATGAAGCATTTGTGAGGTAATGGATATATTAATTAGCTTAATTAATTAGCCATTTCACTATGCACTCTATCTATATCTATATAATTTCTATTTTTCAATTAAAAATATTTCTAGAAGAAAGAATGGGCAGTATATTCCTAATGTTAGAGCAGAGTAGGCCTTTCTAACTGGTACATAAAATTTATATGCCATAATGGACAAGATGGATAAATGTTGAGTATGGAAGATTATTTTTTTTCAAAATTCACCATCATAAGTTAAGTAGGCAATGACAGACTGGAGAAAAATCTTTTGAATTCATTTGGTAGATATAAGTCTAATTTTAGGATGTCCTATAAATTACAATGCCACTTCTTATAATTCATTGTCAGAAATTAGTCATATATAGCATGGAAGGCCAGTGTGTTAGTTGGACAGAAAAGCAAAATAGTTTCTGTAAAAGGAGAGAATAGAGGATAGAAACACACAAACTGAAATGCCTGCCTTAGGAATAAACTCAGACAACCAAAGAAATACAGAATTAGTATATGTAATGTGCAGAGAAAGAGGGAGAAAAGAAAGGAAGAAATAGAGTAAGGAGAAAGTCCAGAGATCTGTGTGCTTTGGCGCCTGTTAGTCACAGAGGACTTCTGAAAATGTTATATTTAAGCAAAGATGTGAATGATGTGTGGGGAAAATCTATATAAAAATCTGGTGGATGATAATTATGTGTAAAGATACTGGTTCAAGTAGAACAAAACAGTCAGTCTAAACAAAAGGAATGATAGAAGTTTGGAGAGGTGTGTTTGGGGCCAGGTAATATGGGGTCCTGTAGTCTTGGTTAAGAAGTTGGATTGTTTTTCTCAACTGATGGGAACTCATTGGAGTTTTGAGCTGTAATGCTAGGGAATCATTGTATGTGGAGAGCTAAGCAAGACATGGAATTGGCTTGAATAGGGTGAGAGTGGTGGAAGAGATGGGAGTTGTCACAGTTGGGTTATATTTTGTAAATAAGGTCAATGGGATTTATTGATAGTTTGGATGTGAAGTGTTGATAAAAGAAAGCAACCAGGATTGATTTCTGGGTTTTAGGTCTTTGAACAAGTATGTGGGGCTAACCATTTTCTTTTTTTTTTCTGCCTCCCTCCCTCCTTCTTTCCTAACTCCCTCCCTCCCTCCCTCATTCCTTCCTTCCTTCCTTCCTTCCTTCCTTCCTTCCTTCCTTCCTTCCCTCCCTCCCTCCCTCCCTCCTTCCTTCCTTCCTTCACTCCTTATTCCTTCCCTTTCTCCCTCCCTCCCTCCCTCCCTCCTTTCCTCTCTCCCTCCTTCCCTCTCTCCCTCCCCCCCCCCCCCCCCGCACACTCTCCTTCCCCCTTCCCTCCCTCCTTTCTTCTTCCAAGATTTTATTTAAGGGGCTGGCACTGTGGTGCAGCAGGTTAAACCATTGCCTGCCACTCCAGCATCCCATATGGGCAACAGTTCAAATCTCGACTGCTCCAATTCCAATCTTGCTCCCTGCTAAAGTGTTTGGGAAAGCAGCAGAAGAAGGCCCAAGTCCTTGGGCACCTGCACCCACATTGGAGATCTGGATGAGTCTCCTGGCTCCGACCTGGCCCAGCCCCGGCCAATGTGGCCATTTGGGAAGTGAACCAGTGGGTGGAAGATCTCTCTGTCTCTGCCACTCTCCCTATCACTCTGCCTTTCAAGTAAATAAATTTTTTTTTAAGATTTATTTATTTATTTGAAAGAGTGACAGAGAAGCAGAGGCAGAGACAGAGAGGCCTTCATATGCTGGTTCACTCCCCAATTGGTTGCAACAGGCGGAGCTGCACCGATTCGAAGCCAGGAGATAGGAGATTTCTTCTGGGTCTCCCACATGGGTACGGGGCCCAACGACTTGGGCCAACCTTTACTGCTTTCTCAGGCCACAGCAGAGAGCTGGATCAGAAGTGGAGCAGCTGTGAAATGAGCCAGCACCCATATGGGATGGCTGCACTGCAAGCGGTGGCTTTACTCGCTACACTACAGCGCCAGCCCCTCAAGCAAATATTTTTAAAAAGATTTTATTTGAAAGGTGGATTGACAGAGAGAGGGACAGAGATCTTCCATCTGCTCGTTTACTCCGCAAATGGCCATGGGCCAGGCTGAATTCAGGAGCCAAGAAATCAATCTTCATCCCAGGTGCATTAGCAGAAAGTTGGTTTGGAAGTAGAGGATCGGGATTCAAACTGGCACTCCAATATGGGAGGTTGGCACTGCAAGTGATGGCTTAACTCACTTGAACACAAGGCCAGCTCTGGTGGTGCCCTTTTCTAAGATGCAAAAGGGCAGGTTTGTAAGAGGGTAAGGCGTCAGGATATTTTTTTTTTTTTTGGAGGAGTTAAGTATAAGATGCTTATTAGGCATTCAAGTGGAATTGTTGAATAGATATTTGGATATAAATATCTATACTTTTTGGATATAAATCTGTACTCAAGAGTAAAGAAATAGTCATGTGGGAATGACCCAGTGCAGAGTTGGTAAATAAAAACATGAAAAATGGTATAGAGTTAGCTAGGGCTGTGGTTCTCAACCCTGAGTGCATAGATTCATCTGAGGAGCTATTCAAAAATTCTGATGCTTACCTGAAACCAAAAATTAGAATTATTTGATCATTATTTTTTTAATTCTTTTTTTAAACTTTTATTTAGTAAATATAATTTTCCAAAGTACAGTTTATGGATTATAATGGCTTCCCCCCCCATAACTTTCCTCCCACCCACACCCCTCCCATCTCCCACTCCCTCTCCCATTCCATTCACATCAAGATTCATTTTCAATTATATACAGAAGATCGATTTAGTATATATTAAGTAAAGATTTCATCAGTTTGCACCCACACAGAACATAAAGTGTAAAATACTGTTTCAGTACTAGTTACAGCATTCATTCACTTTGGACAACACATTAAGGACAGAGATCCCACATGAGGAGTAAGTACACAGTGACTCCTGTTGTTGACTTAACAATTTGACACTCTTGTTTATGGCATCAGAAATCTCCCTAGGCTCTAGTCATGAGTTGCCAAGGCTATGGAAGCCTCTTGAGTTCGCTTACTTCAATCTTATTTAGACAAGGTCATAGTCAAAGTGGAAGTTCTCATTCTCTCCTCCCTTCAGAGAAAGGTACCTCCTTCTTTGATGGCCCGTTCTTTCCACTGGGATCTCACCCGCAGAGATCTTTCATTTAGGTTTTTTTTTTTTTTTTTTTTTTTTTGCCAGAGTGTTTTGGCTTTCCACGCCTAAAATACTCTCATGGGCTCTTCAGCCAGATCTGAATGCCTTAAGGGCTGACTCTGAGGCCAGAGTGCTGTTTAGGACATCTGCCATTCTATGAGTCTGTTGTGCATCCCACTTCCCATGTTGGATCGTTCTCTCCCTTTTTTATTCTATTGTTAGTATTCGCAGACACTAGTCTTGTTTGTGTGATCCCTTTGACTCTTAGACCTATCATTATGATCCATTGTGAACAGAAATTGATCACTTGGACTAGTGAGATGGCATTGGAACATGCAATCTTGATGGGATTGTATTGGAATCCCCTGGCACATTTCTAACTCCACCATTTGGGGCAAGTCCGATTGAGCATGTCCCAAATTGTACATGTGTCCCCTCTGTTATTCCCACTCTTATATTTAACAGGGATCACTTTTCAGTTAAATTTCAACACGTAAGAATAATTGTGTGTTAATTAGTGTTCAACCAATAGTATTAACTGGAACAAAAAAAATACTAAAAGGTATAAAAGTATTAAATTGTACATCAATAGTCAGGACAAGGGCTGATCAAGTCACTGTTTCTCATAGTTATTTGATCATTATTATTTTAAAATTTTCTTAAAAATCTTCCTAGCAGTCAGGCAGTGTTAATAATCACTGACCTAGGCAATAAGGAATGAAACTGCCCATTGCCCATTGGATTTGTCAATGTGGACTCTAGAAAATGGTTTTATTAATAACAGGTCAGGTTTTATTAATAACATCTTAGTCTAAGATGTTTCAGAGTGAATGTTAGGTGGGAAAGAGGAGACTGATTATATGGTATTCTTTTTAGTTTTGCTGAAAAGGGGAGCTGAAAAATGGATTAGGAGCTGAAGGGAAAATTGCTTTTTGGAGAAAATGTACCTCGATATTCAGATTTCATCATTTGTACCCAAAAATGTGGATGGTAGAAATAAAAGTGAAGGGGATTACCATTGTGAGAACTTTTAAAAAATAAAACTCTCCTGCTATTATTTTGAAGAATCTATTGGTATAGTTATAACACTAGGCATTAAATAATTATGTTTTTCATTTTCAAATTTTAATATAATATCTTGTCTTCTGTAATATTGGTATAAAACAATACATTCAAAATATCTTTTATTTCTTTTAAGGCTGACAAAGAATTTGTATGGTCTTTGTGGAAACGTCTCCAGGTGGCAAATCCAGATCTCACACAAGCAGTCAGTTTGGTTGTGGAAAGGTGAGCTCTTATATTATTTTTTCATGAGAATTTGATTTGTTGGATTTGTTTCTCTTTAGTATTAAAGTTAAAACATCATTAATTCCCTAAAGAAATTAATTGGATTTCCAAATGAATATATAACACAGTATAAATACTGGATTTATTGTAAGGGATCCACATATAGGTAGGCCCTATCCATTTTCTGACATATTTGGGAAGTTTGCAGGTAATAGAAAAGTTATCAGTTGGGTACTCTGTGTGTATTTGCCTTCAGCTGTTAAAGTTCAGCTTTAAAAGTTACAGAAATCTTTGGCGTCTTAATCCAATAGACTGCCTTTGTAGGAAACTCCGTACACATGGCTCAGTTTTCCCCTAAGATAATTGTAGTGTGAACTTGAAAGTCTGAGATGACCTTCCCAGAGTAGTGTACTCATAAGTGTTCTGGAATAGGTTGAGGGATTTCACTTAACACTCCCTATCACCCTATAGGGGATTCTCAGTCATTTAACTATAGATTATTGGGCCTCTCCTTGGTCATTAGAAATAGTGGAGTGATGCTGGGTACTCTTTATCAAACATTTGGTATACAGTAGTCCCACGATACTTAGCACAGCAATTAAAGCACTTGCTTTCCTAATAAACAGATTTCATTATATTTTCTAAATGAGAAGCCTAGCATATGGATACCTTTCCCCTTTTCTTTGATCTTTATTGCAGTCACAATTATATTATTTGAATATTATTTTTGATAACCTGACTATATCCAGTTTTTGTGTCTGTTGCCCTGGGATCATTCCACAGTTGTATGAAATTTGACTTGTTAAAATGTGTGACATAAACCTTCCTAATTTTACCATCTATGGTTATGGCTGAATCTAAAAGAATGCAATCATTTTCTTCTCGTGTTGCTTGTATATTTATCTGACACATCAACAAATTTCTTTCTTTTTGATGATCAGAGTTAAGTTTATGTTGAAATACCGTTGTTACTTCCTCAGTCATCTTTGAGATAAAATCTGATCCGTCTCAGTCTCCCTTTTTTTTAATTTGAAGTATAAAAAGCCTCATGTAGCAGCCTGGAGACTTCAGTTTTCATTTCTGTGATTCTTTATACTCCCCTCCTTTTATTTGTTAATATTTTTTCAACTTTTAAAATCCATCCTTAATTTTTACTTTCCTCTTGATTGGGCCAAAGCATATATTAAAATATCATTAAGCAATTTCCTAATACTCTACAATTTCTATTTTTTATATTTATAATACACATAATATATAAAACATAAAGGTATAATGTGCATGTTATAAATAAACATATATAGGTGAATACTTAGTTTTTTGCTGATAAGATGTATGATGAGAATTTTGGAGATTACTGCCTTATAGCTATGGTTCACACAATTTAGTGTGCATAGATGCACTTGAAGAGTTTATTAAATGATGATCTCTAGGGGATCTCTTTTAAAAAAAACCTTCCAGATAATTCTCAAAAGTAGCCCATAGACCACACTGTGAAATACTGTGGATTTTGATTTGACTTTTGAAATTAAAAACCTGAAAGTGGCATTTTTAATTTTATGACTACAAAAGTAGTTATTTATTAGAAAACATTGTGTTATGTTTGGACCTAATGAGAAGTGAAAATGCTATGCCACCCAACCTGCATGTGTCAACAACAATATTCTACATCTCAAAATAAAATAGATTGACGTTCTGTACAACTTAGTAATTGCTTTACAACTTAGTAATTGCTCAGTTCATGCTCCATTTTGGTAAGATAATGTGTAAGCCTTGGTCTTCTGGGCATCAACTTACAGTTGTCATCCTAGGCTTTCTGTGTACGTTTGAACTGATTCCACAATTTGTAGCATCCTACTTTTCCCTTTTGCTTTTCATTGGATTGTTTCTCAGGATGTGCAGGCGCATTTTCTGACTCCTTACCTTCTCTGAAAATACCTTTTTTTTGCCCTTGATACTTCACCTGAACATAAAAGTTTATGTCTGTGTAATTTCCCTTGGCTTTTGAAAACTTTATTATTGTCCCCTGGTGGAGCTACCAGGGAGCCCAATGCCAGTGTGAGTTTTGTTTCTTAATAGGTACTCATTTGAAAGTTTAGGATTTTCTCTTTATATGTGATATTGTGAAATTTCAACATCATCTGTTTACTTAGGTTGTTTAAAAGTTTATCCTTAGCGTTTAGTGGGGCTTCTCCAATCTCAAAACTGAAGAATTTCTTTTAATTGAGAAAATGTTCTTTTGCATTTTTCTTCATTGCCTGTGTTCTTTCTTTGAGCATTCTGTTAGAGTTTGTATTTTCTCTCTCTCTTATTTTTTTTTTTTAAGGGAAAGGGTTTATTGGTGGGGAAACCCGACAGACAATAGGGAAGGGGCGAAGAAGGAAAAGAGGGAGAAGGAGAGCTTAAGAGAGAGAGAGAGAATCTAAAGAGCCACGTGCTCATGAACAGGTCCTCTTAAAACTTTGCCCCCGGGAGGTGGGCAGGGAAGGAGGAACAGGGAATCCCATTAGGATGGGGGTGGAGCTAACACCGGGTTTTGGGCCATGGGTTCATGGCGGCCGGGACTAGAGCCTAGGAAGGCATCTGGGGTATAGATCGCACCATAGATAAGATGGTGCCATTTTACTAACATCCCCCCCTTTTGTTTTTTATAAAGCAAGAGTTGTATGGGATTACATTAGCGCCAAAAGTCCAGGAGGGGTAGAGGGATGATGATCTGTTTTTAAAGCTACTTCTGCTGACATGGGGTGATGAGGTACTCTCTGCTGTCATGGGGCGATGTCTCAAGTTGCTGTCTCCTGGGTGGGGAGCCAAGTATATCCCTGAAGCAGCATTTGGTTGACTATCTGGCTGGTGAAGGCCTTAGTTCAATGTGAATTAATGCTATAACTAGTACTCAAACAGTACTTTACACTTTGTGTTTCTGTGTGGGTGCACACTGTTGAAAGCTTAACTTAATATATACTAAATTGATCTTCTGTATATAAAGATAATTGAAAATGAATCTTGATGTGAATGGAATGGGAGAGGGAGTGGGAGAGGGGAGTGTTGCGGGTGGGATGGAAGTTATGGGGGGGAAATACTGTAATCCTAAAGCTGTACTTTGGAAATTTATATTCATTAAATAAAAGTTAAAAAATGTAAAAAAAAATTAATAGCTTTTATATCCAAAAATTTCTTTCTTTCATAGCCTTCTGTGACTTCCACACATCCTCTTCAACTAGCTTGAAATGTTCTATCATTTCCATTCCGGTCTAGAATAAACTAGCCCTCAGGATAAAGTAATTCTTACAAACTATGTCCTTTCTTTATTCAAAAAACTTTCCTTCTTAACTTTCCTTAACAAGAACACTCTTCCTTCTAACCTTCCTTGATATACATTTTGAAATAACCTGTTAAAAATCTCCAAATTAAGACAACATTTTTTAAATAAGGTAACATTTCAAATTTCAGCCGGAGTTACTTTAAGTAGTATTGAACTACTTTTCATAGACAGTTTATGGAAACATATTTGTTAGCAAACCCAAATAGTTTTTCTATAGAATATAATGTGCTGAGAGTACCAAAGTTTACATTTAGACACATTTATCTCATTTCCATTTACCCAATTTTACATTTAGCAATTATACCTAAATGACTTAAGATACTGATATTATATCTCTATCTGAATTCAATTAAAATTAAAATTGTGTTCATCTATAACTAGTACTTGTTACCCATTGCTGTTTCATAAAGTACTGATTACCCATTGCTATAGCATGGAAACTTGTTAAAATAAATTGCAAAATAAATTTGGCAAGTTACAAAGCAATATTTTTTAGTATAAATTGATAAGTGTGTGTGTGTGTGTGTGTATAATATATATATATATATATATATATATATATATATATATATAAACTTTTATTTAACAAATATAAATTTCCGGAGTACAGCTTATGGATTACAATGGCTTTCCCCCCCATAACTTCCCTCCCACCCGCAACCCTCTCCTCTCCCACTCCCTCTCCCATTCCATTCACATCAAGATTCATTTTCAATTATATACAGAAGATCAGTTTAGTATATATTAAGTAAAGATTTCATCAGTTTGCACCCACACAAAAACACAAAGTGTAAAGTACTGTTTGAGTACTAGTTATAGCATTAATTCACATTGGACAACACATTAAGGATAGAGATCCTACATGAGGAGTAAGTGCAGAGTGAATCCTGTTTTTGACTTAACAAATTGATACTCTTGTTTATGGCATCAGTAATCACCCTAGGCTCTTGTCATGAGCTACCAAGGCTATGGAAGCCTTTTGAGTTGGCCGACTCTGATCATATTAGACAAGGTCATAGTCAAAGTGGAAGTTCTCTCCTCCCTTCAGAGAAAGGTACCTCCTTCTTTGATGACCTGTTCTTTCCACTGGGATCTCACTTGCAGAGATCTTTCATTTAGGTCATTTTTTTTTTTTTTCTCAGAGTGTCTTGGCTTTCCATGCCTGAAATAATCTCATGGGCTTTTCAGATGGTTCTGAATGCCTTAAGGGCTGATTCTGAGGCCAGAGTGCTGTTTATGGCATCTGCCATTCTATGAGTCTGCTGTGTATCCTGTTCCCCATGTTGGATTGTTCTCTCCTTTTTAATTCTATCATTTGGTATTAGCAGACACTAGTCTTGTTTATGTGATCTCTTTGACAGTTAATCCTATCTTTATGATCCATTGTGAACTTTATTTACTTTGACTAGTAAGATGGTATTGAATTGGAATCCCCTGCCACGTTTCTAGCTCTACCATTTGGGGTAAGTCTGAGTGAGCATGTAGTGCTAGCCACTATTAATATTTTTTGATGAACAGAAATATGTTACATTTAACCATGTTATTAAAATGTCTTAAGCTTTATCTATCTACAAATACCTCTGTTAAAGGAATTTGTTGTTTGGGCTCACAAAACTGGAGGTGCTCTCAAGTTACACATAGCTGTAGGCAAGAGTAACCAGTCCAGGGGTGGGCGTTTGATGCAGCACTAGTTGGGGCCTGATGTTGAAGGTGGGATACTTAATTTGTTTCTCAGTAAACAGGGAGCTCAGAATAATGGGATCACCACTCCCTTGCTATTCTTATGGTAAAACCAGAATAGGAGCGGGAGGGGCAAAGACTAGTTGGAGGACAAGGGCTGGAGAGTGAAAGCCTGGAGGCAACCATTCCCAAACTTGCAGCAAGATCATTGATAAGACAGTGAGAGTAGACTTTTGACCAGGCCTGGTTCTAAGGTAAAGTCGAAATCCCTGGGCGAGAGGGTGAGGTACAGTAAACATGAGACAGTGAGGAGCTGGGGCCATGAACATAGAGGGAAGTGGTTTCAGGTCAGGCCCTTGACCTCTAGTGGAAACTTTAGAGGCCAAAAGGACCTGGGCTGGAGAGCAGGAAGTACACATGGAAGGTTTAGATTGAAGATAGGAAAAAGCTTGAACATATGGGTTCTCCTTTCAGTTTCCCGATCACTCAACAAAAGTGATAAAGCTATCAGGTTTGGTGTTTGATATCTGGAGGCAATTTGAGAGGGACCTTATTACTTAGAAGGCAACCAAAAGGAGACTCAGACAGAATAGGGGAAAAAGAAGCTCCCACGGCAATGGATTGAGTCAGATTGGTGGATATTGGGTGTCTCCAAGATCATGCCGTCCAACTAGATGATATGGGAACAGAGAGTAGGGTTGTCACCCATGCACCCACCAGAGCCCAGGACTTAGCCTGTAGAAAGGAAACAGGAGGTTGAGTCGTCACCCACACCCACTGTTACCTGGACACAGTATCTGTAGGGGTGTGGTGCCTAGTAACAGGACTTTCAGATGAGAGAATAGAACCTCAACTCATAGTAGCAATTGCTATGAATATCTCCCATTTTGCATCTTACCTCAGAATTTGGAAGGTTGGTGTGTGGATGGAGATCACGAAGTTTTTGGTGGCACGGAAGGAGTTCTAGGGGTGTATTTTGTGACTGGCAGAAATCCAGGATTCCAAGGCAGCTCAGAGATCCCCGAAGGGAGAGCAAAGTCACTGGGGAGCCTAAGGCTGAGTCACAGCACCAATGTAAGGCTGGCACAAAACACACCGAACACTGGAGTAAGGGAAAAGTTTTATTGGTGGGGAAACCCAATGGACCAGAGGGAAGGGGTGAAAAAGTAAAAGTGGGAGAAGAAGAGCATAAGAGAGAAAGGGAGTGACAGCAAGAGCGAGAGCAAGAGAGAGGGAGAGGGAGAGAGACAGAAAAAGAGATCAAGAGCATTTGTACTCTCTTGATTCAGCCTTCTTTTCTCTGTTCACTCATGTTTTCCATCCCTTTATCTTTTTATTCTATCTCCAGAATGGTCATACTTTTTCTCCAATCAATAAGAGGACTTTATTCTGTTTGTGCTATGGTCTGAATGTGATTCCTCTCTCTCCCTTTCAAATTCCAATGTTGAGGCTTAATACCTGATGTGATAATATTAAGTAATGAGAGCTTCAGGGATGATTAAGTCAAGAGGGCTCCACCCTCATGAGTAAGTGTGTCTTCTGCCTGGTGAAGACACAGAAGGCACCATCTGTGCGGAACAGTTTCTTCCTAGATACCAGACTTGTTGGTGCCTTGAATTTGGACTTATCAGCCTCCAGAACTGTGAGCAATAAATTTCTGCTATTTATAAATTGCCCAATCTAAAGTATTATGCTATAGCAGCTGAAATGGACTAAGATACTCCATTTCATTGCTTGAATTTTAAAATTTTAGAAATCAAAGTTTTACCTCTAAGAAATATTTTTAATTTCATAGCAGTCTTATTTAATGGTCACTTTTTAATATTTATGATTATAGTTTTTTTTTTAAGTTTATTCTTTTGAAAGGCAGAGCAAGTGAGAGAGGAAGAGAGAGAAAGAGAGAGGGAGAGGGAGAGGGAGAGAGAGAGGGAAAGAGGGAAAGAGGGAGACAGAGAGATTCTATCTGCTGATTCATTTCTCAAATGCTTGCAGCAGCCATGGCTGGGCCATACCAAAGCTAGGATCCAGCAACTGCATCTGGGTCTCTCACGTGGGTGGTAGGAACCCAAGTGCTTGGGCCATTATCTACTGCCTCACAGAATGTGAAGAGGTGAGAATTGATCTGTTAGCAGATGTGAGCATTTCAAGTGGCGATGTGACACACTGCACTACAAAGACTATACTTCTGATTAGAATCATTTTTTTTTTCTGTTTCCTGCATTGTCTTTGTTTTCTGTTGGATAACTTCTGTTTTTCATAGGCTTTCCTTCTGGTGCTGATGATTTTTTTTTCAAATGAATGATGATCTTTTACTGACTGTTTATGTTTTTATATGAAAGTCTGTATTGCTTTATGCAGGTATCTTGTGAGAATTTGATACGCATTTCTGCTTATCAGTTTCTCAAACAGCTTCTCCTCTGCATAGGGTGACTGACTGTGGACTTCTTGTAAGGAGTTGGGAAGGGGCTTATGGACTTCACTGCAGTGGCTGAAAGTTAGTATGTCCTTTCTGTCAGGCCTTGTCCTGACTTCATTACTTGCTCCAATAAATGTAGCAGGGAACTTTGCCGGGCAAATTACTGTTTATAGAGCAGACTTTGGGCATTTATTCCAGGCAAATGCTGCAGGTGGCTGTGGTTGATGTTTATAAGTTGAAGGCCTGGATTTGTGGTAGTTGGTTTATTTTTTTCCCTAAGGTTTATTTATTCATTTTTATTTATGTGAAAGGTCAAGTGAGAATGAGAATGAGAGTGAGAGATACCTTCCATTCTCTGGTTCACTCTTCAGATGTCACCAACAGCTGGGGCTGGGCCAGGCCTAAGCCAGGAGCCAACATCTCCATTCATGACTCTGATATAGGTGGCAGGATTAAGTACTAAAACCATCACCTGCTGCCTCTCAGACATATTAGCTGGAAGCTAGATAGGGAGGACAGAAATAGGACTTGAACTCAAGTAATCTGATATGGGATGCATATATCCCACTTGGTGGCTTAACCCACTGTATCACAGTGCTGACTCCCATAGATGCTTTCTTAATCCCTGTAGGCTTTTGTCCTTGTACTTTTTAATTTTAATTTTTATTTATTTATTTTTTGACAGGCAGAGTGGACAGTGAGAGAGAGAGAGACAGAGAGAGAAAGGTCTTCCTTTGCTGTTGGTTCACCCTCCAATGGCCACCACGACCAGTGCGCTGCAGCCATTACACTGCGCTGATCCAAAGGCAGGAGCCAGGTGCTTCTCCTAGTCTCCCATGGGGTGCAGGGCCCAAGGACTTGGGCCATCCTCCACTGCACTCCTGGGCCACAGCAGAGAGCTGGCCTGAAGAGGGGCAACAGGGACAGAATCTTGCACCCTGACTGGGACTAGAACCCAGTGTGCCAGCGCCGCAGGCAGAGGATTAGCCCATTGAGCCGTGGCGCCGGCCTGTCCTTATACTTATTAATACCACATAAATGAAAAACACCATTCTCTTCCACTGTTGACTTCTATACTCAAAATTTTAGCTTTTGGTTTATGATTTTTCTTTAATTAATTTATTGTTCTCTATAAGTGTGTGCTTTTCTTTTTCTTTTTGAAGTTCGTCATGTTTTGTTTTGTTTGGGCTCGTCCTGCGAGTCCCATGCTGTCAGGATGGTAGGGCAATGGATGTTCTTTGACAAGAAGCACTGAAGACAGTTTTGGTGAACATATCCGAATATTAAACATCAGGCACAAGCTTTTGTAGGGCAGGCAAAGGGTAGTAGCTAATTCAGGGTAGAAACACTAATTCTATAGGATAAAACCGATACTGGTACCTCTACGCTTCTTGAATCAGCTTGAAGGTCATGTAGCCTACATAACCTTCCAGGTAGTCTTATGGGTCTGGGCCACACCTGGGAGCTGTTTACTTAGAACAAGGTCCTTCAACAGGAAGTGGGGAAAATGTGTCTGGGGCCAGCAGTCAGGTCATGGGTAGGTCTCAGTGTGGTGAGTCCTTAACCAGGGTTTCCCCTGGGGGACATGGTGTGCCATGCCCTTGACTTCCTGCATAGGCTAGGCACTCAGTCTTCTAGCCAGGCACAGGATCACCCACATCTCCCCCTTCTTTTTTAGGGTAGACTATCTCTATGGCCAAATCTTAGCCAGTAAGGCAACCTTTCTCTTGGTGAATGTGACCCTGTTTAGTGTGTCGTGGAAAAAACAGATCAATAAGTCACAACCCACAATAACCACTACTGTAGTAATCAATACATAGATATGGGACCAAGATTTCATGACTCCCCCACCAGTAATTGACCAGTCCCTGTGTAAAGGTGGTAACTGCCAGGGTAGAAATGTGGGTGGCATTAAGCTTTAGAATTTGTTGGGTTAAATTGAAGAGCACCTGAGAAAATGCCCCACCTCCAGGGCCCCTGATCTAGGCTGACAAGTTATGATTTTTAGTTTCTCAGTCCAAGACAGGCACATTGGAGACACAAACAGCTATGAAGCAAGCATCACACTGGGGGCACATGGTTGGATGAGGGAAACTGTGGCAACAGCTGCACCAGTTATTGTAGTGACAGTGGATATAATGGCAGTGATAATCGGTCCAAGGGTCCTCTTAGTCTGCTCTACCAGCTGCCTGACTGCATCTTTGAAGGGCTGGTCCTAGGGTCCGATCTAGTTACTGTGTATTTGGGCAAGAAGTCAAATCACCGGGGCCATCCTGGAACCCAGCCTGGTCACCAGCAGCCTGAGAGTTTAACGTCAGTGCTGCACAGATCAGCACCACCAACAATGAACCCATTGAATTAGGGGTTGGGGACAGGCATTGGGCTTGGCCCACCAGACCCTTGAGGTCCCCCTATATCACCTGTTGTTGGGTGGGGTCCAGCCTTCTCCTCTTTTGGTGTGTCTTCATTGGCAGCTCCTTCAGGGAAAGGCACTGAAGTTGGCTTGTCAGAGGGTCAGTTTTCAGAGATTGGGGTCTGGAGTTTGACATTTTGGGTCAGTATCCACACAGGCTGCAGAGCAAAACCTCTTCCCATTGTTAGAAGGGGATCAGGTGCCTACCATTGTTGGGTGGTTGGGTCCTTCCATCAAACCAGAGGCAAATAGGTTGGGCCCCTGAGCGGTCTCCAATGTCTTACAGCTGGCGGCTCTCCAGAGTGTGAGGCTTGTAAGGAATTTAAGGTGAAGAGAGCAAAGTTAACATATTTACTGGGAATACCATACTCCCCACTCTGTTTTTCAAAGTTTTTTAAGGTCCTGATGTCTTCTTTCTACAATATCTTGGCCCTGGGGATTATAGGATATGCCTGTGATATGATGAATGGCATACTTAACACAAAAGGAAGCGAACACTTTAGATATTTAGGTGGGGCCATTGTCAGTTTTTATGGAAAGTGGGAGTCCCATAACAAGAAAACAGGACAGGAGTGGCAAGATGGCGGAATAGGAAGGGAGCACACTGAAAGTCAGGGAAGAGACAGTTTAATAAAAGTGGAGATACTGCAGGTTCAAGGAAGAGTAGGGGAAGAAACAGCAGAGGAAACTCTTCCAGAACTAGTGATTCACAGTGGACCTGTGTGGAGAGCGTGGGAGCCCACAGTTCGGGACACCAGCGACAGAATCAACACACCAGCGTTGGAACGTGAGGTGAGCTGAACCTCAAATAGCCTGAGACACCAGCGGGCAAGTGGAAAGAGGAGACTAGAGGGAATGAGGCCTGAAACCCCGTGGGGAAAATTTCACCAGGCTAACTAGAAGAGAGAGAGAAAAAACGTGACCGATACGGACACAAGTTTCTCTCTCTCTGCTCACCTCTCAAAGGCGAGCAAGACAAAGAGCAGGCACCATTTTGGACATAGGTCATAAGCAGGGCGACCTCAGGTCTGCACCGGCCCTGAGCCTAGCAGAAAAACCTGACTCTGGGGGGGGTGAAATAACAGGAGATTAGGATCTAACTTGGCAACCCAGTGGGAGACTGCAGGAGAATTGGAGCCCACACTGAGGGCAGCACAAATTCCCTGTGTGGTCCTTGGGAAAGAGCTTCCGATCTCTAGCTCCTGTGGGTATATCATTTGCCTGCTAACTACCTCCAATTCTGTTCAGCTGTGTGGAATTACTTCCCTTTTGAATAATAATAATAAAAAAGAATGAAAGAAAGATTTACCACGCCTAACCTGGGAGTGTCATCTTTGACACACCCTCAACCCTGAGGAACCAGAGCTCTCAGGCCACACTCATCTCAAGCCTCTAAGGCTCCATCGAAAGCAGACAGTCCACTTAACCTAGAGCCATAGTATAACAAGAAAAAACTCCACAGTGAAGAAACCAAATATCTCCAACATGCCAAACAACAGATGCAAAAACCGAGGTAACAAGAACAAGGAAAACACTATGATGCCCCCAAATGAAAAAGACACCCCAATTCAAGATTATGAAGATGATGAGATAGAAGCAATGCAAGAAGCGGATCTCAAAAAATTGGTAAGAACATTAAGAAGTTCTCAGAAACAAATTCTTGAACTACAGAAATCCTTAAAGGACAAGATAGAAAATCTCTCTCATTGAAAATGAAATATTAAGGAGGAATCAAAATGAAATGAAACAACTAGTAGAAAAAGAAACTGTGATAGTGACGAGAAATCATAATGAAATGAAGAACTCAATAGATCAAATGACAAACACATTAGAGAGCCTTAAAAACGGAATGGGTGAAGCAGAAGAGAGAATATCGGACTTAGAAGACAGAGAAGAGGAAAGGAAACAGGCAAACCAAAGAAGAGGAAATTAGAAATCTAAAAAATATTGCCAGGAATCTACAGGATACTATTAAAACCTAACATTCGGGTTCTAGGAGTTCCTGAAGGCATGGGGAGAGAGAAAGGATTAGAAGGCCTTTTTAGTGAGATACTAGCAGAAAATTTCCCAGGTTTGGAGAAAGACAGAGGCATCTTATTACAGGAAGCTCATAGAACCCCCAATAAACATGACCAAAAGAGATCCTCACCACGACATATTGTAATCAAACTCACCACAGTGAAACATAAAGAAAAGATTCTAAAATGTGCAAGAGAGAAACGTCAGATTACTCTCAGGGGATCTCCAATTAGACTCACAGCAGACTTCTCATCAGAAACCCTACAAGCTAGAAGGGAATGGCGAGACATAACCCAGGTACTAAGAGAGAAAAACTGCCAGCCCAGAATATTATGTCCTGCAAAGCTCTCATTTGTGAATGAAGGTGAAATAAAGACTTTTCATAGCAAACAGAAATTGAAAGAATTTGTTGCCACTTGTCCTGCCTTGCAAATGATGCTTAAAGATGTGTTACACACAGAAAAACCGAAACATGATCACCAATATGAAAGAAGGTAAAGGAAGGAAACCTCACAGCAAAAGATCACAGGAAGCTCAATTTCTCTTTGACATAGAATTAAAATCTGATTCTCTGTTAAAAGCAATATGTTAAAGTAATCTACTATGTTCTCTTGATGTCTGTTAAATTCTAGTTGTTCAAAAACAGCTGAATTTTTATTAAGAGCTATGGGTTATTTAAATATGTGCTTATTTTCAAAGATTTGAATAATCACCTTGTAACAATGATCAAATTTGGTCTATGTTATATGATTTTAACGAATCTTATTTCAACCAGATATTTTGGATTTTGAGCCTTCTTGGTGTTCTTGACAGGCATTCAAAAAATCAAAGTTCCAAACAATCTGGTCTCTAAAATTTCCAGTAAATCCTGGACTTTGGTTTTTCCAGTTTGGTTCCAACTGAAAAAATCGAAGCACCTATGTCTCTCATGTTATAGAGACACCAACTAAACAGGCTATTTGGATTATATTAGAAGTACTGTCAAGATGTGACGTGGTACTAAATTTTAAGTTTCTATAATGGAAAATGCTATTAATACAAATGTTTGAGAATTAGAAAGTCTAATGATCTTGTGTTACTAGACATGATAGTGATCTTAATGAGAAAGCCCCAGAGGCCTAAAGGGTTAAATACTTGTAAAATCCTACAGGCGCTTTCAAAAATACTGTGAAGTAAGCAAGTGCCTCTTGTTGGTTGATGAGTTTATAATTTTAAACATGGCAACTTAAAGTCTTTTGTCATCCACAGTTATATAGGATTTGCTGCTCATAAAACTAAAGTGTTGTTGGTTCTGTGTTTAGATGTCCTCCTATAGGTTCCTATGGACTTTTTCCAGCCACTTCGATTGTATTCAGTACTTTGGGACGGCTCTGTAAACAATGAAGCCAATAATGTATTAACAGTACCAACTGAGAGAAAGTATGTTAACTGAGGTTACTAAAAACAAAAAGCAATTCAAATCAATTGGCAATCTACAAAAAGAGTTAAAGATTTTAAAAGCTATTATTAAAATTTCTATATTGGTCTATTATGTTATGTTATATGTGTGTACATATTGTATGTCCACATGGGAAAATTTTATTAAGAGTTTTATTTTAAATGGCTAATAGATAAGATTGTCCATAAATTTAAGTTGCTAAAATCAATCAAATATACATTTTAATTTGTGTGACCTGAATCTGTGTATCATATGTTTTAAACTTGTTGGTAGAAAGAAACTAAAAACATTTTATATGGTTGTGCTTAAATTTACTGGTTAAACAAACTACACCATGTTTGATATTTAAGAGGTGTTTTCAAATACATGATTCTTAAAATTTCTAGAAGGCATTGGGCCTTCTGGTAAATGTTTTATTAAGTTGTTATCTAATGGTTGAAACTGTTTGCTAAGTATTCATGTGATATTGCTATTGTCAGCAAGCGATCTAGGACTTGTTCCCTCATGTCTCTATTCTAAGCCCAACTTGTTCTTTCATTTCTCTATTCTCTTCAAGGTAGGCAACTAATTCTATTATGAAGGAATCTGTAGGACGCAAAATTTAATCTTTAGACCTTATAAAAGAGATGGCTAACATTTTTCTGTAATAGCATAGCCAAAATAAGAGCTTAAATAATAATCTCATAGCTAGATTTACTTCACCATCAGCGAAGTAAACAGTAAGTAGAAAAAACGTCCCTTTCGGCCGGCGCCGCGGCTCACTAGGCTAATCCTCCGCCTTGCGGCGCCAGCACACCGGGTTCTAGTCCCAGTTGGGGCACCGATCCTGTCCCGGTTGCCACACTTCCAGGCCAGCTCTCTGCTGTGGCCAGGGAGTGCAGTGGAGGATGGCCCAAGTCCTTGGGCCCTGCACCCCATGGGAGACCAGGAGAAGCACATGGCTCCTGCCATCGGATCAGCGCGGTGCGCCGGCCGCAGCGCGCTACCGCGGCGGCCATTGCAGGGTGAACCAACGGCAAAAGGAAGACCTTTCTCTCTGTCTCTCTCTCTCTCTCACTGTCCACTCTGCCTGTCAAAAAAAAAAAAAAAAAAAAGCCTCCCTTTCAGACCAAAGGGAAAGAAAGTTTTAAAGTGAGAATATAATTTTCCTCATGGGCATTGTCTACCTTAGAAAAACTACTACAGAACATGCCTGTGACTATAGACTTGTAGTTCAGGCCACCGAAGATTAGAGATGGGACTTGGGCACTCCCTTGACTTGCATCCTCTGGTCTGCTTTAACACAAACCAGGAGGAAAAGAAAGCTAGGCATCAGAAGCAATGGGTGGCAGGCCTATTAATGGCTGATCTGTACAGTGATCTGCCCTCAAGGAGACCCAACAGGACAGTCCACTGCAGTGGCTTTCCATGTGGTAAGCCTGGGCTTCAGCAGAAGTCAGCTTGTGAAGAGCCCTGGCAGCTCTGCCAAGAGTTGGATCACTGGAAATGGACCTGCCCTGGAGTCGAAGGATGCCCAGGTGAGAGCCACAGATCTTATTGGCTCTAAGCTGAAAAGCCCTTTACTCAGCCCAACTTCCAAAGTGACTACTACAGCTGAGGGGACGGCCAAGCAGGGTCAGCAACATTGCAGGCAGAACTGTAAATTTCTTGTTAGAGATGCCCCCTGCCTTTACCTGGCCAGCTCTCCTCCCAGGCCAGCCAAGTAATGAAAGTCAACAGAGTGCCTTCCCCTAGGAGGTTCACACCTCCCTTAGGATGTACCCCATGTGAAGAGATAGATAGGTCTGGGCCTCTTAACTTACAAGGCCTAAAGCCCAGCAGATTATTATCAAGCCCCTTCTGTCAGGTTCTATTTGCTCTCAATCAGAAAACTTAATTGTAGCTTAGACAGCACCTTTCTTAGCTCCTCTAATAATGACTCTGTCCTTTGTTCTAGACCCTGTCTAGTGCACTTGGGCCTCATTCCTTTGTAATCATAACCTCTACTGTACCTCCAATGGCTCTACTCCCAACCTGTGTGTACTGATGGTCCTCTTCCCCACTTAATGCTGTATAATTGTTCAGACCTGGTAAATGCCATGCTTAGGATCATTGGTTACTATCCCCACCCTGTCTTTTATGACCTTGTCTAAATATGATCAGAGTCGGCGAACTTGGAAGGCTTCCATAGCCTTGGCAACTCATGACTAGAGCCTAAGGTGGTTACTGGCACCATAAACTAGAGTGTCAATTTGTTGGGTCAACAACAGGAGTCATTGTGCACTTGTTCCTCATGTGGGATCTCTGTCCTTAATGTGCTGTACATTGTGATTTAATGCTATAACTAGTACTCAAACAGTATGTTTCACTTTGTGTTTCTATGTGGGTGCAAACTGTTGAAATCTTTACTTAATATATACTAAATTGATCTTCTGTATATAAAGAGAATTGAAAATGAATCTTGATGTGAATGGAAGGGGAGAGAGAGAGGGGAGTGTTGGGGGTGGGAGGGAAGTTATGGGAGGGGAAGCCATTGTAATTCATATGCTGTACTTTGAAAATTTATATTCATTAAATAAAAGTTAAAAAAAAAAGAAAACAGGACAGGAGGAGAGCAGTAACCTTAGGGGCATTATTGTGTCCATCTGAGTCTATACAAGTAACAGGGTTTTTTAGCTGACTGGGAGAAAGTCCCCCCACCTCTCACCTCAGGGCCCTGGATAGTTTCCTACCCTGAGGGAACTTCCTCTTTTCGAAATATGGTGACATCTGCTCCTGAGTCAGCTATGACCTTGAAGACTTGATTTGTGACTCCAGAGGAATGGTCCAGTAAGCTCCAGGGGAATCTATTCCCATTTGATTGGATCATGCAGCACTGGGATGGCGGGACGGTCCCCCTTGGGTTGACGGGGCTGGGGGCTGCCCTGATTCCCATTTAAAGGTTTTCCCTCTTTGTCATACTGGGACCTACAATCCTTTGCCCAGTGGTTGCCCTTCCTACAGTGGGGGCACACCAAATGGAGAGCAGAAGAGGGAGGAGGAACAGGTTGTGGGGCACAAGCCAGAGAAAACGTGGTAGGGCAATTGCATCACATACAGCCTTTGCTCCACAGCCTCAGCTTATTGGGGGGTTCACCTACTCCCGCAGGGTCCTGAACCCTTACCACAGCAGTCAGAGCCTGGGAAAATGGCAGTAGGGGGCGCTAAGCATTGCAAGATGGCAGTATCTATAGGGTAAAACTGGAGGGGGACAGGTATGTTGGTGTCCACCTCCTGCCATTGGGCAGCTTGTAAAACCTCCCAGATGAATGGATCATAAATGTCTACTATCTTAAGCCACATACCTGCAGTGGTTTCCCAAAACTTTTCAGCTTTTTTCCGTTTCAGTTTAATGCAATGAGTTTCCAACAAAGCCTGCAAGAGCTTAGGCCTGGGGTCCTTACTTGGAGTCTGGCCCATATGGAGGGCAAAAGTAAGTAACCAATCAGGAAAGTGAAAGAAAGAGCTAGAAAGATAGAACTACAGACAGACCAGTCTGATGAGGAGGCAACAGAGTCCCAGAGAGAAAAACGAGGGTAGCCAAGAGAATTATCACAGGGGGACAAGAGAAGATCCACGTGGGGAGCTGATGATCATGGCGGGGCCCCCTAGAAAGAGACGGATGTACCCTCTCACCTAGCAGGAGGGATGGGGGGCCCGAGTGATGTGTGGAAGTGCCTTCTCACCTAGCAGAGAGGGATTGAGGGCCTGACTGATGAGCAATGCCTCCTCTCCTAGCAGGGAGGGCCCCACCGTTGCCTACCTTACGCGTTCAGGTCCCTGTTTGGGCACCAGCTGTGGGCTCATCCTGCGAAGCCCACACTTTAGAGATGGTAGAGTGATAGTGTTCTTTGACAAGAAGTAATGGAGACAGTTTCTGTGAACATGTCTGTTTATTAACAATCAGACACAAGCTTTTATAGGGCAGGCAAAGGGGAGTAGCTAGTTCAGGGTAGCAACACTGATTCTACAGGATAAAGCTGATACTGGCACCTGTACACTTCTCCAATCAGCTTGAAGGTCACAAAGCCTACATAGCCTTCCAGGTGGTCTTATGGGTCTGGGCCACACCTGGGAGCTGTTTACCTAGTGCAAGGCCCTTCAATAGGAAATGGGGGTGGAGGAAATGTGCCTGGGTCCCCTGCCACCTTCCAGCAGTCAGGTCATGGGTGGGTTTTAGTGTGCTGAGTCTTCAACCATGGTTCCCCCCAGGGGGGCATGATGTGCCACGGTCTTGACTTCCTGTATGGGCTAGGCACTCAGTCTTCCAGCCAGACACAGGATCACCCACAATTTTGGATCCTTTTATTGTTTTTCTTAATAGTAGGGATTTGTCTAAGGAAGTGTGACGTGGAAATGTCAGTGTCATGTTTTCAGTGCATCATCTTTAAAGAGAAGTACATAATTTTAGGTGTTATTATACATTCTATTGATACAGCATATTTTGTTTAATTAGTGTCATGTACATTAAGGTTATTTTATTTCTAGCAATGGTATATTGATACTGTGATGAATAACTTTTTATATAAGACTTTGCCTACATCATTGCTTTCAACTAGTTGTGCTACTGACACAGTAATTGAAATTGTTAAACATTCTGAAATGAATAAAATAATCCTACCCAGTTAAACAACCATAATACTCTGAATGCCAGTAGTATCCCTTTGGGAAAACACAACTTTATCTGTGATTTTTTTTCTTTGACATTTGGTACTTTATTTCATGTCATACTTTTTTTTTTTTTTTGAAGGGATGTATGTGTAGATGTTTGTGTGTATGTGTTTTACTGTTTAGTATGGAACATAGTTAATTACACAGGTAGAGAATATATCAATGAATATCAATGTTTACTTTTTACCCACCTTAAACAATAATGAGCACATTGCCAGTCTTGTTTGATCTATAAACTGCTATACCCTTCTGCTCCTCTGTTCCCTCTACCTCTGCTGGATTATTTGGAAGCAAATCCCAGACATCATATGTTTTTGTTTTTGTTTTTCACCTGTAAGCACTTTAGTGTTTACAGTCAATTCTAGTTATTAACTATATTATTTCTGTTCTC
The DNA here is from genome assembly GCF_033115175.1 of Lepus europaeus. Lineage (NCBI taxonomy): Eukaryota > Metazoa > Chordata > Mammalia > Lagomorpha > Leporidae > Lepus > Lepus europaeus. The sequence continues at coordinate 58,161,286 of NC_084838.1, read as the reverse complement.
TATTTCATTTAATTTCTCTTCTGTTTTTTTCCTTCATCCTGCCTTGCATTATGTTTAGTTTGCTTTTATTTTTCCAGTTTTTTAAGGTGTTGGAATATTAGGTTCTTGACAGACCTTTATTCCTTTATTTAGACATCTATAGCTGTATACTTCCCTTTGAGCACTGTTTTAGCTGCATGCCATGAGTTTTGGTATTTTTTGTCCCTATTTAATTCATCTCAAAAAATTTTGTTTGGCTTCCTCTTTGAACCAGTTGTTATTTAGGAGTATTTTTTTAATTTTCACATATTTTGAGTTTCTCAGTTTTCTCCGTGATTTTATTTCTAATTTTAAACCATTGTGTTCAGGTGTATTAAGATTTTTTTTATGGCCTAGCATATTGTCTGTCCTGGGATTGTTCCATGTGCTGTTGCAAAGTGTATGTATTTTATTGTTTTGGTGTGGAGTGTTCTAATGATGTTACTAGTTCTACTTTGTTTTTAGTGTTGTTTTGGTTTTCTGTTTCCTTGTTGATCTTCTTTAGTTGTTCTGTCCATTGGTGAAAGTGAGTGTATTAGGATTCTCCAGAGAGACAAGTCAATTGTGTGTATACACATGTACTTTCCTGTTTATTTGCATGTCCCTTAAGTTTTTTCTTGGAAAGTGGACATTTTAGATATTATATTGCAGCAAATCTGATTACTGGTCTCATGCTTCCACTCCTGGACTGTTATTGCCTTGTTTATTTGCTTGGTGACTAGCTGTTTATTTTATTGAAGTCCTTTCCCCCCTCTTATTATGTTAAGTCTCTCATGTTCTTAGCTGGTTTTTTCTTCCTCTCATTGTGTTCACTCTCTGATGTTCTTAAGGGAGATACAGACTTGGGTATGTTACCTTAGAATAATGGTAGTTTTGGAAGGGCTCTTTGCTCTCTTTCCTTGATCATACCCAGTTGTTAAACTCCACTAATTGCTAACTGATTATTCAACAATGCCTGAGAGCATAAATTACTCTGTAAATTAATAAAATCTGTGACTTCTTTGAAGTTTCTGGATTATTACTTGATATTTTTTTCCAAGTCCTTAAAGGGCTCCTCCATGCTGTCTCCTACAAACTAGCAGGCTGGCAATTCAGCCTGTATCTCCCACCCCACCCCAACCCAAGATTTGTTTTATTTATTTGGAGGGCAGAGTTACATATCTACATCTACATCTACATCTACATCTACATCTACATCTACATCTACATCTATCTCTATCTATCTATCTATCTATCTCTCTATCTATCTATTTATATAGAGAGACATACAGACACAAAGAGATCTTCATCCACTGATTCACTCCCCAAATGGCCTGGCTTGACTAGCCTGAAGCCAGCAGCCTGGAATTCCATTGGGAGCTCCTCTGTGGGTGTTGGGGCCCAAGTACTTGGACCATCTTCTGCTTTCCCAAGATCATTAGCAGAGAAATGGATCGGAAGTGGAGCAACTGGGACTTGAATTGGTGCTCATGTGGGATGTCAGCATTGCAGGCAGTAACTTAACCAACTGTGCCACAACACAAGACCTAGCTTGTATCTTTTTTTATTATTCTTTGACAGGTAGAGTTACAGACAGTGAGAGAGAAAGAGAGAGAGAGAGACAGAGAGGAAGGTCTTCCTTACATTGGTTCACTCCCTAAATAGCCGCTATGGTCAGCGCTGCGCCGATCCGAAGCCAGGAGCCTGGTGCTTCTTCCTGGTCTCCCATGCGGGTGCAGGGCCCAAGCACTTGGGTCATCCTCCACTGCCCTCCCGGGCCACAGCAGAGAGCTGGACTGCAAGAGGAGCAGCGAGGATTAAAATAATGTGCCCATATGGGATGCTGGCACCGCAGGCGGAAGATTAACCAAGTGAGTTATGGCGCTGGCCCCCCAGCTTGTATCTTGAATCTCCTTTCAGCTGCCCATTATCATCACCCCCACTGTTCTTTAGAGTACCCCTAAACTTGAACTTATCCACATTATATTGCAAAGAAAGTCATTTTTTTCTCTTTGGGAAGGGATTCGGATTTCTCTGGACCATGTCCTGCTTCCTATTCCATGCAAAAATTTCTGAGCCAGGCCTCTGGAATTGAAGGTGAGGATGATATCATCATCCTGCTCTTGGAGCCAGTTCCCTGGTGAAGAAGAGGTAGCGGCTTGAGATCCTTTGCTTGCCTCTGCTGGTGTGGAACCACTGCATCATAAGCTGGGGCAAAGGTATTTGGATCTCAGTGTGCTGCACTCAGAGTATATCATGGGCAGAAGAATAGAGTCCCAACATTTTAACAGCACTTGAGTTGTACTTGACCTCAATGATGGTTTGGAACAGGATGAGAAATGCTGATGGCCTTTACCTCCTGTTAACAAAACCTCCAAGTAGGAGCTGGAGGGATAAGGAGCCTTGAGTCCTGGAATGGAGTCCCTCCATGTTGAGTTGGTAGGGAAGAAAGAAGGAATGGCATTAGTTCTGGTAGCACAGCCACTTGCTTTTTTTACTAAATTTTCATTGATTTTCTCAAATTTTTTTTTCATTTGCTGTTTGCCCTTAGGACCACTTACTGTTGCTGTAAGTACTTTGTTTTGCTTTTAAATAATGTTCACCAACATCACTGAGGAGTGAGTCAGGAGAGTTCTTCACTGTCCTGCCCAAAGTGTCAATACTTATTATTTTAAGCTGCTAAATTTTGGGATAATTTGTTTTCCAGCAGTAGATAATTTATATACTGTATCAAAAGATGTATAAAGTTGCAATTGATATAGAGACTATTAAGTGATTGATTTTATAAATGCACCCGTTTATTCTTCTACCAGAAATTTAAGAAGGCATCTCCTTTCCCCATCATCCGGACCACCACATTGTTTTCAAAGTTTTGTAGTTTTGATGTTCTTTCTACCAACCCATGGAGATTCTTACGCCCACTTGTTGGAAAAATCAGACAGTGGTACGTACTCCAAGGGACAAGACCTTTGTTCTTATGCTCCAGCACAAGGGTGGCAGCATGTAGAGTAAGATTCTCCAGGTTGACTTGGGCAGGACAGAAGTCCTGCAAACTTTTATGGCATTCTTAGGATGAACAGAGACCAGGCTTCTTGACATCATTGCACGTGGAGAGGAGAGCTGTCAGTCATTATGCTGCTTCATACATTGTACATCTTATTACTCTATTAAGACTCCATTCAAAAGTGTGATTTTTTTAACCATGGTAATGAAGCAAAGTTCATGGCAGAGACATAGCCTTCCCTTCTGCTCAGGTGCTAATCGAGGTATTTTCCTTAAGTCTCAATCCTGGATGTCTTATGTCTAGTTCAGGAAAGTTTCTGGCTATTGATTGGTCAAGTAACTGCACAAGTAGTTTGTACAAGGCCAGATTCTTCAATCATATATCTGTAAGGAGTAGACTGCTAGCCTCCTGAATTAATCCTATCTGTCTAAATTTGAGAGGTAAAAAATGATATCTTGAAATACTTTTCTCTTAAATTTCTCTTAATATATATGATTGAAATCTAAGAACCATTTTATAACCTTTTTTGGCTTTTTTCTTTTATATGTCTTTCTGTATCCATTGCCTGTGGCATTTCTAATTCATGTTCTATGATACCCTTCAAATCAATATATTATGTATACAACTTATTGGCCTTTCCTTTGAGTAATGTTACTACTTAAATTCTGACTACCATAGGCATGCCATTTTCTTCCTTTTCTCTGAATTTCACATCTTGAGAGTAATCTTTGATACCTTTTGTTCCCTTTTTGAACAGAAAATCAATTCCCAAGTTCAGTCACTTTCTCTTTTGCAGTGTCACTCAAATCCCGTAATTCCTCTTGTGTCCTTATGTTCCAAATCCTGTATCTTGGTTCTTAGTATCTCAGCTTTGAACATCATTGATTTCTTTTTCAAACATCAGTTCTGTTTTACATCTTCACGTTGAGATAAAGCAAGATATAAGATAGCAAAAAAATAATTTTTAAAATTCAGGTTAATGGTAGCAATGAGAATTCTAGGACTTTCCTAATGGATATCTACAGGATAGATAACCTTTAGGTTTGGATGCCTAGGGGATACCAAAGATTACAAAGAAGCTAGACTTAGAGTTATACATGCATGGCAATCACTAAGGTATCTCCAGTACATTTACTTATTCAAAAAGTATCAATTGAACATCATCTGATTACCAAACATAGTGCTAAAAATTAGAGAAAGCTCTTAATTGAGCTGGTAAAGGGTACTGTTGACTGGAAATCCATTTGTATACAGAGATGATTTGTGTGGTCAATAGTATAATTAAATTATACATATTAATGTAATTATTTCCTTGATCTCTAGAAAAAGATAAATATGTTATAACTAGATCTGTTTTAAATAATTAGAAGTTTATGTTGTTGAAAATAAAATTACGATTTTTCTAATAGAGTATCACACAAAATAGTTTGTACAGATTTTCCTAATGAATTTATTAAAATATTATTTTCTAGTATTTATAGATATTTGAGTTTACTGATCCTATTTGAATATATTATGAACCAATGCTGCCAAAAGTACCTTTTGGATCTACCATTTGTTTATTGGCTCCCCAAATCTAGTTTCCTTGCTATTTTATATAAAGTCTCACTTCAAATTATTAGTGTTTTATGATTATAACCACAGCATTTTATGTTAGTATGCATCAGGAAAAATTAAAATTTCAGGAGCCAAAAGTAATAAACATTGAAGAAACAATAATACGGAGTTTCATAGAATATCAATATATTAGGTACTGTAGGAACTTGAGTTTTTCAGCTTTGGATAACTACAAATTTGTGCTAAAGCCCAATATCTTTGCATTAGACAGAAACTTAATCCTGGCTTTTAAAATTAATAATTATTATATCCATAAAGACCATTATTTTAAGTTTGGAGTAGAACGACAGACACAGCTATTAATTTACTTGCTAAAATTGTATTGCAAGTAATTTTGTGAATTTGTTCACCAAGGTGCTAATCTATTTTGTATAGCTCTGCTTTAAAGGAACTGCAATTTAGGATTCAACTACCGTGATGAGTTTCTGAAGAAGTGAATTATTATGTTTCTTTGCTACTAATAATCTGTCCAGATTTGTTCTGTTGCTTATAAATCTGTTTCATGACCCTTTTTCACATTTGCTACTGCTTCTAATCTCATTTGTATTACTTTTGTTCTTTGTGATAAACAATTTATTTTATTTATTTAAAAGGCAGAGTAGCAGAGAGAGAAAGAGATCTTCCATCTCCTGGTTCACTTCTCAAATGCACGAATGTTTGGGGCCAGGCCAGGCTGAAGACAGGAGCATGGAACACCATCTGGGTCTTCCACATGGGTAGGAGGGGCCCAAGTACTTTGGCCATCTTCTGATGCCTTCTCAGGCACATGAGCAGGGATCTGAAACAGAAGTGGAGTAGCTGGGACTTGCTCTGAATACTAGCTTCATGAGCAACAGCTTAATCTGCTGCACCACAATGCCAGTCTCTTTCTGGTTGCTTGAAATTTAATTGTCTTGAGTCATCTGAAAGCCTGTATTGAAAAGCAAAGAATAAGGAGCATGTGCCAGGATATAAATCAATCTTGAGTTTTCTTCACTGAGAAAGCCTAGACACTTATCCTGCTTTGCCTGTGGCTGACTCATAACAAGCACATCAGTGTCCTGCATTTTAACAAACTATTTTTTCTACTCTTTGCTTCATATAAGTTTCTATTCTTTGTTACTTATGGTCTTCACCAGAAATATTCTAAGCTCTGTGAGTGAAAGACAGTAAAGTATGAAGAGAACTGGAAAGTTGATTGTTAAGGATTCACTGAAAGTTTGTGAGGCCATGATTAAACATATATTGAGGGTGAAAATGCATCATAAAAGTACTGGTATAATTAAAAATAATGACAATTGTGGAACTCTTTGAAACATGCATTTTGACTTGACTTGACTTATTTGTGCAGGAGGAATTTATTCTTAGGAGCTTCAGGTCTCTTTTAGGTGGTTTGCATAATTCCTTCTCTTCCCTTAGGTGTTACTTTGCTTTACTTGCTATTCCAGCTGTGAATGGTTGGTGGTTTAGTGGGCAGGAAGACCTACAGTTTATGGGATGTAGAACAATTCTCTTAAAGTCAATCAGCCAGAAGTATTTGTAACTGTACAGGGTAATGTTCTGTTTTTTATTTTAGTTTTTATGAACTGAGGAACCTCTTGCACTAATGATTGATTTGGAATTGGATGAGAGAATTTAAAATAGATTCTTGGGTAGATTTCGTGTTTTGGTAATATATTGATATGCTAATGGATTTATTTTATTAACACGGTAATCATCCCCCAATTTTCAGAAACTATTAACAGAAATGAGTATCATGAAGCATAGAGTAAGTTGATAATTAATTATGTTTTCATTCATTAAGTTTTACCAAATAAGTCAAATTGGAGAGGTTCATCTCATGTGGTTGAATACGGCTTTAATCGCATTTGTAGTTTATACAATTATTTACATATATCAGTGTATTGCCTTTCCCATAAACACCATGAGGACTGTATATATTTGTTTTCCATAGTGCTTAACACAGTTTCTGGGACAAAAGCATGGATGAACAAGTGCAAGAATGATACTTAAAAAGAAGACAGTAAAGACTAATATCCTGAGTTTCTAGTTTCAAAGTATCCCCTAAATGCCTGGCACTAAGAACTGTGACAGGGGGCAGTGCTGTGGTGCAGGTGGTTAAAGCCCCAGCCTGTAGCACCAGCATCCTGTATGGGCACTGATTCAAGGCCTGGCTACACCACTTCCGATACGACTCCCTGCTAATGTGCCTGGGATAAATGACTAAGATAAATGACTCTAAGAACAAGTTGGTGCTGTTGGACTATGTAATGCTTTTGAGAAAGCTATTTTTTTTTTGAGAATTCTGGACAGAATTAGTGATAAGTAAATACTGAAAAAAAGTGAAATATTTAAAAAATTTTAGAAAGAAAACTTTATTAATGTTTGTTTCCATCATTAACACATTCATGAAATCATCACTTCCTGATAGGATTCCAGATATTACACCAAATTAATTGTAAGGAGGAATGTGTAAGCTATTGAGACTTCCTATTGTAGAGTTCACTTTAAAAAAATTCTTTCCAATTTCCTATTCTTTCTCCTCTCAGTTATGGCCTCTTACCTTTCACATGAGGGATTAGAGAAAGTGTCAATACTGATTTTCTTTTGAGATCTACACACAATTCAAGGTCCTAAAAGGTTATCATAAGTTTTTATTTCTAGTGGGCATGAGTTTAATGGTAGAAGGAAGAGAAGACACATAAGGCTAGTAAAGGCCTGATGTTACCTAAAAGGAAGAATATATCAAAGATATTTAAAGAGGTAACAAAAATCCAACAGAATTATTTTCTGCTCTCTTTAAGAGTTAGCAGTAACTGGAAAAATTATCCAATAAGATAGGAAACGTATCTTCACAGTGTTATTAATTCTCATAACTAAATGATAAGGTCATTGAGTGATGTAATTTTCAACTCTGGATGAAACAGTTAAATATATGAAAGAAAATGTAGTTATGTTGCTTGACCACTAACAATACTTATGAATGGTTAATAAGTGAATGTTAAGGGAGCAATTAATGTTGAGGGAGCTAAAAATTGGGCTGTATACCTCTCATGTAAACAAGGGTTACATAGCACATCCACAAAGGTGCTGGCCTAGAGCAGCTTGTGAAAACTCACAGTGGAGTCTCTAGCAAGTGTGCAGGTACTCTTTTGCCCTCTTCACTCTTGGGCAGTGCAGAGCTGTCTGGCAAGGCTACACATGTCATACAGAGGCTGTGAGAATGATCCTGTCACTGAACTGCATGATGAGGAAAGCTCTTTTCCTGGTGTGATGAGAGGCTGAGAGGCATCAGTAGAATGCACATAACATTTTTAGTACCCAGATCTATGCACTTCTTGAATATAGATAATGAAAACTCAGTAATAAGGCAGGCTGAATTATTGAAATCTATTTTGATACTATATTTTAGAGAGCAAGTAGCAAAAGTTCAAATAGCAAGGGATAGTAGTCCTCTAACACACACAAAGGAAGATCTATTCAGATCTGTTTCTTGGGGCATTAAGATCCAAAGACTTCTAGTATTAGGAAAAAGGTAAGAGGTAAAGAGATTGTATCTTGAATTAAACAGTATGAATTTTTATAACTTATGGAAGACATATATTTATAACTTAAGATGGTGGTGGGGAATGTTCCTTCTTTTTTTAAGTTTGAAAAGCAAACTGAATAAATATAGTTAGGTTTCTTAGCAGATTACAAAAATATAGTAGACATCTTAGTTCATCCTTTTAATAAGATTGCTCTTCCATGATGTCAGCATCTCCACCTTTTACAAAGTGGGTGGTTGTTTTCTTCATCCTACCTCTTAGAGAAGATAACTTGGAGGGCCAGGGAACATTGTTTGCTTCCTTCTAGTGTTTTCCAACAGTATAGAGCTCACGAATAAGAACGACCATACAGATGGTACTATACTTACTGAGAAAATTGGCAATTGGATGTTATCTGTCAAGGCAATTTGCTTCTTACTGATTTTGCCATAGACACATTTGTAAATTAGCTTATATACTGACTTCAGCTTCGGGTATCCTGAATCTATAATGTATGATTGCACAATACTCAGTATGTGTGTTGAAGCCTTGTTGAACTTAAGAAGGGTGTCATTGAAAATCTGACAGGGCTGCAACACTTTGGAAACTTTTGGTCTCACACCAATGATACCCCTGATTCTGATGAGATGCTAATTTAGGTTCTGCAGGCACATAGAAGTTGCCAGCTTTTATTGCCATCCTCTCCATTCCAATTTCAGATCTGTTTATCTGCCTGTATTCCTTGTGATAGTTCTTAGCTTTTTCATAGATAAGCTTCCTCCTTGCCTTTCAAAGCACATTCTGGCAAGGTATTTTTCTCAGGTGCTTGATCTTCAGCTCTCTGAAATTCTTCCACTTTTTCTTAAGGGTATCTTGCACAATAGTATCCTACCTTCTTCCCTTAGGTATCCTTTATGGTTCCAAGTGGAAAAGAGGCAGTGTTATTTTTTTGTCTTATAATTTTTCATAAGGTAGTTCTATTTTTAGTTTTTAGAAACTTTTATTTAATATATACAAATTTCATGCATTTCATATATACAAATTAGGACCATAGTGTTTCTACCTACCCTACTCTCCCTTGCATCCACACTCCCACCCTTCTTCCTCTCCTATTCCCATTCTTATTTTTTTTTTACAAAGATCTATATTTTCAGTTAACTTTATATTCATAAAATTGACCCTGCAGTAAGTAAAGAGTTGTACATAATGTATGAAGGAAAAAAAAAAAAAAAACAATGTTCCTCAATAGTCGAGACAAGGGCTATAGGGCTATTCAAAATCATCGCATATCACAGTGCCAATTTCACTTCTATAGATTACCTTTTAGATACTCTATTAGTTATTACTGCAGGGAGAACCTATGATATTTGTATTTTTGGGACTGGCTTATTTCTCTAAGTATAATGGTTTGCAGTTACATCCATTTTGTTGCAAATAGCAGGATTTCATTTTTTGATGACTGTAGTATTCCATAGTGTATATATACCAAAATTTCTTGCTTGTTAAAGATTTATTTACTTATTTGAAATTCAGTTATACAGAAAGAGAGATAGAGAGAGGTCTTCCATCTGATGGTTCACTCCCCAGTTGGCCGCAACGGTTGGAGCTGTGCCGATCTGAAGCCAGGAGCTTCCTCCAGGTCTCCCACATGGGTGCAGGAGCCCAAGAAATTGGGCCATCTTCCACTGCTTCCCCAGGCCATAGCAGAGAGCTGGATCAGAAGTGGAGCAGCCGGAACTAGAACTGGCGCCCATATAGCATGCCTGCGCTTCAGACCAGGGCATTAACCCGCTGTGCCACAGCACTGGCCACAATACCAAAATTTCTTTATCCAGTTTTCAGTTGATGGATATATGAGTTGATTCAATATCTTAACTATTGTGAAATGAGCTGCAGTAAACCTGGGGGTACGGATCACTTGTTCATATACTGATTTCTTTTAGGTAAATTCACAGGAGTATGAGGGCTGGGTCATGTGGTAGGTCTGTATTCAGATTTCTGAGGTATCACCATACTGTCTTCCACAGTAGCTATACCAGTTTACATTCCCACCAATAGTGAATTAGGGTACTTTTATCCCACATCTTCACCAGCATTTGTTGTTTGTTGATTCCTGTATGAGAGCCATTCTAACTGGGATGAGGTGATTGTGGTTTTGATTTGCATTTCCCTGATGTCTAGTGATCCTGAGCATGTTTTTAGGTGTCTGATCGCATTTTGAATATCTTCTTTTGACAAATGTCTATTCAAATTCTTTGCCCATTTCTTTTTCTTTTCTTTTTGTCCTTCCTTCCTTCCTTCCTTCCTTCCTTCCTTCCTTCCTTCCTTCCTTTCTTTCTTTTTTTACAGAGAGAGTTAGACAGTGAGAGAGAGAGACAGAGAAAAAGGTCTTCCTTCCATTGGTTCACACCCCAAATGGCTGCCATGGCCAGCGCGCTGCGATGATCCGAAGCCTGGAGCCAGGTGCTTCCTCCTGGTCTCCCATGTGGGTGCAGGGCCCAAGCACTTAGGCCATCCTCCACTGCTCTCCCGGGCCAAGCAGAGAACTGGACTGGAAGAGGAGCAACCGGGACAGAACCGGCGCCCCAACTGGGACTAGAACCTGGGGTGCTGGTGCCGCAGGCAGAGGATTAGCCTATTGAGCCGTGGCACTGGCCCTTTGCCCATTTCTTAACTGGATTGTTCGTTTTGTTGTTGTTGAGTTTCTTGACCTCTTCATAGATTCTGGAGAGTAATCCTTTATTAGTTCCATAGTTTGCAAATATTTCCCCCATTCTGTTGGTTGCCTCTTCATTTTGCTGATTGTTTCTTTTACAGTGTAGAAGCTTCTCAGTTTGATGTAATCCCATTTTTCAATTTTGGATTTGATTTTGTGTGCTTTTGGAGTTTTTTTCTAAGAAGCCTTTGCCTATGCCGATGTCTTGTAAGGTTTCCCCAATATTCTCTAGAAATTTGATAGTATTGGGTCATAGATTTAGGTCACTGATCCATTTTGAGTGGATTTTTTTGTAAGGTGTAAGGTAGGGCTCTTGTTTTATACTTCTATATGCAGGTATCAAGTTTTCCCAGAATCATTTGTTGAAGAGGCTGTCCTTGCCTCAGGGATTGATTTTAGCTACTTTGTTAAAGGTAAGTTGATTGTATTGTGGATTGAATTCTGGAGTTTCTACTCTATTCTGTTAGTCTAAACATCTGTTTTTGTACCAGTACCAGGTTGTTTTGATTATAACTGTCCTGAAGTATTTCTTGAAATCTTGTTTTGTGATGTCTCTGGCTTTGCTTTTGTTGTTTAAGATTGCTTTGCTATTTGGGGTCTCTTGCATTTCCATATGAATTTTAGCATCATTTTTTTTCTAGATATGGAAAAAAAATGTCCTTAGTACTTTGGGATCACATTGAATCTGTGAATTTCTTTCAGTGGTATGGACATTTTGATGATACTAATTCTTCCAGTCAATGAACGTAGGAAGATTTTTCCATTTTTTGTGTCTTCTTCTATTTCCTTCTTTAATGTTTTGTAATTTTAATCATTTTCAATTTAACCAATAATTTAACATTCTTGGATAAATTTATCCCTATGTAGTTAATTTTTTGTAGCTATTATGAATGGGATTGATCGTAGAAGTTCTTTCTTAGTCATGGCCTTGTCTGTGTATCCAAAGTCTATGGATTTTGGGTGCTAGTTTATATCCTGCCACATTACCAACTATCTTATGAGTTCCAATAGTCTCTTAGTTTAGTCTTTTGGGTCCCCTAAAGATACAATTATGTCATTTGCAAAAAGGAATAATTTGACTTTCTCTTCATTTCACTGGTATTTTCATATTTTTTTGTGGTTTTAATTTTGTTTATTTCTTCTCAGATTTTAATTATTTCTTTCCTCCTACTAGTTTTGGGTTTGATTGTGTTGTTTTTGTAGGTCTTGAAGATGGCATTGATAGCTCATTTATTTGGTGATAACTCATTTATAATTTCTTTTTTAACTTTTATTTAATAAATATAAATTTCCAAAGTACAACTTTTGAATTATAGCAGCTTTTTCCCCCATAACCTCCCTCCCACCCGCAACCATCCCATCTCCCACTCCCTCTCCCATCCCATTCTTCATCAAGATTCATTTTCAATTATCTTTATATACAGAAGATCAACTTAGTACATACTAAGTAAAGATTTGAACAGACTGCACCCAAAAAGACACACAAAGTATAGAGTACTGTTTGAGTAGTAGTTTCACCATTAATTCTCATAGTACAACACATTAAGGGGCAGAGATCCTACATGGGGAGCAGGTAGGTGCACAGTGACTCTCATTGTTGATTTAATAATTGACAATCTTAATTTATGATGTCAGTTATCACCCAAGGCTCTTGTCATGAGCTGCCAAGGCTATGGTAGCCTCTTGAGTTCACCAACTCTGGTCTTATTTACACAAGGCCATATTAAAAGTGGAAGTTCTCTCCTCCCTTCAGTGAAAGGTGCTGCCTTCTTTGATGGCCCATTCTTTCTGCTGGGATCTCACTCACAGAGATCTTTCATTTAGGTCATTTTTCTTTTTTTTCCATGGCATCTTGGCTTTCCATGCCTACAATACTCTCATGGACTCTTCAGCCAGATCCGAATGCCTTAAGGGCTGATTCTGAGGCCAGAGTGCTGTTTAGGACATCTGCCATTCTATGAGTCTTTTGTGTATCCCACTTCCCATGTAGGATCATTCTCTCCTTTTTAATTCTATCAATTATTTGCAGACACTGGTCTTATTTATGTAATCCATTTTACACTTAATCCCATATTTTTGATCAATTATGAACTTAAACCGATCACTTTAACAAGTAAGATGGCATTGGTACATGCCACCTTGATGGGATTGAATTGGAATCCCCTGGCACATTTCTAGCTCTACCATTAGGGGCAAGTCTGAGTGGGCATGTGCTGAACTGTACATCTGTTCCCTGTCTTATTCCCACTAATATTTAACAGGGATCACTTTTAAGTTAAATTTAAATGACTAAGAATAATTGTGTGTTAATTAAAGAGTTCAGCCAATGGTATTAAGTAGAACAACAACAAAAAAACACTAAAAGGAATAAAATAGTAAGTTGTTCCTTGATAGTCAGGACAAGGGCTGATCAAGTCATTGTTTCTCATAGTGTCCATGTCACTTCAACAGGTTTCCTTTTAAGTGATCAGTTAGTTGTCACCGATTAGGGAGAACATATGATATTTGTCCCTTTGGGACTGGCTTATTTCACTCAGCATGATGTTCCAGGTTCCTCCTTTTTGTTGCAAATGACTGGATTTCATTTTTTTTACCTCTGTATAGTATTCTTTTTTTTTTTTTTTTTTGACAGGCAGAGTGGACAGTGAGAGAGAGAGACAGAGAGAAAGGTCTTCCTTTGCCGTTGGTTCACCCTCCAATGGGCGCCGCGGCTGGCGCACTGCAGCCGGTACACCGCGCTGATCTGATGGCAGGAGCCAGGTGCTTATCCTGGTCTCCCGTGGGGTGCAGAGCCCAAGGACTTGGGCCATGCTCCACTGCACTCCTGGGCCACAGCAGAGAGCTGGCCTGGAAGAGGGGCAACTGGGACAGAATCTGGCGCCCCGACCGGGACTAGAACCCGGTGTGCCAGTGCCGCAAGGCAGAGGATTAGCCTAGTGAGCCGCAGCACTGGCCTGCTGTATAGTATTCTACAAAGTCTGGAAATCTCTTTCAATGCTGAATCTTTTTCAGGTTTAGGAATTAAGGTGATGCTGGCTTCATAGAAAGAATTTAGGAGGATTCCCTCTTTTTTGATTGTTCTGAATATTTTGAGAAGAATTGGAATTAGTTCTTCATTAAATGTCTGGTAGAATTCAGCAGTAAATCCATCCATTCCTGGGATTTTCTTTGAGGGAGGGCCTGTATTACTGATTCAATTTCTGACTCGGTTATTGGTCTGTTTAGGTTTTCTATGTCTTCATGATTCAATTTCAGTAGGTTGTATGTGTCCAGGAATCTGTCCATTTCTGATAAATTCCCTATTTGCTGGCATACAACACTTTGCAGTAATTTCTGATGACTCCTTTTATTTCTGTGGTGTCTGTTGTTACATTCCCTTTTTCATCTCTGATTTTATTGATTTGGGTCTTTTATTTTTTTCTTCAGTTGGGCTAGTGGGGTGTCAGTTTTGTTTATTTTTTTCAAAAAGACCAGCTCTTCATTTTGCTGATCTTTTAAATTTTTTTTGGATTCAATTCTGTTGAATTCTTCTCTAATTTTAATTATTTCTCTTCTCCTCCTAGTTTTAGGTCTAGTTTGCTGCAGTTTTTCAGCATCCCTGAGATTCATTGATAGCTGATTTGTTTGCTGCCTTTCCAATTTCTTGATATAGGCACCTATTGCTATAAACTTTCCTCTTAACACTGCTTTTGCTGTATCCCATGTTTTGATATGTTGTGTTGTTATCCTCATTTACTTCCAGAAAGTTTTTGATTTCTCTTTTGATTTCTTCAGTGACCCAGTGTTCATTCAGGAGCATGTTGTTCAGTCTCCATGTGTTTGCATATGCTCTAGGGATTCCTGAGTTGCTAATTTCCAGGTTCATTGTACTTTGGTCTGAGAAGAGGCATGGTATCATTTCTATTCTTTTGAATTTGCTGAGACTTGCTTTATGGCCTAGTATGTAGTGAATTCTAGAGTAGGCTCCATATACTGTTGAGGAGAATGTATATTCTTCAAATGTAGGATAAAAAGTTCTGTAGATATCTGTTAGATCCATTTTGACTATAGTGTCTATTAAATCTGCTGTTTCCTTATTGATCTTTTGTCTGGTTGATCTGTCCATTGCTGAAAGTGGAATATTGAAGTACCCCAATACTATAGCATTGGAGTCTAAGTCTCCCTTTAAGTTCCTTAACATATCTTTTAAATAAACCAGTGCCCTGTAATTAGGTGCTTGTACGTTTATAATAGTTATATCTTCCTGTTGAATTGATCCCTTAATCATTATATAGTGCTCCTGTTTGTCTCTCTTAACAGTTTTTGTTTCAAAGTTCATTTTGTCTGATATTAAGATGGCTACGCCAGCTCTTTTTTGGTTTCTGTTGGCATGGATTATCTTTTTCCAACCTTTTACTTTCAGCCTGCATGTACCTTTGTTGGAAAGATGCATTTCTTGTAAGCAGTAAATAGATGGGTTTTGTCTTTTAATCCATTCGGCCAGTCTGTGCCTTTTATCTGGAGAGTTGAGGCCATTTACATTCAATGTGACTATTGATAAGTAGTGACTTTGCCCTGCCATTTTTCCAAAGATATTTCTGCTATATGCTTTGAATTTCCTGTGATCTTTTACTAAGATATTTTCTTCCTTTACCTTCTTTCGTATTGATGGCCGTGTTTCTTTATTTCTGTGTAACACATCTTTAAGTGTCTTTTGCAGGGCTGGATGTGTGGTGACAAACTTTTTCAATTTCTGTTTTCTTTGAAAGGTCTTTTTTTCACCTTCATTCACAAATGAGAGCTTTTGCAGGATACAATATTCTGGGCTGGCAGTTTTTCTCTTAGTACCTGGGCTATATTTTGCCATTCCCTCCTAGCCTGTAGGGTTTCTGATGTGAAGTCTGCTGTGAGTCTGATTAGAGATCCTCTGAGAGTAATCTGATGTTTCTCTATTGCATATTTTAGAATCTTTTTTTTTTATATTTCACTGTGTTGAGTTTGATTACAATGTGTTGTGATGAGGATCTATTTTTGTCATGTTTATTGGGGGTTCTATGTGCTTCCTGTACTTGGATGTCTCTGTCCTTCTCCAAACCTGGGAAGTTTTCTGCTAGTATCTCACTAAAAAGGCCTTCTAATCCTTTCTCTCTCTCCATGCCTTCAGGAACTCCTAGAACCTGAATGTTGCTTTTTTTTTAAAATAGTATCCTGTAGATTCCCCAACAATATCTTTTCTTTGGTTTGACTGTATACTTTCCTGTCTTTGTCTTCTAAGTCCAATATTCTCTCTTCTATCTAACTGAATCTGTTTTTAAGGCTCTCAAATGTGTTTTTTTTTTATTCAACAGGTAGAGTTATAGACAGTGAGAGAGACAGAGAGAAAGGTCTTCCTTCCGTTGGTTCACTCCCCAAATGGCCACTATTGTTAGCGCTGCACCGATCTGAAGCCAGGAGCCAGGTGCTTCTTCCTGGTCTCTCATGTGGGTGCAGGGGCCCAAGCACTTGGGCCATCCTCCACTGCCCTCCCAGGCCACAGAAGAGAGCTGGACTAGAAGAGGAGCAACCAGGACTAGAACACTGTGCCCATATGGAATGCCAGCGCTGCAGGCAGAGGATTAACCAAGTGAGCCATGGCACCAGCCCTCAAATATGTTTTTCATTTTCTATTGAATTCTTCATTTTTATTTTTTTCTCTTCAATATCTCAATTTCATGTTCTACTAAATTCCTCATTTCATTTTGATTCATCCTTATGATTTCATTTTCACAAGCGAGATTTTCTGTTCTGTCCTATATGGATTTCTATAGTTCGTGCATTAGTTTTTGATAACTTCTAAATGTTCTTATCATAAATTTTTTTAAATCCATATCTTGCATTTCTTCTATCTCTTCATCTTCATAATCTTATATTGGAGTGTCATGTTCATTTGGGAGCATCATTATGTCTTCCTTGTTCTTGTTTCCTTAGTTTCTGCATTTGTTGTTTGGCATTGTGCAGATATTTTTGGTTTCTCCTTCTCCTTCTCCTTCTCCTTCTCCTTCTCCTTCTCCTTCTCCTTCTCCTTCTCCTTCTCCTTCTTCTTCTTCTTCTTCTTCTTCTTCTTTTCTGTGGTGGTTTTTCTTGTTATACTATGACTCTAGATTAAGTGAACTGTCTGCTTTTGGTGAATCTCTAGAAGATTGTGGTGGGTGTGGCCAGAGAGCTCTGTTCAGTTCTTTAAGGGTGTGCCAGAGGTGACACACCCAGGTTTGGCATGGTAAATCTTCTCTCTCTCTCTCTTTTATTCAAATGAGAAGTAATTCTGCTCAGCTGAGCTCTTTTCCTAGATGGCAATCAGTGCCTGAGCGCTAGCCCCAGTGGGTTTAATATTTGTCTGCTCTGTCCCAAGCACCACACAAAGGATCTGTACAGTACTCAGTGTAAGCTCAGATTCCCCTGCAATGTCTCTCACCGGGTAGCAAAGGCCACCAAATTTGTGGCGTCTCCCACCGAGACTACTCATGTCTCAGCCACACTGTCAGTTTCTCAGCCATACCCTCAGTTTTTTTTTTTTTTTCACAGTCACAGTTCATAAGCTCCACACATTCACTAGGTCTTAGTCTCCTGTTATTTCTCCCCACCAGAGTCAGGTTTTTCTGTTTGGCTGAGGGCAGGCACAGCCCCGAGTTGTGCAGCTGTTATGTATGTTCAAAATGTTGCCTGCTCTGTTGTCTCACTCTTTGTAGGGTGAGTGGAGAGAGAGAATCATGTCCGTACTGGTCCCTTTTTTTTTTTTCTCTCCTCTAGTTAGGCTGGTGTACTTTCCCCTATGGGGCTTCAAGCCTTGTTCTCTCTAGGCTCTTTCTGCCTCTTTTCCGTCAGTGTCTCAGGCTACTGAGGTTTCTCCTCACCTCCCTTTCCAGTGCTGGAGCGGAGACTTTCTTGGCAGCTGGGCTCCTGAGCCATGGGTGCCCGTGCCCTGTGCGTAGTTCCACTGTGTCCCTCTAATTCTGGAAGAGTTTCCCTCTGCAGTTTTTTCCCTAACTCTACCCTGAGACTACAGAATCTACACTTTTATTAAACTATCTTTTTCTGGACTATCAGTGAGCTCCCTCCCTATTCTGCCATCTTAATTTCTTGATGTAGGCACCAATTGCTCTAAACTTCTCAGTTAACACTGCTTTTTCAGTATCCTGTAAGTTTTGATGTGTTACATTTTTATCTTCATTCATTTCCAGAAAATTTTTTTTAATTCTCTTTTTCTTTCTTCTATAATCTGCTGCTCTTTCATGAGCATGTTGTTCAGTCTCCTTGTATTTTTGTATGATCTTGAGATTCTTGCGTTGTTGATTTCCAGCTTCATTCCATTGTGGTCAGAGAAGATGGATGGTAGAATTTCAATTTTTTTTTTAATTTGCTGAGACTTGCTTTATGGCCTAGCAGATGGACTATCCTAGAGAAAATTCCACATGCTGATGAGAGGAATGTGTATTCTGCAACTGTGGGATCAGAAGTTCTGTAGATATCACTTAGGTCCATTTGGTCCATAGTGTTGATTAGCTCTGTTGTTTTTTTGTTGATTTTTCTGTCTCATTGATCTGTCCATTGCTGAAAATGGGATGTTGAAGTCCACCATTACTGTTTCTATTGGATTCTATGTCTCCCTTTAGATCTGTTAAAATTTCTTTTAAATAGGCAGAAGCCCTGAAATTGGGTGCATAAACATTTATCATAGTAACTTTGTCCTGTTGACTTGCTCCCTTAATCATTATATAGTACTCTTCTCTCTTTTAACAGTTTTAGTGTTAAAGTCTATTTTGTCTGATATTAAGATGCCTACAATTGTCCTTTTTGCTTTCTGTCAGCATAAAATAGCTATTTCCATCCTTTCACTTTCAGTCTGCTTGTATCTTTGTTGGTAAGATGTGTTTCTTGTAAGCAGCAAAGAGATGGGTCTTGCTTTTTAAACTATTCAGCCAGCTGGTATCTTTTACTGGAGAGTTGAGGTCATTTACATTCAAGGTTACTATTGACAAGTAATGACTTGGCCCTGCCATTTTTCTACAAATATTCCTATTGTTTACTTTGGTTTTCCTTTGTATTTATATTGGGAGATTTTCTGCCTTCACATTCTTTCATAATGTTGACTATCTTTCTGTGTCTCTGTGTGTATAGTACATCCTTAAGCATCTTTTATAAGGCTGGAAAAGTGGTGACAAATTCTGTCTTTTTTTTTTTTTTTTGGTATGGGAGGTCTTTATTTCACCTTCACTCTTTTTTTTTTAAAGATTTTATTTTATTTTTTTTATTTATTAAACTTTTATTTAATGAATATAAATTTCCAAAGTACAGCTTATGGGTTACAATGGCTTCCCCCCTCCCATAACTTCCCTCCCGCCCGCAACCCTCCCCTTTCCCGCTCCCTCTCCCCTTCCATTCACATCAAGATTCATTTTCAATTCTCTTTATATACAGAAGATCAGTTTAGTATATATTAAGTGAAGATTTCAACAGTTTGCCCCGTATAGCAACACAAAGTGAAAAAACTACCGTTGGAGTACTAGTTATAGCATTAAATAAGAGTGTACAGCACATTAAAGACAGAGATCCTACATAATATTTTTTTAAATTAATTAATTTTCTATGCCATTTCCAATTTAACACCAGGTTGTTTTTTTTCATTTCCAATTATCTTTATATACAGAAGATCAATTCAGTATATAATTAGTAAAGACCTCATCAGTTTGTACCCACACAGAAACACAAAGTATAAAAATACTGTTTCAGCACTAGTTATAGCATCACTTCACATTAGACAACATGTTAAGGACAGATCCCACATGGGTTGTAAGTACACAGTGACTCCTGTTGCTGACTTAACAATTTGACACTCCTGTTCATGGCGTCAGTAATCTCCCTAGGCTCTAGTCATGAGTTGTCAGTGCTATGGAAGCCTTTAGAGTTTGCTGACTTTGATCTTATTCCGCTAGGGTCATAGTCAAAGTGGAAGTTCTCTCCTCCCTTTGGAGAAAGGTACCTCCTTCTTTGATGGCCCCGTTCTTTCCACTGGGATCTCACTCACAGAGATCTTTCATTTAGGACTTTTTTTTTCCATGGTATCTTGGCTTTCCATGCCTACTATACTCTCATGGGCTCTTCAGCCAGATCCGAATGCCTTGAGGGTTGATTCTGAGGCCAGAGTGTTGCTTAGGACATCTGCCATTCTATGAGTCTGCTGTGTATCCCACTTCCCATGTTGGATCCTTCTCTCCCTTTTTGATTCTATTAGTTAGTATTAGCAGACACTTGTCTTGTTTGTGTGATCCCTTTGACTCTTAGACCTATCAGAGCCATCAATTGTGAGCTGAAATTGATCACTTGGACATTGGTACATGCCACCTTGATGGGATTGTGTTGGAATCCCCTGGCACATTTCTAACTCCACCCTTTGCGGCAAGTCCGATTGAGCATGTCCCAAATTGTACGTCTCCTCCCTCTCTTTTTCCACTCTTAAATTTAACAGGGATCAATTTTCAATTAAAATTTAAACACCTAAGAATAATTGTGTGTTGATTACAGAGTTCAACCACTAGTACTAGAACAACAACAACAACAACAAATACTAAAAAGGATAAAGTATTTCATTGTACATCTAGAGTCAGGACAAGAGCTGATCAGGTCATTGTATCTTATAGTGTCCTTTTCACTTAACAGGTTCCCCCTTTTTTGCTCAGTTGTCATCGATCAGTGAAAACAAATGATATTTGTCTCTTTGGGACTGGCTTAATTCACTCAGCATGATGTTTTCCAGATTGCTCCATCTTGTTGCAAATGACCGGGTTTCGTTTTTTTCTTACTGCTGTATAGTATTCTATGGAGTACATGTCCCATAATTTCTTTATCCAGTCTACTGTTGATGGGCATTTGGGTTGGTTCCAGGTCTTAGCTATTGTGAATTGAGCTGCAATAAACATTAATGTGCAGATCGCTTTTTTATTTGCCAAATTAATTTCCTTTGGGTAAATTCCAAGGAGTGGGATGGCTGGGTTGTATGGTAGGGTTATGTTCAGGTTTCTGAGGAATCTCCAGACAGACTTCCATAGTGGCTTAACCAGTTTGCATTCCCACCAACAGTAGGTTAGTGTCCCTTTTTCCCCACATCCTCTCCAGCATCTGCTGTTGGTAGATTTCTGAATGTGAGCCATTCTCACCGGGGTGAGATGGAACCTCATTGTGGTTTTGATTTGCATTTCTCTGATTGCTAGTGATCTTGAACATTTTTTCATGTGTCTGTTGGCCATTTGGATTTCCTCTTTCGAAAAATGTCTATTGAGGTCCTTGGCCCATCTCTTAAGTGGGTTGTTTGTTTTGTTGTTGTGGATTTTCTTGATTTCTTTGTAGATTCTGGTTATCAACCCTTTATCTGTAGTATAGTTTGCAAATATTTTTTCCCATTCTGTTGGTTGCCTCTTCACTTTCCTGTTTCTTTTGAAGTACAGAAACTTCTCAATTTGATGCAATCCCAATTGGGAAGGAAGAACTCAAACTATCCCTCTTTGCAGATGATATGATTCTTTATTTAGGGGACCCAAAGAACTCTACTAAGAGACTGCTGTAACTCATCAAAGAGTTTGGCAAAGTTGCAGGTTATAAAATCAATGCACAAAAGTCAACAGCCTTTGTATACACAGGCAATGCCACAGCTGAGGAAGAACTTCTAAGATCAATCCCATTCACAATAGCTACAAAAACAATCAAATACCTTGGAATAAACTTTACCAAAGACGTTAAAGATCTCTACGATGAAACTACAAAATCTTACAGAAAGAAATAGAAGAGGATACCAAAAAATGGGAAAATCTTCCATGCTCATGGATTGGAAGAATCAATATCATCAAAATGTCTATTCTCCCAAAAGCAATTTATACATTCAATGCAATACCAATCAAGATACCAAAGACATTCTTCTCAGATCTGGAAAAAATGATGCTGAAATTCATATGGAGACACAGAAGACCTCGAATAGCCAAAGCAGTCTTGTACAACAAAAACAAAGCCGGAGGCATCACAATACCAGATTTCAGGACATACTACAGGGCAGTTGTTATCAAAACAGCGTGGTACTGGTACAGAAACAGATGGATAGACCAATGGAACAGAATAGAAACACCAGAAATCAATCCAAACATCTACAGCCAACTTATATTTGACCAAAGATCCAAACCTAATCCCTGGAATAAGGACAGTCTATTCAATAAATGGTGCTGGGAAAATTGGATTTCCATGTGCAGAAGCTTGAAGCAAGACCCCTACATTTCACCTTACACAAAAATTCACTCAACATGGATTAAAGACTTAAATCTATGACCCGAAACCATCAAATTATTAGAGAGCATTGGAGAAACCCTGCAAGATATAGGTACAGGCAAAGACTTCTTGGAAAATACTCCAACAGCACAGGCAGTCACCTTCACTCTTAAATGAGAGCTTTGCAGGGTATAGTATTCTGGGTTGACAGTTTTTTTCTCTTAGGATGTGGATTATATATCTCCATTCTCTCCTAGCCTTTAGGGTTTCTGATAATAAGTCAGGTCTGAGTCTAATTGGAGATCCTCTGAAAGTAATCTGGCAGTTTTCTCATGCAAATTTTTGAATTTTGTCTTTTTTTAAAGATTTATTTTATTTATTTATTTGAAAGAGTTACAGAGAGAGGTCAAGACAGAGAGAGAGGTCTTCCATCTGCTGCTTCACGCCCCAGATAGCTGTAACAACTGGAGCTGCGCTGATCTGCAGGCAGGAGCCAGGAGCCTCTTCCTGCTTTCCAGCATGGGTTTAGGAGTCAAAGGACTTGGGCCATCTTCCACTGCTTTCCCAGGCCATAGCAGAGAGCTGGATCAGAAAGAGGAGCAGCTGGGATTCGAACTAGTACCCATATGGGATGCCAGTGCTTCAGGCCAGGGCTTTAACCCGCTGTGCAACAATGCCGGCCCCTGAATTTTTTCTTTATGTTTTATTGTTGAGAGATGTCATGATGAAGATCTTTTCTGGTCATGTCTATTAGGAGTTTTATATGCTTCCTTGGACATCCCTTTCTTTCTCCAAAATGGAGATGTTTTCTGTAATTACTTCACTAAATAGGCAACTAATCCATTCTGTCTTTCCATGACTTCAGGAATTCCTAAGACCAGCATGCTGAGTTTTTTGATAGTATCTCATAAATCTCCAACAGTGTCTTCTTTAATTGTTTTTATTTGAGAGGGGTAGAGTTACAGACAGGGAGAGGGTGAGACAGAGAGAAAGGTCTTCCATCTGATGGTCCACTCCTAAATGGCCACAATGACTGGAGCTGAAGCAATCCATAGCTAGTAGCCAGGACCTTCTTTCAGGTCTCCCACCTGAGTACAGGGGGCAAACATTTGGGCTATCTTCTACTGCTTTCCCAGGCTATCAGCAGAGAGCTGGATTGGAAGAGGACTAGCTGAGACATGTACCAGCACCTGTATGTGATACTGCCACGGCAGCTGGAGGCTTAGTCTACTATTCAAAGCGCAAGCCCCTCCAACACTGTTTTTAATTTTTCTCTTTTCTTCTTGGTTTTTTTAGTCTGACTGAAAAATTTCTAAAGATTTGTTTCTAGTTTGAATATTCTTTCTTCTGCCTTACCAAGTCTGTTATTAAGACTTTCCATAGCATTTTTATTTGTTCTATTCAGTTATTCATTTCTAATATTTCATTTGGATTTCTCTTTAAAATATCAAATTCATGGGATAAATTTTCATTCATGTCATGTGTGGATTTCTTTAATTCGTGGATTTGGTTCTCATTGCTTCTGAGTAATCCCATGACTAATCTTTTGAATTCCATTTCAGGCATTTCATCAATCTCTTCATCTTTACATTCTAATGTTGAAGTGTTGTGTTTCTTTGGAGCATTCATATTGTCTTTCTTACTTTTGTTTCTTGAATTTATATGTTTATTTCTAGGCATTTGTGGAGATACTTGGTGGTTTTTTCTTCTTATGCCTTTTATCATTGAACTGTGCCTGTGTGGCTGAGTGGAATGTCTGCTCTTACAGTGAATACACAGGTGTTTGTTCTGAGTGTGGTCAGGAAGCTCTGGTGAGTGCTCCAGGGTTTAGTGAGTATCTGGGGTGACACCCTAGATGGGTGTTGTAGATCTTCTGTTTGTTGTTTGTTTGTTTGTTTGATGTTTTCAGAAGGGAGGGTTTGATCAGCTCTGTTGGCATAATCACAGCCTCTCCTCTTTTTTAAGGCAATCAGTGCATGGGTGTTAACCCACAGTGCATGCAGTCTTCATCAGTGCACCTGTAAGAACCACACAAAGGATCTGCGCTGTCCTCAGTGTGAACATGGATCCCATTACAGTGACCCACCCCAGGCAGTCAGGGAGCTCTGAGCATGTAGAGCTGCTCACAATAATTGCCCAGAGACCCAGCTACACCCTGCACCCTCTCGTGCAGTGGAGTTCCTACAGTCTCAGCACACAAGGCTCTCAGTGTCATGGGGAACAGAGGATCCACTCTGCCTCACTAGACTGTCCTGTCCACAGAGAGGCAGAGATGTTCCCAGAGCCAGCAGACTGTGAGTGCTCTGCCTAGGTAGTTTGAGCACCAGAGCCTGTGATATGTTGAGATGCTGGAGGCACCTCACAGTCCCACATGAGTCTCCAGGCCTTGTCAGTTCTCCAGCCAAATTACAGAATTGGGATAACCTGAATTTGAGTATATAATACCTTTACTTGTAACTATATACTTCCTTGCTACTATTAGTTTATTTTCATTTCAACTTGAAGAACTTATAGCATTTCTGATTCAGCAGGTCTGATAATGATGAACCCCTCAGCTTTTATTTCTGTATGAATGCCCTTTTCTCCTCTTCATTTCTGAAGAACAGCCTTTCTGAGAGTATAATACTCTTAGCTGACAATATTTTCTTATAGTACTGTATATTTATCATTTCACTGTTTCCTGGCTGGCATAATTTCACTTGAGAAATCCACTGGTAGCTTTATCATAGTTCCCTTGTGTTTGATAGTTCTGTTTTCTCCAGTGCTTTCAGAAGTCCTTCTTTGTCTGACTTTTGGCAGTTCAATTATTACACATTTCAGTGAAGAACTCCATGGGTTGAATTTGTCAGGGCCCTTTGAGCTTCATGTACCTTGATGCCATTTTCTCTTTCCACATCTGGGACATTTTCAGACTTTTCCTTTAAAACTCCTTCTGCCTCTTTCTCTTTGTTTTATTCTTCTGATAGTCACAAAATGCATAAATTGGTACACTGGACAGAGTCACATAAATACCACAGACTTTGTTCATTCTAACATTTTTTGTTCTTTTGTTCTTCTAAATGGACAATTTCAAGTTGGCTGTCTTGGAGTTTGTAGAGTCTTCTGCTTGATCAAACCTGCTATAGACATTACTTCATTTTTCATTTTGTCATTGCTTTGTTCAGTTCCAGAATTTATTTTTGGGTCTTTTAAAAAATAGATTGTATGATGTTGCTCTTTTATATGAATGGTTTTCATCAATAACATTGAGTTGTCCATGTGCTCTTATAGATTTGTCAGTGAGTTTCCTTACACGGTTATTTTCAGTTCTTTGTCAAGAAATTGAAAGATCTTAAGTTGTTTGCATTTGAATATTGGAACATTACTGTGTGTTTTTGATGATATTTTGCCTTTTGTTTTTCATGTTCCTTGTTGTCTTGCACTGTTGCCTATACATTTGGTAATCACTTCTTTCAGAGTTTGTGGACTGGTTTTTGGAAGAAGACTTTCACTTATTGGTGGGTATAGGAATGCTGGGGTGCAGTGGTTTCAAATTTGGTGGGGATGTAGTGGCATAGTCTCCATTCAGTTATTTCAGCTGCAGTCAGTATTAGCTAAGATTGTAGCGTTCCTCAGTTGCCAAGGCTGCATGTGCATTGCAAGGCATTTTCCATGGCAGGTAAGGGCTGCTGTCTTTCTTGGTGGCCAAGGGTGTGGCTGTTGAGGCTGACCTGATCTCTTTTGCTCCTAGGTAGAAAGCTTAGTTTAAGGGAGTCATTCTTAGAGCTAGGTCCAACTTGCAGACATGTCCCATTGACAGTGGCAGTGGTGCTGGCTATATGATGCCTATCAAGAGACCATGCAGTTAATATCTGGATTACAGTCATATGTGGAGAGCCTGTAACCCTGGGGTCCAGTGTGGTAGTGGTTCCAGTGCCCAGGGCACAGGCACCTCACTCTTTCTCCCAGCTTAAATATGGATATAAGGTACCAAATAGCTGGGAGCCAGAGTCCAAAGTAAGGATGTACACAATATTGTGCCTCTGGGGTCCACAGCATAGTTGATCCTGCTTTGTGATGTCTCTAATATACAGAGAGCAGGTGTGTATATTGGAACTTTCAATTTTAGGTGTTAAATCACTGAATTTTTCTGCCGTTACTCTCCTTAATGAGTTGTACTAAAATAATTAACTGTAAAATTTGTTTTCAAACAATACTTTATACTTTGTGTATCTGTGTGCATGAAAATTGTGGAAATCTTTACTTAATATAGAGTTGGTCTTCTGTATATAAAGTTAATTAAAAACGAATCTTAATGAAGAATGGGATGTGAGAGGGAGTAGGATGGGGTCGGGAGTAGGGGTGGGAGGGTGAGTATGGGGGCAAGAACCACCATATTTCTTTCATAATTTTTTTCATAATTTCTTTCATAATTTTTCTTAAAGTTTAATTTTTAAAATTTTTTCCCAAATCTTTTATTTAAGGAATACAAACTTCATGCATTTAATAAATACAACTTTAGGAATGTAGTGATTCTTCCCACCATACCCCCCTCCCATCTACACTCCTATCCTTCTTCCTCCTCCCTCTCCTATTCCCAGTCTTATTTTTTTACTAAGATCTACTTTGAATTATCTTTTTATACAGAAGATTAACTCTATACTAAATAAAGAGTTCAACAAATTGTATGAAAAAAAAAAAAGTGCTGTTCAAGGTCATTGCATCTTGAAGTTAATTTCACTTCTTTTCTTTTTTAAGCATTCTTATTTTTTTTTGAGAAACTTAATTAACTTTAAAGAAGACCCTAAGAATGATACATCTTTTGCAAGCAGTTAGACATAACTATAACATAAGATACATAAGAGTATCTTCCATTTAATACACTAAAATGAAGTAAATCTTTGAGAATAAGTTTTGATATTTTTTTAAAGAAAGCTTTTATTTAATGAATATTAATTTCATAGGTACAGCTTTAGGAATATAGTGGTTCTTGCCCCCATACTCACCCTCCCACCCCTACTCCCAACCCCATCCTGCTCCCATCTCACATCCCATTCTTCATTAAGATTCGTTTTTAATTAACTTTATATACAGAAGACCAACTCTATATTAAGTAAATATTTCCACAATTTTCATGCACACAGATACACAAAGTATAAAGTACTGTTTGAAAAGAAGTTTTACAGTTAATTCTCTTAGTACAACTCATTAAGGACAGAGGTCCTACGTGGGGAGTAAGCACATAGTGACTCCTGTTGTTGATGTAACAATTTACACTCTTATTAATGACATCAGTGATCACCTGAGACTCTTGATATGAGCTGCCAAGGCTATGGAAGCCTTTGAGTCCACAAACCCCATCAGTATTTAGACAGGGCCATAAGCAAAGTAGAAGTTCTCTCTTCCTGTAAGGGAAAAATACATCCTTCTTTGATGGCCCCTTCTTTCCCCTGGGATCTCACTCACCGAGATCCTTCATGTAGAACATTTTATGCCACAGTGTCTTGGCTTTCCATGCCTGAAATGCTTTCATGGGGTTTTTAGCCGTATGTGAATGCTGTAAGGGCTGATTCAGAGGTCAGGGTGCTGTTTAGGGCATTTGTCATTACATGAGTCTGCTGTGTGGACTGCTCCTGTGTTGGAACATTTTCTCCTTTTTAACTCTATCTGTTGTTATTACCAGACCCTTGGTCTTATTTATGTGATCCCTTTGACACTTAATCCTATCTATATGATCAGTTGCACACTTAATATGCTCACTTTAACATGTAAGATGGCATTAGTACCACCCAGCTGAATGGGATTTGGAGCCCCATGGCAAGTTTTTAGCTTTACCCCTGGGGTAAGTCCGTGGGAATGTGTGCTGAACTGTACAGCTCCTACCTCTCTTATTCCCACTCTTTATTTTTACTGGTATCTATTTTCAATTGTATTTAAACACTTATGAATAATTCTATGTTAAGTAAAGAGTTTGACCAGTGGTATTAGGTAGAAAAAGAAAATAATAAAAAAATAAGATAATAAACTGTTCTTTGACAGTCAAGACAAGGGCTGTTCAAGTCATTGCTTTCATAGTGTCAATTTCACTTCTACAGGTTTCCTTTTAGGTTCTGTGTTTGTCACAGATCAGGGAAAACATATGGTATTGGTCCCTTTGGAACTGGGTTTTTTAAAATGTTTTTTAGATTCATTCATTTTGTTGTAATTTCCCATAATGTTACATATCCCATAATTTCTTCATCCAGTCTTCTGTTGAGATTTAAGTTGAATCCATGTCTTAGTTATTGTGAATTGAGCTGCAACAAACATGGAGATACAGATAACTCTTTTATGTGCTGATTTTATTTCCCTTGGGTAAATTCTGAGGAGTAGGATGGCTGGGTCATATGGTAGGACTATACTCATATTTCTGAGTTATCTCCAAACTATCTTCCATAGTGGCTTTACCAATTTGCATTCCCACCAGCAGGGATTAAGGTACCTTTTTCTCCACAACCTCACCAGCATTTGTTGTTTGTTGATTTATGTATGAAAGCCATTCTAATAGGGTGAGGTGAAACCTCATTGTGGTTTTGTTTTGCATTTCCATGACAGCTAGTGATCCTGAGCTTTTTTCATGTGTCTGTTGGCCTTTTGGGTTTCCTCTTTTGAAAAATGTCTGTTTAAGTCCTTGGC
Organism: Lepus europaeus; assembly: GCF_033115175.1. Lineage (NCBI taxonomy): Eukaryota > Metazoa > Chordata > Mammalia > Lagomorpha > Leporidae > Lepus > Lepus europaeus. The sequence continues at coordinate 58,132,527 of NC_084838.1, read as the reverse complement.
CCATCTCTTAAAAGTGGGTTGTTTGTTTTGTTGTCGTGGAGTTTCTTGATGTCTTTGTAGATTCTGCTTGTTAATCTTTTATCAGTTGCATAATTTGCAAATAATTTCTTCCATTCTGTCAGTTGCCTCTTCACTTTCCTGTTTCTTTTGCAGTACAGAAACTTCTCAGTAATGTAATCCCATTTCTTAATTTTGACTTTGGCTGCCTGTGCCTCTGGGGTCTTTTCCAAGAAGTCTTTGCTTGTGCCAATATCTTGCAGGGATTCTCTGATGTTCTGTAATAATTTGATGGTGTTGGGTCGTGGGTTTAGATCTTTAATACAAATTGAGTGAATTTTTGTATATGATGTAAGGTAGAGGTCTTGATTTTTTTTTCCAATAAGTCTTTGCCTATGCCAATGTCTTGTAGGGTTTCCCCAAAGTTCTCTAATAATTTTATGGTATTGGGTAATAGATTTAGGTTACTCATCCATTTTGAGTGGATTTTTGTGTAAGGTGTAAGGTAGGGTCTTGTTTCATACTTCTGTATGCAGATATCAAGTTTTCTGAGCACCATTAGTTGAAGAGACTTTCCCTGCTCCAGGGATTGATATTAGCTCCTTTGCCAAAGATAAGTTGGTTGTAGAAGCTTGGATTGATTTTTGGTGTTTCTATTCTGTACCATTCATCTGTCCATCTGTTTTTGTAACAGTACCAGGCTGTTTTGATTATAGCTGCCCTGTAGTACATCTTGAAATCTTGTGTTGTGATGCCTCTGGCTTCATTTTTGTTGTATAAGATTGCTACTCTAACAAAAGTCTTCCATAAGTTCCAATATTTTCTTAATGGAGTCTTTTGGATCCCCTATATTTAGCTATATATAGAATAATATCATCTGCAAATAGGCACAGTTTGAGTTCCTCCTTCCCAATTTTTATCATTTTGATTTCTTTTTCTTTGTTTTCTTTCTTCCTTTCCTTCTTCATGGAAAGCATTTGAGTCTTTGACTTGTGCATTCACTAAGGGCTGTTTTTCACTTTAAGGTACTTATTTCACTAACTGTATTTTTGGAGTAAATATCCTTTATCAAGTTGAGGAAGTTGTCCATTCCTATATTTCTGAGGACTTTTGTCATCAATGGTTGTTGAATATTGTCATAAACTTTTATTGCACCTATTGATGTAACCATGAATTTTTCTTGTTTAGACTGTGGATGTGGTTAAACACATTGATTTATCTTGAACTATGGAAATAGCTTTTCATACCTTGAATATGTTTAAATTGGTAACAGTATACAGTTCATTTGACATATTATCAAGTATCATCTGTTAATGTCTTGTTAAGGATTTTTTTTTAACATCTGTAATTATGATGCGTACTTTATTTCTTACTGTCTTTAGTTTTGTTTTTGGAAATATGTATAGTTTTCTAACATGAATTGGTAAATTTTCCCTTCTTTTCTGTTTTCTGTAACAAATTATATAGAATTTGATGTTAATTCTTCTGTAAATGCTTGATAGAATATTCCAGGGAAATCACAGAGTTCTTTGGTGGTAGTTTTCATAATATTTCCTTAACAGTTCAACTGTTAAGTTTGTCTCATATTGAGGCTGTGTGGTAATTTGTACATTTCAAGGAATTGTTTCATGTTACCCAGGTTACCAGATGTGTATGTGTAGAACTGTTCATTGAATTCTCTTATTACTTTTGGTGTCTTCTGAATTTGTAGGCACACTCGTATTTTATTTTTGATACCAGTGAGGGGTGTGTGTGTGTGTGTGTGTGTGTTTGACAGAGCGAGCACCTTGCTAGAGCTTCTTCATGTATATTGAGTTTTCTAAAAAGCTCTTTCTTTGATTCATTGATTTTCTCTATTGTTTTTGCTGTTTTCATTTAATTGGTTTCCATTTTTTATTATTTCCTTTATGGATCTACTTTGCTCTTTTATTTTCTTGTGGTGAAAGCATGACTATTGATTTGAGATTTTCTCTTTTGTAATCTACATTTAACTTCATAAGTTTTACTCAGCTGATTTAGCTTTATCCCTCATATTTTGATTTGTGGTGTTTGACTTTTATTCATTTATATGTATTTTTAAGTTCCCTCTGAGACTTCTTCTTTGACCCAAGAAGTATGTAAAAGTGTGTTATGTAATTTCCAAGTAGTTGGAGACTTTCCCTTTGTATTTCATTTTTAGTTTGATTGCATATGGTCAGAGAATAAACTCTATGATTTAACTTCTTTTAAATTGTCAGCATTTATTTGATTGCCCAAGATATGGATTATCTTAGTATAAATTTGTTGGATTTGAAAAAAAATATGTATTTGCTGTTTAGTGGCATGTTCAATCAATATCTGATGATTTATTGCTAATTTCTATCGTTTTTGAGTTAGTGGTTTTGATTTTGCCAAAATATTTGCTGACTTATTGATTTATTCATCTTTTTAGTTCTGTCAGTTTTTTCTGCAAACATTTTAAATCTCCAAAGATTTTAGCATACACATTTAAGATCAGCAAAGTCTTTTATTGGACTGATTTTTTAAAAAAGATTTTTCTTTCATTCATTTGAAAGTCAGAGTTAGAAAGAGAAAGAAAGAGAGATCGATCGATCTTCCATTTACAGATGTACTCCCCAAATGGCCTCAATGGCTAGGCTGAAGCCAGAAGCCACGAACTTCTTCCAGGTCTCCCACATGGGTGCTGGGGCCCAAGCCCCTGGGCCATCTTCTGCTTCCCCAGGAGAATTAGCAAGGAACTGCATCAGAAGTGGAATAGCTGGGTCTTTAACTGGTGCCCAATTGGTATGCTGTCATTAAAGGTGGTGGCTTTACCCACTATAACACAATGCCAGCCCCTGCACTGATATTTTAATCACTAATATCAGCTATATATATAGTTTTATTTTTTGCTTTGAAGAATTCTCTTTATTCTAGTGTTAACAATAAGTATTCTCCTTTCTTTTGAATATGTGTTCATGAGAGATCTTTTTCTATCTTTTTATTTTAAACTTACCTATACTACTATATTTGAAATTAATTTCTTTTAGATACCATATTTTTAATGCAATCTTGTGATTTTTTTCATTTTATTTTAGATTATTTACTTTCTATGTAATTATTAATAAGTTAGCACTCAAATGTATATTTTTCTTCTTCATTTATTTCCTGTTTTCCTTCCTCATTTTATTTTTCCTATCTTCTGGTTTGCAATTTAATCAAGTTTTAGAATTTCATTTTGATTTATATATAATATTTCTGATTGTATCTGTTTTTTTGCTGTAAGAATTATACTGTATATATGTAGCTTTTGATAGTCTACCAATGTATACATATTACCATTTTAAGGGACATGTAGAAATCTTATTCTTCATGTCCCTTACCTTAACTTTCCAATTTATAACATGATTATCAAAAATATTTTTTCTAAATACATTTAGAACCACAAAAGATTTTTCTTATGCTTTTGCTTCAACCATCAAACATAATTTAGGAAACTGTAAGAAGAGAATGGATATTTTATGTACCCACATTTTTGCTCTTTTCTTTCACCTTTTGTGATGTTCCAGGATCTCTTCTTATCTTTTCTTCTTAGAAAACTTATTTAAGCCATTCTTTTATGATTAGTCTCTCGAGAACAAATTAGTTTCCCTTTACTTAAGGATGTCCTGATTTATGTCTCATTCCTGAGAAATGTTTCACTGGATATTGAATTTTGGTAATTCTTTTCTTTTAGTACATAAAAAATGTGTCTCTACTTTCTTGCTAACATGGTTTCAGTGAGAAACTTGATGGCATGTAAATAATTATTTCTTGCAAGTGTGGGAGACTTTTTTTTCTGCTAAAGGCCATTTGCATATTGATAACATTATTTGGAGGCCATACAAAATTATCGACTTAAAAATTATTCTGGTGTAGATGTATTGAATTTTGAGTCCCACCTGTGGCTGCCTTGGCAGGGCCAGATTGTATGATTTTGTGGGCTTTAGACCATCCGTGGGCCAGAGTTTCCCACACCTGCATAAAGGTAAGGCAGCGTTTTGCTGTTTTGGCTTTCAAGATTTTTTCTTTGCCCTTAGAGTTTATAAGTTTTGCTATTACATGCCTTGGTTTAGATTTATTTAGATGTATCCTATTTGGATTTGTTCAGCCTTTTGAACCTGTACATGTATGTCCTTTGCCATATCTGATAACTGAGGCACTGTTTTTCTTATATACTTATTTTCCTCTGCTTTCCTTTTTTTCTCCTCTCAGTCCTCAAGTGACATAATGTTAGATCCTTTACAAGTTCCGGAGCCAGTGCTCATTTCGTTCAAGTCTATTTTCTCTGTTGTTGTTCAGACTGGGTAACTTCAATTGTTCTCTCGTCCCTTTCACTGAGTCCTTTATCAGATCTTGATCCCACCTAATGAGTTATTTTGGGTTTTGTACTTTTCACTTATAAAATTTCCATTTGGCTTTTCTTTTTGCATCTATTTCTTTGTTGAGAATATCTATTTCTTTGCCAAGCTGTCCAGTTTATCTCTTGTATATGCATACCTACTGTTTGAAACATTGACATGATGGTTGCTGCTAAATTGTAGTTAAGTAATTCTATTATCTCTGTCATCTTGGCATCGACATCTGTTGATTGTTTTATTTTTAATTCATTTTAAAATATTCTAGGTTTGGGGTGTTAGGAATAATTTTTTTATCTGATCCTGTTTTCATTTTTATGTCATGGACTCGGCATCTTATTTAAATCTTCTTTTTAGGTGGCTATTATTCATGGATGGGCATGAGCATTCCTCTCTTCTGTTAGGCCTCAGTAATACCACTTTGCCCAGGAAGAGCAAGAATGTCTGCCTACTCTTCTCTATGTAGCTTCAGCTGATGCTGTAGGGAGGAAGGGAGCTTTCAAACTGCTGGGCAGTTGTGAAACTTCTGTCTCCACAAGTATCCTGTGATACTGCTCCAGTAGAGAACAGTGGCCTGGAGAGTGGAGAGTCGCCTTACAGTCCCGTGGGTATAAAAGGCTCCCCACTTGTCTGTCTCTGAAAATATCCTGGCAGCAGTTAGGGAGGCTTGAGAGCCTCGTTAATGCCTTGCAAGAACTGAGGACTCAGCTCCCTACTTGGGTTTGCTGGTGTGGGTGGTGATATATATATATATATATAGATAGATAGATAGATAGATAGATAGATATAGATATAGATATAGGTGTTTATATAGTTTTTCCTGTGCTGTTTGGCTGGAGTAGAGTGATTAATGTCTAAAACTGTTTTGCCTGACTAGGCTACCTTTCCCCTTTACTCTGTTCCTTTAACTAAAGAGAGGAGGCTTTTGCCTCTTTGTGTTTGCTGGTATTTCTAGGTTCCTAACTTTTCCTGCCCCATGATTGTGGTAGAGATATATATGAGGGAAAAAGAAAACCCAAGAAATTCCCTGGTGTGTTGTTTCTAGGGTCTCAAGGTCCTAGCCAGAATACCTTTCTCCCAAATCTTTATCTCTCAGAGTTCTCTTATGTTTGTTCTATATATAACATTCAGGGTTTTTTAGTTTTGTAGAAATAGAGAAAATGCTTGGATTCCATTTTCCTGGGAGTGGAACATGATCATGTTTTATTTACAGAGTGATTAGACATTGTTAGAGCCCCCTATTCTTTTTCTTTTTCTTTTTTTTTTTTTTTTGACAGGCAGAGTGGACAGTGAGAGAGAGAGAGAGAAAGGTCTTCCTTTGCCATTGGTTCACCTTCCAATGGCTGCCACAGCTGGCGCACCACACTGATCCGAAGGCAGGAGCCAGGTGCTCATCCTGGCCTCCCATGGGGTGCAGGGCCCAAGTACTTGGGCCATCCTCCACTGCACTCCCGGGCCACAGCAGAGAGCTGGCCTGGAAGAGGGGCAACCGGGACAGAATCCGGCGCCCCGACCAGGACTAGAACCCGCTGTGCTGGCGCTGCAGGCGAAATATTAGCGTATTGAGCCGTGGCGCCACCCAGAGCCCCCTATTCTTAATAGTATTTTACAAGATTGACTAGTGAAGGTTTTGCCCTAGAAGGAAGAAAGTAAGTACCTGGACTTTGTGTTATCCATGCCACAACATCCTGTTTGTTGTTCACAGTTCTTCCCATCAAGTACTGAATTAAAACTTTGTTTTAGGTAGTAAATTGTGAGGAGTTTTTATAGGAGAGAAAATTTATTTGCCGTACCTTCTACAGCTTTCATCAGTATATGTGAACTGTAGTAATTTGGATTGTAATGAGAGGATCCCAACTGGGATAGGTTCTGATGTCCATAAATTGATGCAGTGACTCATGATTGTTGTTACTAGAGGGTCAGTATCTGTGGAGATTCTTGTTTGCATCTATAAATGGATAGTTGTGTGCCCAGAATCTGTATTTACTATTGATCTAGCGATTATGTGTGAATTTTGTGGTTTTGTCACTGGGAATTGTCATTTACTCACTTTTTTGTGTGTGGGGGAGATAAATATGTAATTAGTACACAACTCAAAACATTTAGAAGCCCTCTGTAAATTTAAATCATTGTACTTATGAATGGGACATATGTTTTTGTTTTATCTAGAGTTATCACAGAATAATCCTAATTCTCTTAACAAATTTATTATTTTATAAGATCCTTAAGGAGAATATAAACCTGGAAGAAAGGGATGACCACAAAAATGTATTCAGTAGGATTATAGTGTTTTACTATCATAAACCTTATTTTAGTTTCCTATTTTTAAAAAATGTAAGAAAAGATATATAAATGCTTAAATAAAATCTCAGGCAATGAAAATGTCATTATGGTAACTTTACAGTGTTCACAGGAGACACTAAAAATGGTCTTTGGCTATTCAGTAACATTGATAAAGGCTTACCTATTCTTACAATGCCTTTGGTTAATTTTCATGTTATAATCAAAACTAAGTGTTTCAAAGGAGAATGAACTAGATATTATATATAAACAATGCTGAGATCAATAGTATTTAAAATAGTTGGGAAGTAAACTAAACATGAAATACACTTCTGCATCCACTTATTTGAAAATACCTGGAGGCCTTTCCTTATCCCTAAGGCATTCCTTATTTGCATAGCAAAGATAATATTATTTATATTTTCCTTTAATATTCAGATATAGTTATATTCAACCGATAAGAAATGTACCTAACTCTGAAAGCTAGTATCTAATTTTGCGATTAAGAACCAGTCAAGTGTAAAGTAAGTAACTTTGGAAAAATAGTGAACTTTTTTATAGTTTCACATTGAGGTCATGAGATAATCTGGTTTGTGATAGCACATGAGAGGCAGCAAATGAGCCCAAATGCCTGTCTTACCCTTGGGTTTAAATGAGTTTCTACAGACATTAACTTTGACTACTTTTGATAGTTTATGAAATCTTACTGAAGTATATCAGTGATTTCACCTACAAAATTACTCAGAATCTTAGATAAATTTTATTGTTTATATTTATAAGAATATATAAAATTCTTACAATTATATAATTTGAATTTTCATATCATTATGTAAACATGGATATTTATTATAACAGGTACCACGTTTTGTAATACCACTCCAACAAATTTAGAACATTTTCATTTTAATAGTTAAAATACAGAAGCAGTTTTATTTTATTATTTTCTTTTTTAAGATATTTATTTATTTATTTTGAAGGCAGAGTTGTGGAGAGGCAGAGGCAGAGGCAGAGAGAGAGAGAGAGGTGCTTCTTCTGCTAGTTCACTCCCCAGATTGCTGCTATGGCCAGAGCTGTGCTGATGAGAAGCCAGGAGACTCTTCTGGGTCTCCCACATGGATGCAGGGGCCCAAGGACTTGGACCATCTTCTACTGCTTTCCCAGGCCACTGCAGAGAGCTGGATTGGACGAGGAGCAGCCAGGACTTGAACCAGCACCCACATGGGGTGCCAGCACTGCAGGCCTTACCCACTATGCCACAGTGCTGGCCCCAGCAGTTTTATTTTAAAATGCAATATTTACCATAACTGTTGATTTCAAAATTTGACTTTATGTATAGTAAGTTCCTTACAAAAGTTAAAAGTAATATATGCAAGAAATATAAAAAAAAGAAATCAGATACTCTTGCACTTGTGAATGTGAATAGATGTCAGATATAATTTTGTTTTTAGAACTGTAAATTGTATTGGGTGAGAAGTTAAGTATTATTGCTATGATCATACCTACAGATGCTATTGCCATTTTTGATTGGCTTTTTTAGGGTTCAGTGCACCATTTCAGCAGAATTCCTACTACCATAGTTGGCAGTGTAAGATTAATCCATACAAATAAAACTAATACACAATAATCATACTTAAACCCCCTCAAAATAAGCATGACTGTATTCAAAATCTTGTAGAGGATTTCTTGTAGAAAGTTTGAAATGTCAAAATACCCATAATTAATTATTTTTTGAAGAATTGTAGGTTTGAATAAAATATTGTAAAAGCAAATCTGGTATTAAAGCGAAACATTCAATATATCTATTGAGTGTATTCTCTAGTTAAAAGTGACAATTTTATGAAAATTCTGGCCAAATAAATTATGTTTACATGGTCTTGGAATAATAGAATGTTCTAGCCAAATATTCCTTTACTGGTTATCCTTAAAGTAAACCATTATGAATGTTGACATTTTAGTGGAATTTTCTATTGAAACCTGTCTTCTGGTAAAAGTTCAACCATATTTACTGTTTGTGCTCCTAGGTGACATATGTACTCTTTAATTTTCCAAGGAGGATATCCAATATTTTTTTCCAGTGTTTAGTATGCCTAGGACATAAATTAAAGGGAAATGACATATGAGTTAACTTCTGGTACTTGTTTCACTGTTGTGTTAGAAACTGGAAGGCTATGAACTAAACATGATTTTAACCTTTAAAGGGGTTTCTTAAAAAGTAATAAATTCCTAACTATCATGCTGTCACACCATTGTTTCTAGAATACATTGCTATTTGCAATGGTAAATGGAACTGCCTTTTAATAATCATTTGGTTCAGATCTTCATATGAAAATTACTTTTAAATTTGTGCTGAATATTTTTATTCTTTCAGTTTACATTTCCTCTTTAATATCACTTGATTTTTTGGATTTGCTTCAGATGTGGATGATGTATATAATCAAATCTAAGGATTTCCCAGAGTAGTAACATTCTTTAGAGATTAAATGGGGGAGATCCAAAGCACCAAGTAATTTCTTTTCTATGCCTTTCTTGTTTCTCTATGCCAGAAAGGCTTTTCTTCCAGTTCTTTGCTTTTTGAAATACTTTACTTTTTTAGTACTCAGAATAGTTGGTACTTCTTTAAGCCTCTCAATTAAGGATAATTACTTTCATCTTGGACCCTGTTTATAATTTTTAACAAGATTTTCCACAGTCTTTCATGTGCATGTGCACATTGAGTAGACTATAAACTTCTTGAGACAAATCTCCATAAATAGTCTATAGTTGGCCATTCCTAATAGACAGAGTATATTTAGTACTTCTCTAGAGAGGTACCATCAGCTCATTTCTTTAGAAATTGGGTAGTTGTATTAATAGAATCTTCTACCAACAGAGTAGGATACGTAGGCATTAGAAAGTACTACAAGTGTATGGTATAATTAATTTTGGTTTTCTTGATTGGTGACATTTGTTAACTCTAAAGTTATCAATGTGCTGTTCAAAAATATTGATGTGGCCGGCGCCGTGGCTCAACAGTCTAATCCTCCACCTTGCGGCGCCTGCACACTGGGTTCTAGTCCCGGTTGGGGTGCCTGATTCTGTCCCGGTTGCCCCTCTTCCAGGCCAGCTCTTTGCTATGGCCCGGGTGTGCAGTGGAAGATGGCCCAAGTGATTGGGCCCTGCACCCGCATGGGAGACCAGGAAAAGCACCTGGCTCCTGCCATCAGATCAGCGCGGTGCGCCGGCCGCGGCGGCCATTGGAGGGTGAACCAATGGCAAAAGGAAGACCTTTCTCTCTGTCTCTCTCTCTCTCTCACTGTCCACTCTGCCTGTCCAAACCAAAAAAAAAAAAAAAAAAAAAAAAAAAAAAAAAAAAAAAACAAACTATTGAATGAATATCTGTTTGAGTTTGGATTAGAAATTCTTGCTGGACTACCTTGCCCTGTATGATTTAGTAGAAGATGTTCCCTTCTCTAATTCAGAGTTGCAGATGTTATTGATTTTTTTTCCCTTGTTGTTGTGGTTATGGCTTATAGCATTTAGCTGTCAATTATGGATATATTTGGGTTTTATTACCATTTTTAAGACACACAAGGTTGGGCTGGCGCCGCGGCTCAATAGACTAATCCTCCGCCTAGTGGTACTGGCACACCGGGTTCTAGTCCCGGTCGAGGAGCTGGATTCTTTCTGTCCTGGTTGCCCCTCTTCCAGTGCAGCTCTCTGCTATGGCCCAGGAGTGCAGTGGAGGATGGCCCAAGTGCTTGGGCCCTGCACCCCATGGGAGAAGCACCTGGCTCCTGCCTTCGGATCAGCGCGGTGCGCCGGTCGCGGCGGCCATTGGAGGGTGAACCAACGGCAAAGGAAGACCTTTCTCTCTCTCTCTCTCTCTCACTGTCCACTCTGCCCGTAAAAAAAAAAAAAAAGAAAGAAAGACACACAAGGTGCACATTAATTTCGATACTTTCTGAAATGTGTGAAAATATAATTTTATAGATGCTTAAAGATGTGTTACACATAGGAACACAGAAACACGGTCACCAATATGAAAGAAGGTAAAGGAAGGAAACTTCACGGCAAAAGATCACAGGAATCTCAAACCATATATTAGAAAATATCTTTGGGAAATGGCACGGCAAAGTTACTACTTATCAACAGTCACATTGAACGTTAATGGCCTGAACTGTCCAGTTAAAAGACACCGATTGGCTGATTGGGTTAAGGAACAAAACCCATCTTTTTGCTGCTTACAAGAAACACATCTTTCCAACAATGATGCATACAGACTGAAAGTGAAAGGCTGGAAAAAGATATACCATACCAACAGAAATGAAAAAAGAGCGGGCGTAACCATCTTAATATTGGACAACATAAACTTTACCACAAAAACTGTTAGGAGAGACAAAGAGGGGCACTATATAATGACTAAGGGATCCATTCAACAGGAAGATATAACAATTATCAATGTATATGCACCTAATTACAGGGCACCGGTTTATTTAAAAGACTTGTTAAGGGACTTAAAGGGAGACTTAGACCCCAATACAATAGTACTGGGGGACTTCAATACTCCACTCTCAGAGATAGATCAACAGGAAAGAAGATCAACAAGGAGACAGAAGATTTAAACAACACTATAGCCCAAATGGATCTAACAGATATCTACAGAACTTTTCATCCTACACATGAAGCATTTACATTCTTCTCAGCAGTACATGGAACCTTCTCTAGGATTGACCACATACTAGGCCACAAAGCAAGTCTCAGCAAATTCAAAAGAATTAGAATCCTACCATGCAGCTTGTCAGACCACAAAGGAATGAAGTTGGAAATTAGCAACTCAGGAATCCCTAGAGCATATGCAAACACATGGAGATTGAACAACAAATTCCTGAATGAACAATGGGTCATAGAAGAAATTAAAAGAGAAGTAAAAAATTTTCTGGAAGTAAATGAGGATAAAAGCACAACATACCACAACCTATGGGATACAACAAAAGCAGTGTTAAGAGGAAAGTTTATATCAATAGGTGCCTACATCAAGAAATTGGAAAGGCACCAAATAGATGAGCTTTCAAGTCATCTCAAGGATCTAGAAAATCTGTAGCAATCCAGACCCAAATCTAGTAGGAGAAGAAAAATAATTAAAATCAAAGAAGAAATCAACAGGATTGAATCCAAAAAACATTACAAAAAATCAGCCAAACGAGGAGCTGTTTTTTTGAAAAAATAAACAAAATTGACACCCCATTGGCCCAACTAACTAAAAAAAAGAAGAGAAAAGACCCAAATCAATAAAATCAGAGATGAAAAAGGAAACATAAACAACAGACACCACAGAAATAAAAATAATCATCAGAAATTACTACAAGGATTTGTTTGCCAGCAAACAGGGAAATCTATCAGAAATGGACAGATTCCTGGACACATACAACCTCCCTAAATTGAGCCAGGAAGACATAGAAAACCTAAACAGACCCATAACTGAGACAGAAATTGAAACAGTAATAAAGGCCCACCCAACAAAGAAAAGCCTAGGACCAGATGGATTCACTGCTGAATTCTACCAGACATTTAAAGAAGAACTAACTCCAATTCTTCTCAAACTATTCAAAGCAATCAAAAAAGAGGGAATCCTCCCAAATTCTTTCTATGAAGCCAGCATCACCTTAATTCCTAAGCCAGAAAAAGATGCAGCATTGAAAGACAATTACAGACCAATATTCCTGATGAACATAGATGCAAAAATACTCAATAATATTCTGGGCAATAGAATGCAACATCACATCAGAAAGATCATCCACCCAGACCAAGTGGGATTTATCCCTGGTATGCAGGGATGGTTCAATGTTCGTGAACCAATCAACGTGATACACCACATTAACAGACTGCAGAAGAAAAACCATATGATTCTCTCAATAGACGCAGAGAAAGCATTTGATAAAATACAACACCCTTTCATGATGAAAACTCTAAGCAAACTGGATATGGAAGGAACATTCCTCAACACAATCAAAGCAAGATATGAAAAACCCACGGCCAACATCCTATTAAATGGGGAAAAGTTGGAAGCATTTCCGCTGAGATCTGGTACCAGACAGGGATGCCCACTCTCACCAGTAATATTCTATATAGTTCTGGAAGTTTTAGCCAGAGCTATTAGGCAAGAAAAAGAAATTAAAGGGATACAAATTGGGAAGGAAGAACTCAAACTATCCCTCTTTGCAGATGATATGATTCTTTATTTAGGGGATCCAAAGAACTCTACTAAGAGACCAGTGGAACTCATAGAAGAGTTTGGCAAAATAGCAGGATATAAAATCAATGCACAAAAATCAACAGCCTTTGTATACACAGGCAATGCCACGGCTGAGGAAGAACTTCTAAAGTCAATCCCATTCACAATAGCTACAAAAACAATCAAATACCTTGGAGTAAACTTAACCAAGGACATTAAAGATCTCTACGATGAAAATTACAAATCTTTAAAGAAAGAAATAGAAGAGGATACCAAAAAATGGGAAAATCTTCCATGCTCATGGATTGGAAGAATCTTTATCATCAAAATGTCTATTCTCCCAAAAGCAATTTACAGATTCAATGCAATACCAATCAAGATACCGAAGACCTTCTTCTCAGATCTGGAAAAAATGATGCTGAAATTCATATGGAGACACAGGAGACCTCGAATAGCCAAAGCAATCTTGTACAACAAAAACAAAGCCGGATGCATCACAATACCAGATTTCAGGGCATACTACAGGGCAGTTGTTATGAAAACAGCATGGTACTGGTACAGAAACAGATGGATAGACCAATGGAACAGAATAGAAACACCAGAAATCAGTCCAAACATCTACAGCCAACTTACATTTGATCAAAGATCCAAAACCAATCCCTGGAATAAGGATAATCTATTCAATAAATGGTGCTGAGAAAATTGGATTTCCACGTGCAGAAGCATGAAGCAAGACCCCTACATTTCACCTTACAGAAAAATTCACTCAACATGGATTAAAGACTTAAATCTACGACCCAACACCATCAAATTATTAGAGAGCATTGGAGAAACCCTGCAAGATATAGGTACACTTCTTGGAAAAGACCCCAGGAGCACAGGCATTCAAAACCAAAATTAACATTTGGGATTGCATCAAATTAATAAGTTTCTGTACTTCAAAGAAACAGTCAGGAAAGTAAAGAGGCAACAGACAGAATGGGAACAAATATTTGCAAACTATGCAACAGATAAAGGGTTGATAACTAGAATCTACAAAGAAATCAAGAAAATCCACAACATCAAAACAAACAACCCACTTAAGAGATGGGCCAAGGACCCCAAGAGACATTTTTCCAAAGAGGAAATCCAAATGGCCAATAGACACATGAAAGAATGTTCAAGATCACTAGCAATCAGAGAAATGCAAATCAAAACCACAATGAGGTTTCACCTCACCCCAGTGAGAATGGCTCACATACAGAAATCTACCAACAATAGATGCTGAAGAGGATGTGGGGTAAAGGGACACTAACCCACTGTTAGTGGGAATGCAAACTGGTTAAGCCACTATGGAAGTCTGTCTGGAGATTCCTCAGAAACCTGAACATAACCGTACCATACAACCCAGCATCCCACTCCTTGGAATTTTCCAAAGGAAATTAATTTGGCAAACAAAAAAGCCATCTGCACATTAATGTTTATTGCAGCTCAATTCACAATAGCTAAGACCTGGAACCAACCCAAATGCCCATCAACAGTAGACTGGTTAAAGAAATTATGGGACATGTACTCTATAGAATACTATACAGCAGTAAAAAACAATGAAACCCGGTCATTTTCAACAAGATGTAGGAATCTGGAAAACATCATGCTGAGTGAATTAAGCCAGTCCCAAAGAGACAAATATCATTTGTTTTCCCTGATCGGTGACAACTAACTGAGCACCAAAGGGGAAACATGTTGAAGTGAAATGGACACTATAAGAAACAATGATCTGATCAGCTCTTGTCCTGACTGTTGATGTACAATGTAATACTTTATCCTTTTTAGTATTTGTTGTTGTTGTTGTTGTTCTAGTACTAGTTGTTGAACTCTGTAATTAACACACAATTGTTCTTAGGTGTTTAAATTTTAACTGAAAAGTGATCCCTGTTAAATATAAGAGTGGGAATAAGAGAGGGAGGAGATGTACAATTTGGGACATGCTCAATCAGACTTGACCCAAAGGGTGGAGTTAGAAACGTGCCAGAGGATTCCAATACAATCCCATCAAGGTGGCATGTACCAATGCCATCTCACTAGTCCAAGTGATCAATTTCAGTTCACAATCACTCTGATAGGTCTAACAGTCAAAGGGATCACACAAGCAAGACTAGTGTCTGCAAATACTAACTGATAGAACCAAAAAGGGAGAGAATGTTCCAACATGGGAAGTGGGAGACACAGCAGACTCATAGAATGGCAGATGTCCTAAATAGCACTCTGGCCTCAGAATCAGCCCTTAAGGCATTCGGATCTGGCTGAAGAGTCCATGAGAGTATTTTAGGCATGGAAAGCCAAGACACTCTGGAAAAAAAAAGTCCTAAATGAAAGATCTCTGCAAGTGAGATCCCAGTGGAAAAAACAGTGCCATCAAAGAAGGAGGTATCTTTCTCTGAAGGGAGGAGAGAACTTCCACTTTGACTATGACCCTGTTGGAATAAGATCAAATCGGGAACCCTAAAGGCTTCCATAGGCTTGGCAACTCATGACTAGAGCCTAGGGAGATTACTGACGCCATGAACAGGAGTGTCAAATTGTTAAATCAACAACAGGTGTCACTGTGTACTTTCGTCTCACGTGGGATCTGACCTTAATGTGTTGTCCAATGTGAAGTGATGCTATAACTAGTACTGAAACAGTATTTTTACACTTTGTGTTTCTGTGTGGGTGCAAAGTGATGAAATCTTTACTTAGTATATACTGAATCGATCTTCAGTATATAAAGATAATTGAAAATGAAAAAAAAAAAAACCCTGGTGTTAAATTGGAAATTGCATAGAAAATTAATCAATTTTTAAAAAATATCACGTAGGATCTCTGTCCTTAATGTGCTGTACATTTTGATTTAATGCTATAACTAGTACTCCAACAGTATTTTTTCACTTTGTGTTGCTATGTGGGGGCAAACTGTTGAAATCTTTACTTAATATATACTAAACTGATCTTCTGTATATAAAGAGAATTGAAAATGAATCTTGATGTGAATGGAAGGGGAGAGGGAGCGGGAAAGGGGAGGGTTGCGGGTGGGAGGGAAGTTATGCGGGGGGAAGCCATTGTAATCCATAAGCTGTACTTTGGAAGTTTATATTCATTAAATAAAAGTTAAAAAAAGAAAAATATAATTTTATTAAATGTGGATAGTTCTGATGGATTCTTTTTTACACATATATAATATAAATATTATATATATATATGTAAGAATCACCATGTTCCTAAAGTTGTAATTATGAAATGTATGACACTTTTAACTGAAGCTGTATAGTTCTGTGTACATTCCCATGGACTTATTTCTAATTGCACAGTTTAAAAATTTTCACGGGACGCCAAATCCCCATAAACAGGGCAGTGGTTGGGGATAAGTATTTTAAGTGTTAAAGTGATCATATGGATAGGATTAACTGTTAAAGTGATCATACAAATAGGAATTAGTGTTTGGTGATAATAATAGATAGATTAAAAAGGTGTGAACACTCCAACTTGGGAAGTAATCCATACAGCAGACTCATAGAAAGACAGTTGCTTATAGTAGCATTCTTACCTCAGAATCAGCCCTCAAGACTTTCTGGTCTGGCTAAGAAGCCCACAGGAGCATTTCAGGCATAGAAAGCCAAGACACTGTGGCAAAAAATAATGTCCTACATGAAGGACCTCTGTGAATGAGACCTCAATGGAAAGAAGTGGTCATCAAGGAAGGATGTACTTTTCTCTGAAGGGAGAAGAGAACTTCTACTTTGCTGTGTCCTTTTCTAAATGTTGATGGAGTTTGTGGATTCAAAAGGCTTCTATAGCCTAGGCAGCTCATGTCAAGAGCCTAGGATGATCACTGATGTCATACATAAGAGTGTTAATTTTTAAATTAACAACAGGATTCATTGAGCACTAACTTCCTACATAGTACCTCTGCGTTCAAAGAGCTGTATTTTGAGAGCTAATAGTAAAACTTGTTTTCAAAGATTTACTTCACTTTAGTGTACTAAGTGGAGGATATTCTTATGTGTCATAAGTTTTAGATAATTCCAATTGCCCAGCACTTGCCTGTTTCCTTAGGTGCTGCTTCAATTAATGATAAAACTTGTTCTCAAAAAAGAAGTATAATATCACAAAAATTAAAAAAAAAAACAAGAAAAGAAGTAGAAGGAAAGGTGAGAGGGAGGGAGGAAGGGAGGGAGGGAGGGAGGGACGATGGTGTGGAAAGTGTCATTATGTTCTTAAAACTATGTGTATGAGATACATGACATTTGTTCCATTGATATCAATTAAAAAAAAAAAAAGAAATGGAGCAGCCAAGACTCAAAGTGGTGCTCATACGGAATGCTGGTGTTGCCGGTGGCAGTTTAGC